>NW_027182514.1:600000-936625 GCF_040938575.1 Ambystoma mexicanum | reverse complement strand
AAGCTAATTCCAATACAAAAGAACTATTCACAATCCTTAAAGAATTGGAAACACCTATCCAAGCCCCTGCCACCTGCCTCAATGACAAAACCTGGTGCACTAGCATTCAGAGTGCTCTAGCTAATAAAATAACGACCTTGCAGGCTAAAATCAACAACAACAAGAATCCCTCCTCCTCTTCTCGAACTTTAACAATGTTACGGCCCCTGTGCCCTCGAACACCTCTCACCCTGTCCGAACTACCTAAACCCCTTTTCAACTTTAAGAAAGTATCCATTCTAGAAGTTGAAAAAGTCATCTTAACTCTCAAACCTTCCAATTGCCACGGCGACCCTTGCCCTGCACAAATCATAAAGGATGCCGCAAGAGACCTTTCCCCATTCATAACCAAACTTATAAATGCCTCATTCTCTTCCGGTACCATTCCCAACAATTTGAAACAGTCGTGGGTCCTCCCACTTCTAAAAAAACAAACACTTGACCCGACCATTCCCACAAATTATAGTCCCATTACGACAGTGCCATTCCTGCTTAAAATTCTGGACAAGGTAGCGTACCTCCAAATTCAACAATATTTGGAATGCAACCACCTCCTAGGAGTATGTCAGTCAGGTTTTAGACCACAACACGGAACGGAAACTGCACTGATTGACCTTAAAGCACAAATAGACACCCTGAGGTACAATGGTAACAAAGCACTACTTCTGCTGCTCGACCTCTCAGCGGCGTTTGACTTGGTTGATCATAAGACTCTCTGCCACCACTTAGACTCGGCCACCCACTTCTCACAAGAAGACATAGGCTGGATTCAATCCTTCTTAGATAATAGAACCATGCGGGTCTTCGCACCTTCAGCACCCGCAGACCCTATTCCTATCACTTGTGGTGTGCCTCAGGGCTCATGTGTTTCGACCACTCTATACAACATCTTCACAAAGCCCCTTTTTGATGATCTAGATGGCCTGGGTATCACCTACACTAACTATGCAGATGATACACAGATCCTCATCCCGTTGACGAGAGATTACGACAAGGATTTGGCCTTTGTGAACAGAGTATATCTCATCATCCAGGTATGGATGGCCTCTCATGGACTATGCCTGAATGATGATAAAACGGAACTCCTCATTCTTGGCACAACGCTAATCTCAATAAATTAGGTCATCTATATTCTAACTTTACCATAGACAACAACAACATCCCAGTAGCCAAGGAAGTGAAAACTCTTGGATTCTACCCAGACTCCACTCTCACCTTCAAAAACAAGTAAACTCCATGGCCTCGGCCACCGCTTACACGTGCAAGTCAATTAGAGCAGCTAAGCCATTCCTTACACCTAACAACTGCATTACTCTAGCAAGAGCCTTGGTATTATCTAAACTGGACTATTGCAACGCCCTATACATTGGCTGCAACACATACATTACCAACAAGATCCAGATCTTACAAAATAATGCTTTAAGAGCAGCCCTCAATATTCCCAAGAAAGCCCACATATCTGACTTGAGAAGATCCAACAACTGGCTCTCCACCAAAGATAAAATTCTCCTCAAATCAGCCTCCCTAACTCAAAAATGCTTACATATGCCCCCCCCAGTACCTTACCTCCAGATTCCAGAGACAATCCACTAACCGCCTGTCGTGATCTGGGCAAAATCTTCCTCGGGGCCAGCCCTTTGAGAGCAAAAAATACCCAATTCAGCCCAAAATACAGGTTCTATTGTGCTGAGCAGTGATCTCATGCTAGTGACAAATAACACCTTCAAATAAGTTTTAGCATATTTATTCTAAGCAGTGAATTTCATATACATGTGGGATTCAAGTTAGAGAATATTACCAAGCATAAAACTTAGAGAAATGCAAAATATAGTGAAACATGGAACTTAGATAAACATAGAGAAATATAGAGAAGCATAGAGAAACACAGTCTTACTTCCCTTTAATCAGCACTGGGAGACCCTGGGCTCTCATAAGCTAGCTGTAAACAAGCCCCGCTCAGAGAAACAGTGCTGCAGGACGCCGTCAGAGCCAATTCCGGGCACTTGTTTCTGCACGAATCAAGTCCACAGGACGATCTCCCCCCGAGTCATGGGAGCATGGATATTTTATAATCTCGTGCTGCCCGTCCATGACGCACAGTTCCAGAACTTTCCCTGTGCAAAATATAGGCTGGCTCATGGAAAAAACCCAACTCTGTTAATTTCCACTGCTCCGTCTGAGCCCCACCCTGGCTCCCATCTGCGAAAGCTCAGGAATGTCTTATCAGTGCCTTCCCAGAGAAAAGGAAGATTAGCTTGGGGCCAGGGCTACCGTTAGTGAGGCTGAATATTCTAAGGGAAGCAGGGATGTATTAACCCCATCTGCAAGCTCTAAAAGGCATGCACTCATAGCTTAGTGTTTATAGCGCTTAAGACTGGCTATATAAGCGCTATATAGGTGCCATAATGTTCCAAACACTCCAAAAATACCTATTAGCTACAGAGCTAGGGCCCTCTCTCTGCCTGTCTATCAACAATGCATAATGTGACCTATCACTCATACTAGGCCTGCATATTCCTTGTAGCTCACTACTGCATAATGGAAGTGCTACAACAGACTACTGTCAGCATTTTTAGCACATACTTTGAATACACTATTGGCTTTCAGCGGCTAATGCTGTCATCTAAAGCCCTGATTGGCAAGGTTGCAATTTTGTGTATCACTACATTCCACCCCTATTCAACGTGTGTGCGACAAATGCTGACTATTACACATCAATGTAGTATTTAGTGCAGTGATAAAGACCTTGGGGCTTTGCAAGAGGTTTAAGCAAACTACCTTCTAGTGGTTAGTTAGCGTGGCATGCAAGGTTAGTGAAAACACTACCTAAACAAAAATGTACACAAAGTGAACAGTGACATATACCCTTGCCAAAACCTGGCCTACACAAAAATACCTACACAAAGTGAACATGGGCATTTACCCTAGCCAAAACCTGGCCTACACAACAATACCTAAATAATTATTGTATAATTGATTGTCAGTTAAAAAGCAGCATGCAGTTAGAATGTCAAGGCAATCCAGTGTAGTCTAATCTACAATGCACTATTGCATTTATGTATGGTTACCAATTCTAAAACCTGGCAGCCTTTCACTCTAAGGGCCTACCCTCCCCCTGATCCCAGGGCATTCAGACGTGACTATGGGCTGTGTGACTAGACACTTCCCCCATGTACGTGGAACCCAACCGGAAACCATCTAATTTCGTGAACAAGGTGAACCCATGGGCACCAGGTTGTCTAAATAAAAACAATTCTACTAATTTACATGAAGCATGGCATGTGTTATTCATGCAATCAAAAGCAAGCAATTTAATCCATATGTATGCTGGTAACTGTAGCTCTGCGTGCCAGTGTGTGGAGGATGGTCGCCCCCACCCAGTGAAAAGCCAACACCTGCTGATTAAACAATGTTTGCCATACAATGCATCGTGTGTATTTAGCAGTCTTGTTGACCTGCCCTATGGCAGAAAAAATGTCTTCATACCTAAAATTCTGCCATCTTCAGAGGTTGTCAATACTTGTAGCAGTGTTGGGCGTATCAATGGGCCCCACTAGGCCAGAAGTTCTATAGCAGAGCTGGCATCAGAACCCATAGTGGCTAGCTTATTGTGCACAGTTTCTATGTCACAAGCATATAAAGCTCCGGCAATTAATGAATCTAGCTCCCTAGCTACGCGCACTCTAGTGATGGGCCATAGAAATGGACTCCATTTGTAGCAGCTTGGTAGTACTAAGGAAACAGTGCCTCGTGATAAATCTATGTCTAAGTGTATCACTGTAATCATGGAGGTGTGCATTACCAGCCTACAATTTACATGTTGCCTTACTACTGGAAAATCTAACACGTTCACAGTGTATACCTATTGTGACTTGGAGAATACCCTTCTTCAAGTGGGATATCTACCATATACAATATTAGTTTTAGCCACAAACACCATACTACCCTCCGGCAGTGGCTGTTTCATCACACCATTGTGTAAAATGCATTTATTCAAGTTATAGTCCATAAAATCTTGGCGAGAGCACTCGCTGCAGTTCTTGGTCAGAAAAACATCACATTAAACAAATTTAAACAAATCGTTGTATCCATTCACTGAAACATTTGGGCCTATGACTTCATAGACACCAGTCATATGAGTCAGTGACAAAAGATGTCTGACAATGTGCCAGGCCAGTACGCTAGCAATTCCATGTGGATACTCATTTGTAGCGCTTTTCCAAAGAATTATTCCAAATGTCTACAATCAAAAGGTGACTCTTTGCATTAGTGTGCTGGAGACAGCTATCCCCACAAAAACATGAAACTGGTTGGTTTAACAAAAAACCGTGTCACACTATGTGTCATAAAATCAAACATCAAGTCAGTCATGGTTTCATTTACCTGCCTTAAGCTGGCTGTAAAAGTATCCAGTGTTTCAAAGGTTACCATCTCAAATTAGAGCTCACACACTTGGCAGCATTACTTCAATTAAGAATCTTAACCTACGCACAGGTGACTTTGATGTGCGCACTCATCTTATCTCAAAATAAATTACGCTCCTACTTGCATGATTCTGCTGCCCCAACAATTCATAAATCATTTTCCTGCCTACGTGCAACGTAGAAGTTTTTTTTTTCAAAAAGCAAAACATCTCTGGTTAAAGCAATTCAGTTGGAAGAGTAAAACCATTTCGTTTTTTCAGATTCATCTCAAAAAGGTGCATTTAAAAACCATTTTTCAATGTGTTAGCATTCAATTGCTGTGTCACACAGCTGTTTGTGGTGCATGATGTTACAGTCCACAACTCATTGTCCATAGTCCTTTAAACAAGAAAGGGCAAGCCATGTCAATTAAGTTATTTCCAGCAACTGAAGCATTTGAATGTGTAGCATCAAATATTTGATAATTAGCCAAGTCTGCACCGTGCCAGTTCAGCAAAAGTTATTACTCTGTTGGACACCTTTCGCAGGTTGCAGAACAAATAGCAGCATGGAGTGCGGTGCAGGACACGTTTAAAGTTGACTCGCATCTTGCAGTAACTCGCATATTTTCTGAGATCAGTGTCACCCACATACTGCACACATTTACGCCAATAAGGACACGCTATTGTCTTGCTTTTTTGCCTAGGCAAAATACAAACAGAAATGTTAGGATGCCATTAAAGGTACAATGTCATTATTCATCAATATCAGCATTATCCACCCCTTCCCTGAACACCACCCCCATCTTCAGAAGTCTCACCAGGTAACTACACACTTTATCATTGCTACTGCAATTATTTATCACCCTTCTGCATCTTTCTAGGGGCTTATTTGCACTCAACCATACGGGGTGTAACTGCCTAATCACAAACTCATATGTGCAATGCGATCATAGTTGGTCAATGGTACCTCAGACTGATCTGTGATTTTTACAAAAGCCATATAATAAGTACCCAGGTCGCACAATGCTTTTCTTTTTCACCAAAGCGATCAGAAATGCCAGGCGCCAACTTGCTTCCAGTGTCTCATGATCTTGATTTAGTTTGCCCTGCTGGCATCACTCCATTTTTCAAAGGTAAAGTCTTTCAGTCCAATACCGCCTGCAGTTGTACAAGCAGCTTTGTTTATTTTTTCTCCATACAGCTAGTGTCTTTCAAGCCTCTGGTTTTTCACTTGTCATTTTCTCAAAGGGTGTTTGCTGTTTCTTGGACCACCCCTTTGAGCGCAATAGTCTAAGTCAGTTTCTTTTGTTGCTTCAACAAATCATTCATTCTTGCACTAAGCCGTGAGGCTTCTGGATCATGGCTAATGTGCAGTGTTCATGTTGTACTCCAAAGCCCTGCTCTGCATGTTGTCTCTTGCAAAACGGCTAAGCGCTTTTTGTCAGTTTTGCTTCCATCTGGAATGCCATAATGTCTTTGTCAGTTACTCCATCCCTGGCAATGTAGCTTGCAGTTTGCCAGCTGTGTATTCTCTCTTCTCAAAGCGCCTAGAGGTTTCTTCTCCAGTGCACAGCGCTTTACTTCAGTTCACATCACATGGTGCACTGGAATGCAGCTTGCACAGCAATAGCGTTTTACTTCAGTTCACATCACATGGTGCATTGGAATGCAGTTTGCACAGTAATGTCTGTTGGAATGGGCAGCTGTCTTTTCTTAGCCCATTCACAGATGCACAGGTTCCCCAAATGTTCAGATGTGATGTGCCCGTCTGCCATCCTGCATGCAGCGTTTGTTTTCCTTCCAGTGTTACTGGGCAAATTCTTTACTTCTGATCAGTTCTGTTATTGCATGCCGTTAGAAAGTCTCTTTTTCTGCCTTTGCACCCCCTTCCTCAGGTTTCTGCTCACTGACGGTCTCTCACAGGGGAAGGAATGCAGGAATGTCATTGTTTATCTTTCGTGTGCACCTGGCAGCGCCATGAGCACGCAGCAAGCTTATCTCTTTGCTCTATAACTCTTACACTGTGGCGGCTTCAATGGAAAGGCACTCGTTTCAGACAGTTCACACAGATTAACTCTTTCTTGCACTGCTCTTGTCTAGCAACTCAGAAAAACTCTCATATCTGAAGCATCATTTCACTAAACAGAAGTGCAGTATTCTGCTTTTGTCTGCCTTCCTTTCGCGCACCTCGCCCAAGACAGCTTCAAGGCACAAGCTCTGCACACACAGCAAGACTCTTATTTTCAAAAGAGGCACTTTTCTTGTCATCAGATTCTACTCCATGTAATTTTGCAAAATGTCAAAGCGTCTTTAGCCTGTTTTAAACTGATTAATGTCTCATTTAAAAGCATACGTTTTTTTTTTTCTCTTCTTCTTCCTCGTAGTTTTGTAGTTTTGCTTCACAAGCGCAATCCAATGCAATGTGCGATTTTTCAAGAGAACCCGTAACCTACTAAATCTTTGTGCTATCTTATCACACACAGAATTTTCATTCTGTTGTACCATTGCCAGAATATAACCACTTATTTCAGTGCATTTAAAAAATGCCATGTTTAGTGCAGCTCCCTGCACGTTTTTTTCCTGCAAGAACAACCCACACTCCCTATATTGCTTGTGGGCTGTTAAATGTGTCAACAACATTTTTCACCATATACCACAGTCAATAGGTCACTATTTCCAAACATGCATCACTTATAAGGCAACAGTACAAATCCATGGCATAACGTGGGAACAGTCAAAAATACTCCAGGGGCAATTTAGAGGCAATTTAGAAAAATATAAATTGTTTATTCCCCCCAAACCATTGCAAACTGATTCTGCAATTTCAAATCAATACACAAAAATCGAAAATCCAAATAACATCACTCACTTTCTTTTTTAAGTGAGTCTCTCACCCATTATAAGCATGGCACAGCTTAAAATGCAATATAACCATTTTAGTGTGTTTCCTTAAAAACAGAATTCGCCACCACTAGCACATGGAATTTACAGTTGCCAAAAGAAAAACAAACCCTTTAGGCTCTCAGCACAGATGTTACTCTTTCTCCTAAGCACGGCTCATTCCCCACGTTATTTTTCAGGAATGTCAACACTTCAAAAGCATACATCAAAAAAGCGAACCTTCGCCTCCGAACATTACAGCCCCCCACTCGCTAGCACACTGGGGCTGAGTCAATGGTTAGATTACTATTCACAATTTGCATGTCAAATCCTTGCAATTATTTTTCCTTGCCCTCATGACAGAATAGAGAACACCGTCTCACTTTGCATTTCAAATTACAACTTTAAACTGGGGAAACCGCATGATAAAATTCTTTTCTAATTGAGCATACATCTTTCTTGACCATTCATCAGAGCGCTTTAAACAAAGCCATTTCCCGCTTGTTTATCGCCTTGTACTCCCTTGGCTCCATTCCCAAGCAATAAGTCAGTCACGACTGATTTACTGAAGGGAGTCTTAACCACACAAGCTATCGGCCACGGCAAGCCGACACAACATAGCTGCCTTTTGAAGTCTCAGAGCTGCAGTGAGACCACCAAGGAAATGCGACAGCCTGCTCCCCACTCTACACTGTGTTCTCTCACACAATTTGTCATGTCACAGCACGCCACTGCTCTTCACAAATCCCACAAAGCTGCCACCAAATGTCGTGATCTGGGCAAAATCTTCCTCGGGGCCAGCCCTTTGAGAGCAAAAAATACCCAATTCAGCCCAAAATACAGGTTCTATTGTGCTGAGCAGTGATCTCATGCTAGTGACAAATAACACCTTCAAATAAGTTTTAGCATATTTATTCTAAGCAGTGAATTTCATATACATGTGGGATTCAAGTTAGAGAATATTACAAAGCATAAAACTTAGAGAAATGCAAAATATAGTGAAACATGGAACTTAGATAAACATAGAGAAATATAGAGAAGCATAGAGAAACACAGTCTTACGTCCCTTTAATCAGCACTGGGAGACCCTGGGCTCTCATAAACTAGCTGTAAACAAGCCCCGCTCAGAGAAACAGTGCTGCAGGACGCCGTCAGAGCCAATTCCGGGCACTTGTTTCTGCACGAATCAAGTCCACAGGACGATCTCCCCCCGAGTCATGGGAGCATGGATATTTTATAATCTCGTGCTGCCCGTCCATGACGCACAGTTCCAGAACTTTCCCTGTGCAAAATATAGGCTGGCTCATGGAAAAAACCCAACTCTGTTAATTTCCACTGCTCCGTCTGAGCCCCACCCTGGCTCCCATCTGCGAAAGCTCAGGAATGTCTTATCAGCGCCTTCCCAGAGAAAAGGAAGATTAGCTTGGGGCCAGGGCTACCGTTAGTGAGGCTGAATATTCTAAGGGAAGCAGGGATGTATTAACCCCATCTGCAAGCTCTAAAAGGCATGCACTCATAGCTTAGTGTTTATAGCGCTTAAGACTGGCTATCTAAGCGCTATATAGGTGCCATAATGTTCCAAACACTCCAAAAATACCTATTAGCTACAGAGCTAGGGCCCTCTCTCTGCCTGTCTATCAACAATGCATAATGTGACCTATCACTCATACTAGGCCTGCATATTCCTTGTAGCTCACTACTGCATAATGGAAGTGCTACAACAGACTACTGCCAGCATTTTTAGCACATACTTTGAATACACTATTGGCTTTCAGCGGCTAATGCTGTCATCTAAAGCCCTGATTGGCAAGGTTGCAATTTTGTGTATCACTACACCGCCCTTCCAGAACAGCCAATACTAACCTACTTCAAGTGCCTAGATTCAAACGTATGAAGACTGGTGGTAGTAGCTTCCCGGTCAAAGCTGCCCAAAACTGGAACTCACTCCCACCCTCTTTAAGAGAAGACATGCCCTACCCACCCTTCAGATCTAACCTCATCCAATGGATTAAGGAGCATGACATTTGACCCGCTACCACACTGCCACAACACTGCCCACTACTGCGTATATTTGTATATATATGTATCTGCATAATTGTATATATTGTATATAACTGTTGCTTGATGCTATCTGCTACCTTTTGCTCATTTTTATGATATAGGCCAGCACTGTTTATTAATATTTTGTACTGCAATGCACAGTAATGTAACCTAAGCTGAACAATCCTCTTTTCCTTCTTCTGCGCCCTAATACCCTTGTGTCTGGTGCGCTTTATAAATAAATAAACAAACAAACAAACAAACAAACAAACAAACAAAACAAACCAAGCTGCGCATCTGCAGTCACCAGCAAAATGGCTGCACTGTCTCCTGTGGGCACCATGGCCTCAAACTACGTTTTGCAGTGACAAAAAGATGGCTGCACCATCTTGCCAAACACATATTGGGCAGGATGGAACAAGGGGACACACTGAGGAACCCTGCCAGTGTGTTCTTCCATATCCAGAAGAAACAGAGTGAAAAAGCAGCGCTGCTTTGCTGCCAGCCCAAAGTCCTCATATAAAAGGGGGTATTTTACCTTAAAATAATGCTGCTCTGACGCTAGTTTTATATGTTCTTCCTCAAACTACTGTTAGTAATAAGGCCCTGCCATGCCCATTCATATCCCAATTGTGCTTCAGCAAAACCAAGCATGACCCCCGAATGACAGGCTCTGTCAAACCAAATCTGAGAAAAATCAACAAAGACACTTAATTTTTCTGCTGCACGGGAAAAAGCTTCACTTTTAAGTTACAAAGTGTCAACAATCAGTAATTCAAAGGAGCTCCAGCTCTGGGCTATGTCAATTTCAGTACATAGGTGGTGCAAATAAACACCTGCCTTAAAGAAAATAACTATAGCTGCAAAACAGTGTGGGGATCCAGATGGAAAGTCAATAACCGATTTTGAAATCAAAGTGCTAGCAGCTTGCACCACATGTGTAAAAATGGGCTTTGCAAAGTAAAGGAGAAAAATGTTTGTTTCAGAGTACTTGGTTGAACATAAACTTCTTCTTGCCTAGCAACGTGAAAGGGGATTATACTGTGAAAATACAATGTATAAAATGGTTCTATTCAGCAGAGTTTCTTCCAATTCAGAGCAAAAATAAATACAAGTAAATTAAACTTCAGTGGTTGCGTGGGGGGAGGAATCAGCCCAAGACAGGTTTCTGCTGAGAGGATGACAGAAACAAAAGAGTCTTTCTCAGTAAATATTATCACCCCAGTGATAATTACTAGGTTGGACAGAATCTGGTCTGGGCTGAGCCCTCTACAATGGAAGTTCCAGGACACGGGCGATGCGAAGTGGAGAAGGGGCAATACACCTTCAATCAAGCTGGGAAAACACCATCCTCCCTCTGGGGGAAGTGACAGTTGGTGGTAGCTGAAATGAAAAATATGGGCCAGTGTAGGACAAAGGATGCCCATTTGTGGATGCCCATTTGTTTCAAAAGACTATTTTATTAAGAAACTGTGAAAATAGTTATCTTTGGAACAGGACTTTGCAAAAATGTAAAGATTTTGTAGTTTAAATTTGATTTTTGTGGCGTTCAAATAAGAGGTCTTGGCTGTCAATAGCATGTATGGGACACCAACGCCAGATGAATGTGAATCATGGGGAAAGGACACATGATGGAATATTAAAAATTAACAGAAATAGGCCCCATGATAGTATGTACGTATGTGTAAAGTCCCTGAATTTTAGGCCGAACATGTCACACTGAAAATGACCAAAGATTATTAAACGTACAAAATAATGCCTCACAGATTGCAAAGTTGGACTGAAATGGTCGGCATAAAATATGTAACCTGTTTATGTAATGTGCTAAGAGACTTCAACTGTATAAATGTACCATTTGTGGCAAAATCGGATTTGAGCTAAAGTAACTATGGGAGGTTTTTGAACATTGTAAAACTCACATCATAAATCTGACATCCTGCCCTAGAAATCCAACCAGCTGAGAGCGAGGCGGGGACTATCACCCCTGACCAACCGAGTGGGTTAGAGGTGTATTTAGCTAAGCCTGCCCAGCCATACACTTCTATGATGCCACTATGCATTATAAATAAGAGTCCATGACAGGACTCTAGACACACACTCTTCCTGAAGTTCCTGCGCTGCATTCCTGATCTGCTCCATTCATCTGCTGATTCCAACTACAAGGCCAAAGCATTGCTGACTCTACTCCAGAGCCCACTGCAAAACCCAAGCATAGATATTACTATCCCAGCAAGGCCAGTGATCCTGAATCAACCCACTAATCTCCCATTAAAAAGGGGAAAGCTGTGGTACCTTTTGCATCCTGAAATCAGAACGGATTGCTGCCCACTAACTGCTTGCCCACTTACTGCATCCAGCGGTACCTGTGCCATCCAGTGACTTGAATTGCCCAGCTGCTTGCTACACAGTGACCAGACCTTGCCCAGCTGATTTTTGCCAAGCCTGCCATCGTGTGGTGACCAGAACCTGTTGACTGTCCAAAAATCCCAAAACAAAAAAGTGGACTGTGAGTATAATCCCCAGCAGATAGAAACACATTGCCTACGTTGTCTTGCCTTTGTCCTTTTTCCACTCTCTGAGTAGTTATATTTACAACCTGGTAACTTGTTGAAACTGTTAGAATTATGCTTGTATCCTGTCCTTAATCTTTAAGTGCTAGCGCCATCTCTTTTCAATTTTATGTGGTGTAAATTATAAGCCCTTAGTTATATTTGGAGTAATCAAACTTATTCCCATATATTTTATTGTTGGGGTTGAGCACTGGGGGGACAAGGTTGATCTCGCGAATCTCTCAATTCACCAGCTAGAGACCTACTTTCAATTCTATAGTGTCCCTGTGATATACCTCTATCCACCAGCACATAAACCGCACTCCAAATCAGAGTATTTCACCCATTTTTCAAAGAAACCAACGTGTCATTTGGCTGCAGCATGCTCTACATTTTCCACTAATTTTCGAATTGTATGCCTTTTGCTGATCCATTGCCTTGTGACAATAGTGACATAATATACCTGCTATTGTAATAAAACATATGTATATTATAATTTAACAAATCAGTAAGAAAAAGGTAGAGAGTTGCTTTAACAGTCACTTACTGTAGAAGATCGCTACAAATCACATTTACAAAAAAGTAATAAATCATCAATACAAAATAATTTTATTAAGATTCAATACAAGATAAAAATCTCATGAGGTAGAAACTACAAACAGTAAATTACATAAAACAACCCTAAAACAAGCATATTTAAATATGCTAATGACCCAACATAAAAAGTAAACATGCATCAATTGTTTACGACAAAAATGTTTGGTCATTAGCATATTTAAATATGCTTGTTTTAGAGTTGTTTTATGAAATGTACTGTATTGTAGTTTCTACCTCATGAGATTTTTATCTTGTATTGAATCTTAATAACTTTATTTTGTATTTATGATTTATAACTTTCTTGTAAATGTGATTTGTAGCGATGTTCTAGAGTAAGTGACTTTTGAAGAAACTCTTTCTCTACCTTTTTCTTACTGATTAGTCTCACCTTCCCAAAATTAGGGTAGAGGACCATTTTTGTAAAAAGTGGTTATTTGGGCTCTCCCAAACCCTTGTTTGAGTATTTCATAGTGGCTAACGGTCACAGAGATTTTTTTTGAGAGTGCGAGGAATTGCCATTGTTTGTATTTCCAGGCCATTTTCCTGTAAGACTATTTGTTTATTTGTCCCTACCCCGTTCAGGAAGTTGTATTAACGCTTTCTGACGATCATAGTGATAATCCTTCAATTTCCTACCCCCCCATCTATTTTTGGTGAGCTATTTATTTATTTGTTATCTACTCTTAGTCATGGCAGAAGAGATGACTCTTGCATACAGCAATGATTATGCTATGGCATTAATGAATGCCATATCCATTATTAATAATAGTGAATTTAGTGAAAATATAGAGAAAACAGATGAATGGAATGAAATTGTCCAGTTGAGAAAAATATTGATTAGGACGGAGCTACATGGCACCATTATGTTAGACTATCTAAAAAGTAAAGCTCTCCCTCAAGGTATAACTGTACTTAATGAGCCTCTGCTTCTTTTGGATAACACTAAATTTAAATTACAATGCAGCTATATAGCTAACCGGTGTGGCCAGGATTGGTTATTTTTGATAATCAACACGGCCAAAGAAACATCTGAAAAATAGAGATAGATCTAAAAAAACTAGAGGCTGACATTAAAAAACTTGTTTCAATTGACAATCTAAAGAAACGATTGGAGGAATTAGATAAAGAAATGAAGGATTTCAAACAAACAAACACTATGGAAAGAATCCAGAGGTTGAAAAAAGATCTCGGTAGGTATACCCATGAGCGAGCGTACCCATATACGAAAGAGGGGTATAAAGTACAGGTGACACAAGGAACAGGAGAGTGAGGTTTAGGGCAACCTCATTCAGCTCCAGTAACACCAGTAGCGATCCTGATAACCCTGGGGAAGTGTTAGGTAGAAACCTGTGCAGTTCCCTTGGGGACCACTGCAAAAGGCTTAGGACTACAGGTGTTGGCAGTAAACCCAATTGGTAGCAGTCTGTACCACCCAGATTTACCTGATAGCTGTGGCTGAGCAGCCAGACATCTCTCAAGAAGAGTCAGACAGTATATAGAGTATACAAAATAGGTACAGAGGTACAGTAGCACAAGCAAACACTGACCAGAGCTTGGGTAGAAAAGTATATAATTATTTATTTAAAAACACACTTGTAAAATACACTAACACTAATATGGCAAGCAAGTTCAAACACAGTCACTATCAATATATATACATCCCTGATTACTTATTGAACAAGTCTTAGTTAAAACACCACTTATTTGCAGACAGAGGTGAGCGCTTAACCTAAGATGGCACTCCAATAAGTTAGTTAAAAAGGGAGGGAAAAGGTAGAATTAGGACAGCACAATACCATCACTTTTTAAAAGAACCACAGCAAGTCAGAAAAAGGCAGAGTCTACTGTTAGAGCAAGAAAGTTCATAGGCCAGGCCCACTCTTGTAGAGATCAAGGCGGAATGTGTCCAAGATCACACAGTTGAATAATACTTTAAAAAGTCTTTGCAGATAGTTCAAAAAGGGTTGGATCAAGTCAGGAAAAGTTAGTTAGCAGGTCCCAAGTCACCCCAGGATAGAGAGTCAAGGATTTACGGGACACCTTGAACAGTCTGTTGCAAGGGAGACCAGGCGGGACACAGTACCTGAAATGGTGAGAAAGCTCCAGCGGGGGCAGTTGTTCCTAGCAGTGGGTGCAAGTTGGTGCTTTGTCCAGGGGAAGAGAAGATCTCGACGTGGAGGAAAGCTGGAGGTCGTTGCACTGCCAGGGAAGGAACCAGCCGCGGGGTTTCCCGGTTAAAAGGTACTACCCTTTTATTCGCGGTAGTGGAGAAGCATGGCTATCCGGCCGCCAGGGTGCTTGGCACAGGCGATTCGACCACGAGACAATCCAGGAAGGTGAAAAGAGGGCAAACTGGTTATCCCCACCAGTTCAGAGGAAGAAGACTCTCCGGGATGAAGATCTTCTCTATCGTTGGGAAGTGGTGAGACGGTTCAGCAGGGCTCCACCGGTGGTGTTGTGGTTGCAGGTCGGCTCAGCTTCTCCCTCTTCAGATTCTTTGGTCCTGTGGTGACTTCTGAAGTTCCAGTCCCCAAAGCCCTGCTTTTATGCAGAAAACCCCCATTCATCAGTCCTAGCTGTCACGCAAACATGCTAAGTGGTGAGCCAGGAGGCTCACCACTGGGCTAATCACACAAGAGTGCGACTTGAGTTGCCGAGGCAACTCAGTCCAGGGTGCCTAAATCCCCCTCCCACACATCCTGTAGACCCAGACAGAGTGGCACCACTTTTGGAGGCTTCTGTGCAGAAGCCGCCAAAAAGTGGAACAAAGGGCTCAACTTGGGTTGGAGTTACAGAAGCGAACACAAACGCCATTTTAAAACAGAGTCCTGGCAAAAAGACCCAACCGGGGAATAAATATTAAATAAATAACCCGGCGGTATCTTTAACATTGCACCAAAAAAGTGGTGCGTTTAAAATGAATGGGAAAATCCCATAGGAATGATTCTGGTGGAATATTTTGCGTGGTAACCACTGCCACCAGCCAGAAACTCGACGAGGGGGGACTGCACAGTGCCCCCTCGAAAAACAGACCCAGGGGCAATCTAATTACCCCTACCAGTACTTCCACAATATGATGGTTTGTACTGGTTCTGTTCACAATTTAAGACTAGTAAAGTCAATGGTGACTTTACATGCCCTGGGAGACAGTAGTCAGTCCCAGGGTATGGAGTCTATGTTTGGTGGTCACTATGACACCCCTGTGTTACTGCACTGAGGGTGCTGTGTAACACACTTACCAAAAACCACATGAAACCCTATGGAGTAAAAGACCCCATAGCCCATAAAACACATTACAAAGTCAAAGGATATCTCAAATCATGTCTAAGAGTGGGAGAAAAAGAGTCTCACTCTTAGCAGGAGAAAGAAAATAAACCCCAAAAATCCAGCAAAGCTGCTGGGGGACTCACTAGGTTTGGGAAATTAGCCTTAACAGAGAATTCTCCCTAACAGGAAGGCACGTCTACAAGTACACCCAGTTGAGGAAGGGGAAACTCCAATTATAAGAGAGGAAGAGGGAATCACATTCAAGGTTCTCATCCTTTTTTATACAAAGGACCCAACAGGGGCCATTGGAAGGGAGACCAGAAACAAACACGCAGCAGCAATCGCTTTTAGATAACTTGTCTAACTATACCCCAACTGAAATGGAAGGACAACTTCTCAATAAAGGTTTAGGGTATGTTATCTGAAAGCAACACAATCCCTTTCTCCTCCGTACTGATTTTTTTAAATTCATGCTGAGAATTTGTCTATAAGAATTCTTTACGAATACAAGTGAGGAGGCTGGCGAGTCTCGAATGGTGAACCACTCTGGACTAAAAAACCCTTCCACCTTTTGTCCACCTTCTTATGCTTTTAATCCTGAATCTGACATTTTTGAGAAAAGAATGTTGGCAGATGTAGCTAAATTAGAAAAGATCAACAATCCTTGTTTTCAAAATTTGAACACTCGTGAGAAAACAGCTATGGAATCTCTGGCCAATAATGCTAGTATTGTCATGAAAAAGCTGATAAAGGTAGAGCAATAGTATTACTATTGAAGGATGTCAGAGACAACTGAATGACATCCAGTACTATAAAACGTTGGCTGTTGACCCTACCAAAGAATTGCAAACCTTGATTGAAGTGAAAACCAGCAAAGCTGTGAAAGAGGCTGGATTAGTAAACAAGAATGTTTTTTTTTAACAATCTAGACCTGCTGATTTCTACATGTTACTGTCTGCCCAAGATTCATAAAACACTCATTAAACCCCCTGGTAGACCCATAGTCTCGGGGATTAATTCGATCTTAGAACCTCTTTCCAAATGTTCTGATCATTACCTTAAGGGTTTTGTTCTGAATATGAAATCATATCTAAAAGACACTAAAGATGAAATGAAATAAATATGAGAATTTGCCATATGATGTGAATACATCTTTTCTGTTGGGGCTCAATATTATATTGCTGTATACGAATATTCCACAGCAGAAAACTTTAGAAACGGTGGAAGAAATTTTGCATACTAGAGTAGACCAAGATCCAGTACCAAATTCCTATATCCTATGGTGCATTGAGTTGGCCTTAAGAAGCAATTATTTTGAATTCCAAGGAGTGTTTTTTCAGCAAATAGAAAGGACTGCGATGGGGCCCACAATGCCCTCGAGTGTAGCAAATATATACGTCGAGGGGTTTGAGAAAGAACATATTTATTCACCTCATCCTTTTACTCAACAACTACACTCATGGGCACGCTACACCAATGATGTTTTTGTAGTCTGGACAGGGACATTTGACCAAGCTAATGAGTTTTTAGTGTGGCTAAATCAGCTCAACCGGCATCTAAAATTTACCATCAATATTCAGAAATATTCCATAGAGTTTTGGGATTTGACCATCTTTCATGAGGCAGGCCGCCTTTTAGTGAAACCTTTTCATAAACCTATGGAAAGGAATTCCCTTTTGCATTACTAGAGTCATCATGTAAAGCATCTGAGGGATAATCTGCCCTATGGTCAATTTTTACGACTCAAAAGGAATAGCAGTCAGCAAGCTCCCTTTGAGGATGAAGCATCTAAACTGACCAAGAAATTAAAACAGAGAGGATACCCGAAAGAAAACGTATTAAGAAATCTATGAAGAGAGCATCGAATAACAACCGGGATCCACTCCTAGATGATAAACAGAAGAAAACAATTGGAGAACGGTTGGTTTGTGTTAATACATTCACAAACCTGAGCTTGAAAATAAGCCACATTGTCCGGAAACACTGGAGAGTGTTTTCCGATACTAAACCGAGATACCAATGCCACTGTTTGCCTATAAGAAGTCAACGACTATTGGTAACCAGGTGATCAGTAGTAAGCTCAGAGAAAAGGGCTCAAAAACCACAAGCCTGACACAATCCTAGGGTTTAAAACCACTGATTGGTCTTACCCATGTGGCCAGTGTGTTATCTGTAAGCAGACTAAGAAGTCAAAAGAGGTAGACATTGGTCTAACAAAGCCATGGCAACAAAACCAGTTTTCAAACTGTAATTCAGATTATGCCATCTACATGATTACGGGCCCATGCAATTTGCGGTATATTGGGAAGACTATTAGAAAGGTGAAAACCTGTATCATAGAATATAGAAGTTGCTTGAAGAACCGGGTCCTTTTAGCACCGATGATGAAACATTTTATTGACAAACAACATAAATCAACATATTAAAAGAAGGATTTTGTTGGAAAAAGAGCAAAGGCTCATTTTTTTGACATAAAGTGACACCAGGGGCCTCAATGAGGCGATCGAATGGCATAGAATGTAAGTATGAGGCCCGAAAACTGATACACATTTTATAAAAAACATCATGTAAGTCAGGGTTTTCTAATGCTGACACTTGGTTGCCGTAATTTGAGACAACGCTAAATGCGCACAGTATGGCACCCTAGCGGGTTTTAGTGACAGCTAATTTTCATTTGAAAGCTGATATATGGCAAAAGAGAGATTAGGGTGGTAGCCATTTGTCTATTGATCTCGATTGAAAACGAGTGTTTGTTTTCCCATTTACGGCATTGTTACTATGTGCACTGAAGGTTTTCCAAGATGGAGGCATTGATGTGAGAGATGGGGACTAGTTGTTATTCAAAATGGGCAACCAATGTCCATTCCTATGGTACCATTCCAAGATGGTGGCTATCTGAAATGTTTTGGTGCCAAAACGAGTCTCTACAGGCAGTAGAGAGGCCTACTTAAAGACCCTGCAAGCAGTAAACACTCTGGGACTCATTTCGAGAGACCGGCTGGAAGCTGCAGATGGCGAGAGGAAATAATCAAGGAGACTGAACCCCGAAAATGGCCCAGGTAAAATTGGAAGGGGACATTGAACATAGTGGTGTGTTTTGAATAATTGGGTAGGTCTTCCAAACATTGAATGAATAATATTGAATCTAAGTGAAGAGAACCCTAGAAAATTGGTAAAAATTGACTTATTAGAAAGCTTATTACTAAAATTGTTTTAGCGGCCATAAGGAAGGACTACAACTATAGAAGTAATCACTTAAGGGGCACCCATTTTTGAATACCGTGTATCTTTTACCCCATAGAGCTGTATGAAACAAGAGTTGTCCCTGGGCCGCAGTAGCGACATAAATCCTTTGGACAAGACTCCCCAGAAAAGGTTCTAAGAAGATTGGTGACCCTGACCCTGACTCGCACGGGCTCACACTGCTTCTGTGAAATGGGCACTTACCCATAGGTAAAATCTTGAACCTAGGAAGAGTAATATAGGTAAAAGGATGATGTCCCATAGTCATTTTAAGAACAACAATGAAAGATGCATCCTTAGAAGATAAGAGTACCCTAACCAAGACAAATTAACAACAAACTTTGGAATAGACGGAATAATCAGTTCCTGGTATTTTGTGATCTCTAAACCTTGCCAAATTGTAGTAAAATAGCAGGAGAATTCCGGCATGTGGAAAATAGCAATTCTAACTAGTACTCCCGTCTGTAATTGACTTACAGGTTCTGGTGAAGAAAAACTGATTTCCCAGTAACTAGCCCATAATTGGACATATAACCCAATAGAGGTCTGTTCACACTAGTGTTCCCAGCTAAAAAGACTGAGCGTCCACTTGGACAACTAACTAGTGTCCCGAACATACAAGCAAAATTGCTGATGTTTTGTTTTTTCTTGTTTTTATCAACAGTCACGTCTCCAAACAAATGAATGTGTCTTCATTGAAAGAAGATTTTGCAGGTTTTTTAAAAAAAACTCCTTTGTGATGACTACTCCTGAAGAAAGTCCCAGAGTTTTCATGAGGACTGAAACGTGTTGAGTGTGTAACTTGGAGTTGTGACTAAGTGTACTATTTAAATTGAAAATGTATATTTCATTGGTAAAAAATTAAAAGACGGATCTAGCCTCTCATGATTTTTGTTGTAAACAATTGATGCATGTTTGCTTTTTATGTTTGGTCATTAGCATATTTAAATATGCTTATTTTAGGGTTGTTTTATGTAATTTACTGTATTGTAGTTTCTACCTCATGAGATTTTTATCTTGTATTGAATCTTAATATAATTATTTTGTATTGATGATTTATCACTTTTTTGTAAATGTGATTTGTAGTGATGTTCTAGCGTAAGTGACTGTTGAAGAAACTCTTTCTCTACCTTTTTCTTACTGATTAGTCTCACCTTCCCGAAATTAGGGTAGAGGACAATTGTTGTCAAAAGTGGTTATTTGGGCTCTGTCAAACCCTTGTTTGAGTATTATAATTTAACCACACATTAATTAATTATTTGTAAAATGTAAATGTTATTTTAGGCCTTTGCTATGGATTTAAAGTCCTTTTTTGCCTCTTCTGTGAGGGAAGGGCAGATTGTGATTCCGTTTTCTCCCTCTTATTCCTGACTACCTGCTGCTTCTTTCTATCCACTCAGAATCTGATTAATTGTGGGTTGAGGGAACATTGCAGGGGGAAACCTTAACTTGGATGCTATCTTTCCTAAAATCAAAAAGTGCTCCTATTCAATTGTGCAGTGTATATCTGTCTGCTATCCAGGAGTGGTGTGCCGCCAATGACCTCTGCCTTAATGCCAGTAAGACTGCGATTCTCCTCATTGGCACACCCGCTCCCTCCTTTCCTGTATCTCTCTGGCCGGCCTCTCCTGGACCTCTTCCTGCTCCCACCTGCAAGGCTAAAACCCTTGGGCCCATCTTCGACTCCACACTCTCCTTCTCCCCTCACATCTCTGATGTCTCTAAGAAGTCACACTACCAGCTGCACCTCTTCAGAGGTATTCTTCCTTTTCTCCCCTTCCCCCAGAAGCTCACTGTCTCCAGAGCTCTGGTTCTCTCTAGGTTGGACTATTGCAACAGTCTCTTCCTAAATCTGCCTGCTTCTACTCTCTGCCCTCTGCAACTTATCCAGGACAGGACTGCGAGACTTGTCCTTGGCCTTAAGCCCAAGGATCGTATCTCTCCAGGACTGAGATTTCTGCACTGGCTCCCAGTGGCTGCGAGGATTAAGTTCAAAACCCTCTGCATCGTCCATAAGGCCTTCTGGGGCCTGGGACCTCAATACCTTTAACTCTCTCTCCCTAAATATCTTCCTTCTCGAGCTCTCCACTCATCCGCCTCCAACTCCCTCAGGGCCAGTCACTTCTCCAAGCAACGAGTTGGTGGTAGATCACTTTCTTCAGCTGGTGCCTCCCTCTGAAACAGCCTCCCTGCCTCCCTTAAACTTGAGGGGAACAATCTCCGGTTCAGGAAGCACCTCAAAACCTTTCTCTTTGCTTCTGCTTTTCCTCCTCCTCTGCTCTGCTGACCTCCTGGCTGTAACCGGAACTGCATTGGCTACCTGGACACCGTCAGATCTCGGGCCCAGGTCCCTCCCCGCCAGCGTCACACACATGCACTGCCCATCTGGCTACCCCCCCACTTGGGGACTGTTTCTCTATCCCTACAGTCCCCCTACCAGCCTGTGACACCTGATGTCTGCACTTACCCATGAACTTGCCACATGCTGGCCGTTACTTACTTGTTTATCTATTCTTAATTGGTTTATCTATTCCCATGTACTGCACTGTCCCTGCCTCCTTCCCACGTACTTGCGTGATCTGAATGACACCTGGCCTAGTAGGACCGCTGTCTGTCCTCTCTTTGTTCCCCTCCCTTGCCTCGTCAGTTCTTGAAACACTTGTGTATAGGCGCGTTGCAAATGCCATATCATATCATCATATCATATTATATGTTCTGGGAGAAGGTTAATTAAGTGCATTGCTTACATTTCTATTGTAATTATCACCCCATTGGTGATTGGTGCCCCATATTAAAATTGTCTGATTTCATTTGATTTTAAAAATAAATAAATATTGCATTTTCACCAACCAGCCTGGTTCATGGTCCATTGTGACCCGGGGTATTTGAAAAAGGGTGTGTGATACGAGTTGTGTATCATCTCAAATTTAATTCGCATGAAATAAAGAGAAAGGCATATCAATTGAGCACTACATCCTAGGCTGAGGCCAAGGTGTGTGTCGCCTGATTGAAATCCTTAACAAATTTAGGGGCTTGTCGCCAGGATTTGGGTATTGGTTGCCACCCATGACAGTCTAACACAGCAGACTGCCCCCTCGAAAAGTGATGCTTTGTGTAGTTGGAATACTGGGTTCCACTGTACAAGCGCCTCCCCAAAAACAAATACTATAAGTACCAGGCCTGTGTCTAAAAATTAAAGCGAAATCGACCCCAAAATAGACAGAAAGCAATAGAATACAGATTACCCTTCCATAAATAAATACATTAATAAAGAAAGAAAGAACATGTCCAAAATGACCACAGTAGAAATCAATATGGCTAGGGAGCACCTTCTGCACAAGCTATCTGTCAGAGGTGCATGGCCAGAACAGGATGAAAAAGTGTGGCTAGAAGAAATAATGCAACAGGTCACGGCCATAGACATGGATACGTGGCAGGACGGTGGCCTATTACACCAAGCATTGAGTGAGTTATATATCACCCCCAAAATTAAAGAGGAGCAAATCAAAATTGTTAGAATCGCGACCTACATGTATCTCCACATGGGAGTGATGCAGGAAAAGCATGAGGAAAACACAACTCTTGCGCAGAATCAATCTCAACTATTAAATAAAATCCAGACGGAACTGAAATTAGCAGGACAAAAATTACAAAAGAGCCAAGAGTTGGAGGTAGCATCTGGAAATTACATCATAAAATTAAAAGAAGACTTGTTTCTCCAACTGCAGAAAAATACAGATCAAGAGACCCAATTAGAGGCATTGAAAGAGGAGTGTAGGGAAAAGGATGACTCTCTGCAAGAGAGTCAACAGAAGTTAAATCAACAAATAAATTATAATAGAGCCTGCGCACATCAGATAGTTACCCTAAAATAGCAGATAGAGAAATTGAAAGAGGAAAATAATAAATTAATTATGAGAGACCTCTACTCTCAAGCAGGACTTGATCAAGAGCGCCATTTTAAATAAATTAAATGTCATCAAGCAACAAAGGGATGACCTGGCTGAACAGAGAGGCACCCTAAATCAGGAGAAAGATGTCCTATGTCAAGAAGTAAGTCAATTAAAAACAGAGTTACAGGGAAGTGAGTTAGGCCTCCAGAAACTAAATGAACTCAAAACAGAATATGGGAATCTACAAGAGCACGCCAGACGGATAGAAGGTGCTCTGGAAGAGAATACCCAAACAAAAAATGCACAAACTCAAGAGGTGAGTCTCCTACAACAAAAATTGGATCAGGGTGCCCAAACTATACAGGCAGCACAAAGAGATAACGAGGCCCTCTGTGAGGAGAATGATGGGTTGTAGAGGCCAGTAAAACCCTGATAGCTGAACAAAAGGCTCAGATCTTTGCCTATCATCAAGAGATAGGGGCTGAGAAAGAAAAACTAGCGCGGTTGGAGATGGAGTATCCCAGATATAATACAAAGTGGAGGGAACCCGAACAGGTAGAGAGGGACAGGGCAACCCCTAATCATAATATGAAGACCTCTCTGCTAAGGGACTCACACCCATTTAATCCTTTGCGCACTGCTGACTTCATGGCTACCGGTTCATATGAGCCGGAAACCATGAGGCCATCAGAATTTAACAGGCCAACCATAATGGAGCTGACAGGTCAGCGTCCCCCAGAAATTGATAGAAGGGCGCCCCTATGCAGGTACAAAAATATAAAGACTAATGTCTCTGACCAGGAAACCTCCTATGAGGAGCGAGTCAGGGAATCAGACCTGCAGGAGCACTACCTCCAAAGGGACCAGTTGGTTCAATTTACTCAAGAACAACAGGAAAAGAGGCCCCATTAGAGCATCCTGAAGACCACTACCCAATCAGGGTGGTGGGGGGGATACTCTGCCAACCCTGGGAGCAGGGAGGAGTTGGAAGACTACTCTCCTGTGCACCGCAGGGGTGAATAAACTAGGCCCCACGATTCTGCAAGCCCCTCTCAAGCTCACAGAATCAGGGGGTGCCTAGATGATCATGAGGGCATCTCAACTAGCAGCGACTCTGAGTCTGAGGGCTAGTGGACTCGGGTTACTAAGCCTGAGAAGGCAAATAAACTCAAGAGAGCTATGCCAAAAGACCCCATTAGGCAGATTAAGGCCATTAGGAGTTTCATAACCCCATACCACAGAAACGCAAAATATTCTGTCTGGGAACACTTGGAACTCTATGAGCACATGATGGACACTTTCCACCTGAAAGACAACCAGAACTGCATAGAGTATGTTAAATGGACGTTCTCTCCTGAGTACTCCTGCTTCTTTGCTGGACGGGAGGACCAGAACCATTCAAGATGGTCCACCTACAGGCCGGCCATCTTGAAACACTTTTCTGCCCACAAAAACCCCCAAGAGGCTCGCAAAGCGGCCTACAATCTGCAGTGCGGGGAAGATCAGGCCCCACGAGAATTTGTGTAGGAGCTAAAACGCGCCTACCACTAGGAGGGTCCGCACGGCACAAACCACTAGGAGGGTCCGCACGGATAGCAGGGAGTTTATAACCACCTTCTGTCATGCGCTCCCAAAGTATATTATGACCCAGCTGGTGAGGGACTTCCACAATAAAAGATCTCTGGACTGGGTCATAGAGCAGGCGACCCACATTTATGAAGACCAAAAACCTGCAGAAAATAAAAATCTGTCCAAAAACCCCAAACCAGCCAACAACCCTGCTGCTGCTAAGGTGGCGGAGGTGAAGGTTGCCCCCATTCTAGACCTAGAGATGGGGGAGCCTAAAAATGTACCTACAAAAAATCAGCAAAATCAGAGACCCAGAAGGCCTTCAGGCCAATCGCAAACAGGTGGCAGTCACGGAGGTAATCCCACCAATGGGACCCCTAACTCATCTGATTATATAAATCCCAGATACAAGGGCAACTGACCAATCTTGGGGTATGTATGGACACCCCCATCCCAAGGGGGGATCAAATCTGGTAAGTACTGCCTCAGGAAACTTCCCTTCTAACTTCCACCAGGAGGGCAGTAATTCCCCAAATGCTGAGTTAAGTTTCTTCCCACGGTACTCACAAAACCCCAACCTGCAGGACAACCCTCCTTTCGTTTCCCGCTTTCAGGAAATCAGACAACCCAATCCGGGAGAGGGGAGGCCAAGGGTGGAGGGTTATCAAAATGCACAATATCCAGGGTAAAACGGGAGAAGGGATAGTTACCCTTCCCGGGATCCACCTAGATTTGAATAGAGACCCCCGTGCCAGTCGGAACGGGTGTCCCAACTGGAGCACCAGGTCCAAAACCTTACCCAGGTTCTGGGTTGCATTTTGAGGGCTCAACAGAACCCTCAGATGAACATGGCGGCTCAGAACCCCACAAACCAAAGGTCTGGCGCCCCAGAACCATGACAGGGAGAGAACCCTGACAACTCACCAGTTCCAGAGGAGAACTGCGATTGCCCAAAAAGTGACCCAACTGGAAAACCGCGCCGAGGATAGTGAGGGGAGGGCGCGGCGCAACAATCTCAGGATCCTCGGTATACCAGAGAAAGAGGAAGGCCCCAGCGCAGAACTCTTCTTAGAAGACTGGCTCACTCATGTCTTTGCCCCTAAGAAGCTATCCAAATTCTTTTCCGTGGAAAGGGCACACAGAGTCCCCACCGGCCGACCTACACCGGGAGCCCCGCCCAGAACAATGATCGCACGCCTACTGAATTACCGTGACCGGGATGCGATCCTACAAATGGCAAGGGCCATGGGCCCGATCACATACAACGGCTACAAGGTCGGTTTCTATCCCGATTACACGAAAGAAGTCCAAAAAGCCTGCCAGTCTTTTGACTCCGTCAAGAAGAAGCTCCAGTCGCTATCCATCAAATATGCCCTCTTCTTCCCGGCATTGCTAAAAGTCCAGTATGAGGGGGCTACTCACTTGTTTTACAACCCCAAAGATGCATGGGACTGGCTTGAAACTCATGTCCTCATGGACTCCAGCGCGAGGCGTGTGCCATCGGGCCCACCCACACAGCGACCTCGGCCTGGGAGACCCTTGCCCCCTCGTTCCCCGACCAATGCGGATGACGACGCGTCAAGGACCCCTACGGAAAAGGGATGAAGACCCTGTACTAAGGGGCCCAAACTGCAGATTGATAGAATAGGAATGCTCACCTAGCGGCCGCCGCCCCTAATCCGGCGTGCGCGTTATCACAGCCGGGTTATCCCGAAGAAGTTTATAAAGTTATAGGTTTAATGGGGGGAGTTCAAGGACTGTAAAGAAACCGAATCAAGAAACAAGAAGGCACGACACATAGAAGCACTGGCAAGGGAATCAAGCACTGTCTATGGGCAAGACCACGGACACAATCATCATCCAGGCAGCAGATACACCGACACGAGACGACCCCCGGACGTCTCCCCCGAAAGTACAGCGCTGCACACCTCTCAAGTGTACATGACCGCCACTGATCCTCCCAGATGCCCAGATAAGAGCCCCACGCAGATAGAATGAACTCCAACAAGGTAACCATGCTCTCCTGGAACGTTAACGGCCTCGGCTCCAGCATAAAGCGAAGACTGGTGCTCCAGTACCTTAACCGTTACTCGCCGGACATTGCCCTTCTAAATGAAACACATTTGCTAGGCACGAGCACAAACTTTTTCAGAAGATCCAACTACTCTCACACCTACCAGGCTGGATTCACGACAGGAGCTAGGGGCACGATGATCCTTGTCCACAAGCGAGTCCCCCTGCAGGTCAGGAAGGTCAAAACCGACCCCCGGGGCCGCTATGTTATGATACTGGCTGACATCTGGGGTGAGAAATGGGGCCTCGCTGCAATTTACGCCCCCCCTCACAGACGAAAGAACTACTCTCCGAGCTACGGAGTCGGTTACTGGAAGATGAGGCCGATGTATGGGTGATCGGCGGGGACTTTAATGAAGTGATGAACACTGCAGTCGATAGATCTCACAGGAGATCAGGTACCTGCCCTGCCCCCTCACCACTCGCCATGTTCGCCGAAGCTCTGGGAATGACGGACACATGGCGCTCGCTCCACAACAATGAGGCTGGGTTCTCCTTTTTCTCTGGCGTCCACAAGTCATTCTCCAGAATCGATTATGCCTTCATCCCCCGCAGTATAAATCACAGGCTCCTCGACGCTGAATTCCTCGCAAGGGGTATTTCACACCACTCTCCGCTCCTATTGTCCATGAAGAACTCCTGCCGTGGTCCGGATCGTTACTGGCGCCTGAACACATATCACCTACGTCTCCCTGAAATTGCGGAGGAACTGGAAAAGAAGACGACAGAATATTTTGAAAACAACGAAGGATCAGTGGATTGCCCGATCTCGCTCTGGGAGGCGTATAAGACTGTCCTCCGCGGGGAAGTTATCTCGGAAGTTTCAGCCTACCAACGACGACAAGTCCAAAAGATCAAAGAGGCAGAAGCGCGTGTCCTGGAGTGCGAACGGCAAACCCTAGAACACTGCACCCAAGAAGCGAAAGAGGCTCTGCTTACAGCACAAGAGGCCCTTAGCAACCTGGCTCTAGACAATGCACGGATAGCCCATCAGTTAGTCCGGAGCCAAATCTATGAACGAGGCGACAAGGCGAATAAGACCCTGGCCTGGTTGGAACGGCGCGAACAGACCAAGGGACACGTACGGGCAATTGAATCTCCAGACGGAACACTCCTCACAGATGACTCCGACATTGTTGCGGCATTCGCCGCCTACTATGAGAAACTCTATACCCCACCGGCCGAGAGCCCGCCTTCCGAACCCGCACGCTACCTTGACCAGATCGAGATCCCGAAGCTCTCTCAGCGCCAAACAGACCTGCTGAACGCCGAAATCACTGTAACCGAGGTGCAAGAGGCGCTCGCACAGCTCCAACCCGGGAAAACCCCGGGTCCTAATGGGTTCCCTACAGAAACATGGAAATGCCTCGGCGGTTCACTACCCTCCCACATGCACCGTATGTTTCTACGCAGCAAAGAGCTGGGGGCACTCCCCCCGGACCTCAGGAAGGCATGCATAATCGTCATATATAAGCCCGGGATACCCCCGGAGGAATGTGCCTCCTATCGCCCAATATCCTTGATCAACGGCAAAGCCATGGTCCTCGCAAGAACACTAGCCAACAGACTACTGCAAGTTATAGAGACCCTTGTCCACCCCGACCAATGTGGATTCATGCCCAACAAATCAACCCGCATGAACCTGCGTAGAGTTCAGCTGGCGCTGAGTAGAGCCAAGGAAATACCAGCCCCACTGGCCCTCCTGGCAGTGGACTTTGAAAAAGCATTTGACTCTGTAGAATGGGAGGCTTTGTGGGCAATCATGGCTCGGATGAACCTGGGGCAAACGTTTATATCGTGGGTTAAACTCCTGTATGCACACCCGGAGGCCATGGTAAGGGTGAACGGCAGGTCTTCTGGATCATTTCCCTTGGGTCGAGGTACGAGACAGGGGTGCCCCCTCTCCCCGCTGCTCTTTCTCTTGGCCATAGAACCTCTCGCAATTGAGCTTAGAGCTAACACTAATTGGACAGGGTTCGCCTGGCCTGGGGGGGGAGAGGACCGACTATCCCTCTACGCGGACGACCTCCTCATATACCTCAGTAACCCACGCACTTCCTGCCCGATTGTTTCCCGCATCCTTAGGGAATATCAGCGCTTTGCGGGCCTTAAGGTAAATGAGACCAAAACTATTTACTTCCCGATCCAGGGCGGCGAGTCTGCGATCCCTGAAACCTGCCCATATCATGTCTCCATTAGAGAACTTAAATACCTGGGTATAAGACTCGACCCGACACTGGGTGGGTTCCTGCAACTTAACTTACAACCAATAATTGACTGGTTCAATAGGGACACCTCCCACTGGCAATCACTCCCACTATCACTAATGGGCAGAGCGGCGCTATTCAAAATGATGACCCTCCCCAGACTGTTGTATTTACTTCAAAACGCCCCCCTTGTCATCCCCGAGACACCTTCGCACTCATTGACAGACGCCTTCGCACACTGCTGTGGAGGGAAACAACCCAGGAACGCCCTTGATACGCTGCAGCGATCAGTGTGGGAGGGAGGCATCGGTCTACCATGCATACGCACCTATTACCTTGCAGCCCAGATTGGGGTGGTAAACGACTGGATACACGCAGACCCCACACTCCCCCACATCCGCCTTGAAATAGAGAGCATGACCCCACTAACCCCACTACAGATCCTGTACGCCACCCACGACCAACCCCCGATGTTACCCAAAATGACACACCATATTTGCCGGGCCTGGCGAGATGCGCACAAACTAATAGGCTGGAAAGGTAAACCACACTATCTCAACCCCTATGGCACAACGCACTCCTCCCGGAAATAGTAAAGATGGGCCCCTTCGGTCACTGGTGCGTAAAAGGGATACACACATTAGCGCATGTGATACAAGAGGGCCACCTCCTTGACTTTGAGGCCATGCAAGAGCAATTCGACCTTGCACCCATCGACCGGTTTCGACATGTGCAACTGGCCCACGCCATCCGCACCCAATTCCCTGATACGACAACCATACCCCCCTGTACTCCCATTGAGACCAATATCCTCCCGCAATGCATTGCCTCCAAGGTCACTTCCACGCTCTATCAAGCCCTTAACTCCTTTGGGGCTGCGCAGCTAGATGGGCTCAAGGAAAAGTGGGAAAAGGACATAGGTCAAATGGAACCAGAAGACTGGGTAGAGGCATTAATGTCCCCTAGAGAAATCGGTATAGACTCTAAACTCAGACTTATACAACTGAGGATCTTCCACCGCACATACTATTCACGTACTGCCATGGCCAGATGGGGGGGACTGGAAGACGGGACATGCCTCAGATGCAAAACGGAACCTGCCACCTTCTTCCATATGATATGGGACTGCCGAGTCTTACAGGTCTTCTGGGAGAGCTGTATTAACACGATCTCTGCCACCCTGGCGACACCAATCCCCAGGGATCCCAAAATGATACTGTTGGGAATCCGGGATGAAGTGGATCTCTCGAAATGTGAAAAAATGTTTTTGGCACTGGCATTCGGGGCAGGCAAAAGATTAATCGGGACTAGCTGGGGCTCTGCTGACCCTCTATCTTTGAACCGCTGGAGTAATGAGTTGGACAGATGCGCGGCCTCGGAGCGCCGGATTTATAATGCACGGGGTTGCCCTCGCAAATTCGAAAAAATATGGGGTAAATGGCTTGACGCTAACTGAGATGCGCCGATGAAAATAGAACTGTACTGCTGTTAACATTGGTTACCTGCCTCATCCCACAAACGTATGATGGCTCTCGGCCCTACAGAGCTCCTTTTGCTTTTTGAAATTGCCTTACCACCATGGTCTGATGTATGTCTTTGATTCATGTTTGTTTTGTTGTTGTATTATTAAAACGTAATAAACAGAATTATTAAAAAAAAAAAATACTGGAAGGCTGCTGGTGCATTGCACAACCCGAAGGGCATCACCTGATATTCGAATAATCCGTACTTGGTGCGAAAAGCGGTCTTCCATTCGTCGCCCTTCTTTACACGTCTAGTAGTTCGGGGATCAGAGGCAATGGATATCGGTTCTTCACCGTGATCTGGTTTAATGCGCGGTAGTCTATGCACGTTCTGAGGTCACCTTCCTTTTTGGGCACGAAGAATAAAGCTGAAGATGCAGGGGACTTAGATGGACGAATGAAGCCATTAGCAAGGTATTGGTCCAAGTATTGTCGTAGGTGACGGTTTTCGGGTTCCGTAAGGGCGTAGATACTACTGCATGGAGGTTGTGCACCAGGTATGAGGTCGATTTGACAATCGTATGATCTATGAGGTGGTAAGGTGTTTGCCTGTTCTTTTTGGAAAACATCCTGGAATTCTTGATATTCCTTAGGTAACTGCATGACTGGATTAGCGACTATGGCCAGGTTTTGTTCAAGGTTTTTTCCGGGTAACAGTTGTGTGCACACTCTGGGAAGGTTACTCTCTTCTCTCGCAAATCAATACAAGGATTATGTGTTTCCAACCAAGGTATCCCCAGTATTATTTGGAACTGCGGGCTTTGATTAAGTCAAACACAATAGTCTCTCGATGCCCATCTTGACCCAACAGTGTCATCTCTGTGGTGGAATGAGTTACAGGCCCAGATGCAATTTCAGTTCCATCGACTGTGGTGATAACATCCGAAGTGGTCTTTTTGCAGAGAGGTAGATTCATCCTAGAAGCCAATTCGTGGTCCACATAGTTTCCTACGGCCCGCTATCAATGTATGCCCTAACTGCGTGCACACGTGATGGCTGCCTTGGATCAATAATGACCATTGGTATGATTAGGTGCGAGGTCTGAGTGTCCTCCTTTAAGCTCGGCAAGCGGACCTCTACGCTTGTCGGGCGTGGTCGTTTCCCGAATCAGGCTCTGTTTGATTTCTATCAGCAACTCCGACTACTTTCTTGGATGGTTTTATAGGGCAATCCCGTAGAAAATGTCCTGAGGCCCCACAGTACAGACACAACTGCATCTGTCTCCTTTCTCTTTCTTTTTGAGTTAAGGGTCCCTTAACCCCCCCGATCTGCATTGGTTCTGATGCATCTGTTCCTTTGGGAGTAACATTGGGTTTAACCAATACCCGATTCTCGAACTTAGCTCGATCAGCTTTTCTATTCTGAAGTCGGTGGTCTAGCTGGACCACTAAGTCTATACATTCTGCGCAATTCTGAGGTGGGTTCACAACTTGGGCCAAAACATCTTTGAGTTCACCCCGAAGTCCACGATGAAATAATGTAATTCGCTTTACCTCTGGCCATCCGGTTTCCACCACCAACCTATTGAAGGTTGTGACATAAGTTAGCAGGTCCTGGTTTCCTTGTCGTAGGGATAGAAGTTCGTTATCCAGGGCCTGTCCCTGTGAATGTCTGGCGAATAATCTTTGCATGCTCAATTGAAAACCCTGAAAATTCCGAAGAAGAGGGTCATCCTGGTTGACTAATGGAATTGACCAATCCGCTGCGCTGCCACTAAGGTATGATAGTACAAAGGCTACATTGGCTTGGTCATTTGGAAAAGCTCCTGGTCTGCATAAAAAGTGCAAGCGGCATTGGTTCATGAACACGGCGAACCTTTTCGGGTCCCCAGCAAAGCGTTCGGGTGGAGCTAAAGGAATGCTCACTGGTAGAACCACTTGCACAGGGCTGCTTGATGAAACGGGGGTTGAATTCCCCCCAAGTCCAGGTAGTGGTGTTTGCCCGGCTTGGTTTTGCAGCAGTTGTCTGGCAAGATCATCAGTGCGCTCCTTTGACACAATCAGTTCTCTCCTGAGGGCATTAGTTACTTGGCGCGTGGAGTGCACTTCTGCCCTAAATTCTCCTAACAATTGGGCTAGTTGGTCGGTTTCTGAGGTCTCCATTACGCCCGGGTGGGGATTTGTAGATAGGCTTGACGTTCTGTTACGCTCACCTAGTTCCCACAGGGGCGTCGATCGGACCCGGACAGCTGCGGTCTCCACCAACGTGATGCGTAGTGAAGAGATGACAGTCTCGACTGGCCCGCCTAATCTTGTCTGCTGGACTCGTAGAAGTATTCTCCTGCAAGTGGAGAAAGGGATTTAGCCACACGTGGACTTTAGTGATGGCCCCCCAACAGTTCTCGTTCTCCCCACTAATCACCTCCAATATCCCCTTTTGGTAATCTCACCTTATGTTTTTAAATGATGAGCTCTCCATCCTGCATGGCATGCAGGGGCGCGTAGATACCAGTTACTTCACTGGGTTGAAGGTACTGGAGGAGTTCCGGAGGAATATTAACTCCAGTGTCTATAAAGTTCAAAGAGTTCAATATGTCCGATGTTCACTCTTGTTCCATTCCCTCGTTAGGTTGCAGCTGGGTCCAAAAGAATATTGCCTGGAGGCAGCTGATGGCGTTCAGGTAAGAATCTGTATTACCAAACACTGTCTGGTAAAAGTTGCATGTGTTTAACTTGCTGTTTTCTCTCCCTTTATAGGTGCGGCATAGGAAGATGCAGCGAATTAAAGAATAATACCTTTGGTGGTAAAGCAGGTAAGCCTATGGTGGCAAAGAGATTGTCGTTCTCGGTTTTCTCAGCTCACCTTGTTATTCCTTTTGTTTTCCCCCCAGGTGCTGGATTTCGACGAAGAAAATGATGGAGGCAGCGCCGAGTTGAAAGATGCAGTGGACTGGTGAGTATAACGCGGTGCTGCTGCTGGCGAAGCGACGCGTTCTGAAATAATGTCCTTTCCAGGCTCGGAGATGTGCTGGGTCCGGAATCAGGTAAAGAATCAAATAATGTCTGTGATCTAACCTCTTCTGCTTTCTTTTCCTTTTGTCTAGGAGCTCCGGATTCGAGGCGGGCGTGGCAGAAGACTGGATGCTGACTTGCAGACACGGTGAGCGTCACACTGCTGGATGCAGAATAACGCGAAGCATGGGCTGCTGTTCGGGCGTGGTTTAAATAGCCTGCAAAGTAGTCCCAGGTAAGAAGTTCTCCAGAACCACACCCGAGTGAAAAATAGTCCCTGTAATAAAATAGTCCCATCCAGGCCTCACGTTGGCTTGGACTCATTTGCAGCATGGTCTGCATAAGGTAAGTAAAGTCTATGAGTCTGGCGCCTATGGTGCCAGGACTGTTTTCTATGATGAGCCTGGCGCTTAAGGCACCAGGACTGAATCCAAACAGCCCCCAGCCGGGGCTGTTGGGGCTTTAATGAGTTTCTGGATGTCTGCTCCCGGGGCTGATGGACACAATCCGGATGCCCGGGGGTAGGCATCATGACAGGCGCTCCCGGCTTGGGTTTAGCTGTTAGGGCTCGATGAGCTCTCTCTATAGCGAGCTGCGGGGAGAGTATTGGAGAGTCAAGGAGTGTCAGCAGTGTGCGCTCGATATAGTCCTCCATCGGCTCATTGACACCGTTTTCGGCTATCGGGACTCAAGGTCCTCATTCTTATTCTCGACCTCAAGGACTCAGTTAGAGAGAGAGGATACCTCTGCACGAAGGGAGCCCAGGTTATCCTCAGTGGCGCTCACCCTCGTCTCGATCTCCGCCACCCGGCCGTCAGTCCTCTCATTGTGGGCCTTGATGGAGGATATGGTGCCATTCATGTCATCGAGTTTGGAGTAAATTGTGGTGAAGCCCTCGCGGATGAATTCCATCATGCTCTGGGGATCAGGAGGGACAGACGATGTTGGATTAGTTGGAGACAGCTCCGGCGCCTCCTCGGCCGATCTCGCTGGAGTTTTTGCAAACATATTGATGGAGCTCTGTTTTTTCCCTGCTCCTTTGGTCAAGGTGCTGGGCGAAGTCCTGAATGAGGTGAGAAGGAGGCTTATGGAAACCAACAGTGGTGCAGGCAGGTAGCCCAGTAGGATGCAGAGAGTGGGAAAGAGGCGCCTCGTGCGTTGACAAGGAGGCGACTACCAGGGGCACCAGTAGAATGCAGCGTCAACCTTTCTGTAGTATTGAGGGCAGCCGGGTATTGCAAGGAGATGAGCTGACGTGCCTCGCCAACAACAGTGGTTTGCGCAGTGTATCCAGGGCGGGGGGAGTTTAGAGGGTTAAGCAAGAGGGCGCCAGAGCCCAAGCTCCTAGACCGCAATGGGAGAGAGGCAAGCGGTATTCCAGAGCCCCAATGTGTGCAAGACTCCTGGTGCAGGTATTGAGGATTGCTGAGGATCAGGCAAGACGCCCGAGTCCACCACCCGGAGGGTAGCTAGACGAGGGACCAGCAGCTCGAACTTATGGAGAAAGAATGGAGGGTGCCACCCTGCTATTTCGCTGGGCTGTGAGTTTCTGGCCTCTGGATGTCAAGTGTGAGCAGGGGGTGCCGGGATGCACACCCCCACAACGTTGATCCCCACGTGGTCGCCTCAGGATTAAATGGCGTGCTCTTGAGGGGCTTCCATACAAGTTATGGGGCACATGGTTGATCCGGGGCAACACCAGGGTGCAGAGTCGAGTAACGCCAGAGCCGGGGCCGCGACGTGGCGCGGGCTGCCTCCACCGCAGCACCCCCACTGTATTATTAGTAACCAGGGGACCCGTGCCCCCCCAGCAGCGTCCTAGGGAACCAGGAATACCCCTGATAATGAGTAGATGTTCGCGGGGGGGGCGGAAGAACCTGGCCGCGCTCCCGATGCAGGGGGGGGCAGTGGGAGAAAGAGGATATGTCTCTGCGGGAGGAGCGGTGGGGGGAGCAAGGGCACCACAGAACTCACTGTGCCCGCCAGAGGCGGGGGCATCTTATGGGCGAGCCACGGGCCTAGGCTCCAACAGGTCCAGCGCTGGAGCAGGACCCGGGTCACAGCACGCCACCCAGGAGCGGCAGCGGAGCAGTCCTCTCTACAGGATGGGTTGTCAAGCCCTGAAGCAACCAGAAACGTGGGTGCTCAGCGGGTGCCCCCCTCAGGGTGTTATAGTTTCGTTTTGTGCATCTGTCCTTGGGGTTTATTGTTTATTTATTTATTTATTCCCCCCAAGCCACTAACGGTGTAGGTCACTCAGCAGTCCCAGTGGCCGTATGTTGTTTGATATTTATTCGCACCTCAGAACCGCCACGGCCAGTATATTTTTATCTTACTCTGTCGGGGGAGCGTGGCATCAGGATTCTGTTACGCGTGTCTCAGCTCCGGGTGTTGAGGTCTCGCTGAGGAGGGGGGGGGCAGCCCACCACAGGTCAGCCTCCTCGTGTGCCACTGTAGATGTTTGTGTAGGGGGGGACATCCCACCGCAGCGGTGGGGCTTGCCCCGTCCCCTCGGGCGGATGTCGGCCCGAGCCGTAGGAAGCCCGGCCCGTCACGGATCCCTCCGCCTCGCAGGCGGCGCTGCGTCTCACCCGCAGGCCGCAGCCCCAACACTCAAGCTTCTCACTCTGGGGCTCTGCTGCCAGGCTACGCGGATGTGGACGTCCCTCCCACGCCAGGTGTTCACGAGGCCAGCAGGCTGTTCTCCAGGCTGCAGTACAGGACGGCTCCCCCCTCCGTGACGCAGGGACCATTGGCTTTGGCGTGCAGCTTCTCGGCTGTTGGTGGGTGGCAGCGCTGCATGGGCTTACGTTCTCTGGGTTCCCGGCACCGTTTTCACTCCAGACTCGGGCCAGATGATCCCCAGGTCAGCAGCTGCAGAATCATTCAGTTGGGTTCACTTGGATAGTGAACCTATGGAGGAATATCGAGTAAGGAATACGCCGGTCACAGAGCTCGGCAATCAAGCGGCCATCACGTTCGGCGCACAACAGCGCTCCCCTCCTCAGTATCTAGTTGAACCATACAGGGTTGAACCTCACACTCGGCCTCAGCTGGTGGAGGAGTCACAGATGTGACTTTGGACAGTCTTTGAGATGTCCTTCTGGGCACAGGGGTGCTTGCTGGTTTCTTGTTGGCAGACTTGGGTTTCCCCTTTGTCTCGTTCTGACCTGCAATAGCAGTAGGTAAGTCCTGTGGACCAGGGGTGATAGTTTCCTCTATCGTGTCCCCAGGAGAGCCTCTCAAGGTTCTCTCCCTTGCAGACCTAGTGAGCTCCTGCTTCCTTCTGCTAAGGGTCCTGGGGGTAGTAGATACAACTCCAAGAGTTTTAAGGTCATTACTCAGCAGGACCCTCCCAGGTACGTTATTTTGCACACTTAAAGGTATTCTGACAGTCATGTCATTACACTGGATGAGAGCTGGTAACTGGGGAACCATTTGCACAGGGCCTCCAGCTGACTTGGTCAGGTGTTTGTGTGCCTTAGCCACATCCTCCACCTTGAAAAAACATTCATCGACCACAGTTATGCTGGCTCCAGTGTCTCTCATGGCAGGAGTTTCCTGACCATTCACAAGAACACTATCTTTGGAATACTCTTTAGTATTAACTGGGATTGAGTTATAGACATCTAAATTCTGTTGTTCTCAAAGACCCAAGGACACTAAAGAAACACTAGCTGAGACTCTCATGGGCTCATCAGCTAGTAACTGAAAGTTTCCACTGGTCATAGATACTTCATCCACCCGGGAGAAGGCTAAGGAGACAGTGTTGACCCCTGAAGGTTTACCCTTACATCTTGGATCTCCTTTCACATGGCCAGGCAACCCACAAACAAAGCATTTTCCAAATGCTCTCTGGAATGGGGGTTTGTTCTGACCTCCATCTGGTTTGGGACCAGATGGTACACTAGCCTGATCCGGTTTTCCGTGTGGCTTACCCTGGTCATGTTTGGGGCCCTCTCTTGGATTGGAATTATTGGAATTCTCTTTGTTGTCTTTCTTTGGCTGTTTTCCCTCATCCTTTTTCTGAGTTACCCCAGAATATTTGTGAGTAGCCCTGTTGGCAAACCACAAGTCAGCAGCCTTGGCTAGTTTCTTAGGATCTATCTCCTTTGAATCAACCAAGTGCTGTCTAAGCTCAGGGGAGCAGACGTCAAAAATAGACTCCAACATTACAAGATTTCTCAAACCTTCATAAGTGTTCACTTTGTAACCCTTAATGTCATGATCTCTGCTTCCAAAAGGTCAGGGTTTTCCCAACTCCCTTGGAAGCAGATCCATAACCCAGGTTCCGAGTGCCAACCAGTCCCAATTGGGACCTTTTGGACCCAGTCCTGGCGCCAGTGGCACCAGGCTCATAAATATGCCCAGTCCCAGCGCTGGAAGCGCCGGGCTCATAATGCTTGGGTGGACTTACCTGCAGCAGACCATGCTGCTTACTTGCCTGCCAGTTGAGCCTCTGATCCTCTTTTGTTTCAAACTACTTTTCCTGTTGGGTGGGGCAGGAGCCACTCCCTAGATTCAGAACACTGGAACTCTTCTGGAAAGCAGGAACTCTTTTCTTACCTAGGCGTGGCTGTGGAAGGAGACACCTAAGCACTACAGGAGGCTATTTAAACCACACCCGATAGATGAATCTTGCTTTGCGTTATTCTGCATCCTCTGCAGCAGAACGCTCATCGTGTCTTCAGCATCTGATCCTGGGCCTAAGGAAAAAGGCTTACCATCCTGAATCCAGTCTTCAGCAACATCTATAAAGACAAGAAAGAACAGGTTAGCATTACGGTCTTCAGTGACAGCTCTTCACTTACCTGGTCCATCGGCTGTCACCAACGCCTCGCGGTGCATTCCGGCATCTGAAAGACAAAAGCTTACCAACTCTTCGCATGCTCCGGAGGCCTTCGGCGCTGCATCCCGCATCTGAAAGACAAAACAAGGTGCGTTTAAAGACATTGGGGAACTTTAATACTCACGTGCCATTACTCCTTTCCACATCTAACCCAGTGGGTATTCCGGCACCCTGCAGCCGCTCCGAACTTGTACCTGCAAAATAAAAAGACAGTTAGAGCGCATCGTGAAGCAGGCAACAAGGGCTTACTTACGTGCTTCCAGGCGCTTCTATTCATCACACGGGCTCCATCTTCAACTCACTTCAGCCCGTCATCCGCCATCGCCGGAACCCTGCAAAACAAGAAACATCATTACTAAAGACTTTAAAGACATTAGAGTTACTCGAAACTTACCGTTCGTGCAGTAAACGACGGACAGCAGTCCTCTGAAGTCAAGAGGCCTGCTCCCCTTATCCAGTGAAGAAACTGGTTACAGCACCCTGCCCCGAGGCAGATGGAGAGCACTGCGTTCACTTACCTAAGACATCTTACCCTTCAAGTCAGACATACAGTGCACAGAGGTCCAGCCCAAAGAGCCAGCCGTGTGTTGCACATCACCTTTGAAGATACGGTATACGCCCAGTCAAGACCGGCGCCTCTACGGGAATCAGGTGAGCGTTAAACTTAACTGTCATGATGCCTACCCCCGGGGAACCAGACCAGGTCCAGCAATCCCGGAAGCAGGCATCAAGTTATTTTGAGCAAGCCCAAAAACCCCTGCTAGGGGCTGTTTGGGTGCGGTCCTGGTGCCTATGGCGCCAGGCTCATATGGAGAGTCAGTCCTGGTGCCATAGGCCCCAGGCTCATAAAGTAGAACTTACTTGATGCAGACCATGCTGCAAGCTTACCCGATGCAGACCATGCTGCAGAGCTCAAGCCAAATGAGGCTTGGAAGGGACTATTTTACCTAGGGACTATTTTTTACTCGGGTGGGGCTGGGGAGGAATACTTACCTGGGACTACTTTGGAGGCTATTTAAACCACGCCCGAAGAGCAGCACACACTTTGCGTTATTCTGCATCCATCAGCGTAACGTTCACCGTGTCTGCAAGCCTGCATCCAGTCTTCTGCCACGCCCGCCTCGAGTCTCCAGCTCCTAGAAAAAGGGAGGAACAGAAGGAGAAGAGGTTAGAATAAGAGCAAAACCTTCGATCCTTACCTGAATTCCGGATCCACCGCGCCTTCGAGCTGGAAGAAAGAAGCATTTTACGCGCGCCGCCTCACCTGCTGCAGCGCCGCGCTGAACTCACCGGCCTTCGCAGCATCCTCACGATCTACCGCATCCTTCTGCACATTCCCGCCGCACTCTGGCACCTAAGGGGAACACAAGAACAGCAAAGGTGAGCCAAGGGAATAAACAGAGGCAATAGTAACTACCCCCATAGACTTACCTGATTACCGCCAGGGGTACTATTCCTCTTCACGGGTCGGCGCAGTCTTCATTGCATCCTCGCCGTGCCCCGGCCCCTAAGGGGAACAAAAGGACAACATGGTGAGACGAAGGGACAAACAAGGGGAACTCTTCTCACCACAATAGACTTACCTAATTTTACTGCCAGAGGCATTATTTCCCCGAACTTCATATTTTCTCTCCACACCTGAATAAGGGAGCAAGCCACAGGTTACATTCTGGCCCTATTTTATTGAACTGTGCAGGATAAGCCAAATCCTTACCTGAACTTCGTCAGCTACCACGAGGAACTCTTCGCTGGGGTCAAGCTGCAAACTGCAAGGAATCGGACAAGAGTGAAAGTCAGACATGTGAACTCTTACGAACTACATACTTTTCGGAGTCAATATTGTTCTGGAACTCACCAATTCCTTCGAGCCAGTGAAGCAACTGGCTATCAACGCGCCCCTGCACTCAATGCAGGATGGAGAGCTCATCCTTTCAAACCATCAGGTGAGACTATAAGAGGGGACATCAAAGGTGATCTGTGGGGAGAATAGTAGGGGTGGGGGGAAATTTACGCTCAACTCCACAGGTGGTTAATTCCCTTTCTCCATTTGCAGAGGAATATTCCTACGGGCCAAGAAAACCAAGCTAGGTGGGCCAGTCCAGTCTGTCATCTCGGCCCCACGCGTCACATTGGTGGAGGCCGCAGCTGTCCAGTTCAGATCGACGCCTCTGTGGGAGCCAGTTGAGCGTAACAGAACGCAAAGCCTACCCACAAATTCCCACCCGGGCGTTATGGATACCTCAGAGACTGACCAATTGGCCCAATTACTAGGGGAACTGAGGGCTGAAGTGCATTCCGCCCGTCAAGAAACCAATGCTCTTAGGAGAGAACTGATTTTGTCAAAGGAGCGAACTGATGACCTTGCTAGGCAACTATTGCAAAGCCAGGCTGGACAAGCCCCCTACCTGGTTCCGGGGGAATTCCAGCTCCTGTGTTATCGAGTAACCCTGTACAAATAAAGCTACCAGGAAATATTCCATTAGCCCCTGAAGGCGAGCGTCCCCAGATAGCACGATCCTCCCCACAATGAGAGATAATAATGGACTCTCCCAAGATGGGAATAAGGCTAAGACAAAGTGCGGGTGAGCTTAATGGGAGTTCATATAAGTCGAAATAGGGCATGCAAAGGACTCTGCAAACTCTGAGAGCACTCTGTCTGACAATAGCAAAGACAGGCGTATATATTTACAAAATGCGTCATGAGAACCTACACACTATAGGGGGCACATGTTCGTAGGGATTGGGTGGCGACGACTAACTATAGGTGCAGCTGTGATGTGGTTTGCCGTGGTTGGTGGACGTCACTGGTTACCCACGTGGGCCGGGCTGGGCCGGGCAGGTCAGCTGGGCTCATCCGGGCGGTGTTGTTGTGCCAGGCGTGACCAGTGTCATTGATGAACGTCTTTCTTGGCTTCCTGCCCTAAGGCCACGCACACCGTATTCATTCAATATTGCAATATTATCTTCCCCGGTAAATCTTCCAATAGGTTATTCTACAGGTTAATGCAACACAAGAGGAATGCACCTAGAGTGGGGTCCTTTGGTAATACATCAATACATGCTTACCATCATCCTGTTGACCGGGTATCATAGGTCGTGAGGTTGGGTCTCAGGGCAAGGGGCGAGCTGTCCAAGTTATCATGTCTCGTTAGAAGTCATTATGAGTGTGTTCCTACAGTGTTGCTATAATATTGGGTGTCCTAATTTTACAGGGGCCATTAACCTGGGGTGAGCCGGTGGGTCGTGGAGCCTAAGAAAGGGCACCTTCTGGCCTACGTTTATGGCCGGGGTTTACTGCTGGGTTGTAAATAATTCAGGTGGCTGGCCGCGGCCCTGGGAGCTGCGGGGGAACGTGAATGCTTGAAGCGGCTCCAGCCGAATTGGGGGAGGTGAGGCAGAGCAGAACAGGCCTCTGCTTTCCGTCTGGCAGACTTCAATGGGGAGCAAGGGGGAATGGCCTTGGATATGCCCACAATGGTATTTTCCTCGTGTGTTGCAGATTATGTGGAAGAGGCATAAACATTCATATAATGTACACTACTCATTGATTCTTTTCAAAGCTTATGTTTTCTACATTGTTAGTGCCTTTACATGGCCATTTCAAATGTGTTACCTATACCCATTTTGCAATTGATATCTATATGTTAAGTATTTAACAACCACAACATTTTGTTACATTTCTATGCATGCACGGTAAGTGAGGTAGTAGTAGGGTTGGTGGAGCACGCAGGAACACTGGCCAATGAGACTGATGGCAGTGAGACATGGCGAGCTTGGACATTCAAATACTTATTATGCATTTTCGTGCACAATTTACATGAGCTCCCAATGTGGTTGAATTTGTCTTCCTTTGCACTCTAGCAGCATTAGTTCAGTTATGGCATAGGACCTTGGGGTGCGTTCTTCTCGGCGAAACATATAACATGAAAACCCCGGGACACTTTTACCATTTGCGCATAGCTACGGGGATGTGGGTACTTCAACCAGAATGCCATATAAATACACATTCTGCCACCTTCATGGAGGTTACATGTTTTAATCAAAAAGGTCATGGAGAGAAGAGTTTCATCACAGACAGTTTGCTCATTAGTATTTGGGGGCTCTACTTTTATCGGGGGACCATTTTACAGTTCTTTTCCACCCCGGCCCTGCTGGCCGGGTCATACTGAAAACAGTGATACACTGCGGAAGGTGAATGTTACAGTGTTTGCATGTAGCACTAGCTCATGTCCGTCTGTTCGTGGGAACGGGCTCTCAGCGGATCTGCCAGGGAGCTGCGGCCGCGGGGACAAGTGACACTCTCCAAGGGTGGGGGCCACGCTGCGGCGCACAGGGCTCATGCCATTTTGATTTCACAAAATGGTTTCCAGGGCCTAGCTTAATACAGCATGTTTGGTCAATGTTTTCAGCCAGTGGTCCACCCGCCACCTGGGCCCTGGTGGCAGGGGGGACCCCTGACGAGCCATGGACTCCACAAGGGGGGGTGGAGGGGAGGGGGGGTCCCTTGGACCTATCCTCCCATACATTTCCCCCTTTCGTTACTTAAGGAACGAATACTGTAACTCCCTCAACCTCTTGCGTTCTTCTTCTTCAGCTACAGCCTCATCCCATGCAGGGGTGCCTTTTATGGGCATCCATGCCCTACACACCCCTCGCAGGCTTTCTCCCCTTCTAGCATATTCGTCCGGGGTGCAGGTCATATATATATACAACCTCCATCCTCTTCCAAATCCACCCACACCTCCTCATACCATTCAAGCTCACGGGGCTCTTTAATTGTAGTGTGCCATAGCCTATCTACTACATCCCCGCTGTGGTATATGGGCACCATCTGGAATCTTGTTGTGTTTTCTGCTCCTGTTTGTACCTCTACTTCCTGCATATTTTGTATCGTACCGCGAGCGTTGCCCATTGTCAACATCATCATTGCACTGTTTGGTACTGCGTTTGCACAACATAGAAGACCCATCTGGCACATACAAAAAATAAAAAGGAGGAACACTACTGCCGGCATTAGAAATTTAACAGTCATTCCCAGGCACGATTGGACCCAGGAGAAGATGTTGTCGAACCATGTGCTTGCTTCTGCTCCACCTTCCAATTTCATTCTTTCTCCTAGGTTATGTATGGCTTCGATCACGTGGGATAAGGAACCATTATCTGCATCTTCGGAAGGTGCGAAAGTGCAGCAGGCACTTCCAATTTTTCGGCAAACACCTCCGTCCATCGCTGTTAACAGGTCTAAGACATACCTATTTTGCATGGTCATTAGCCGCAGTGCTCGCAGTTCCACTTTTATTACGTTAAATCCTTCTTCAGTGTCATTCGCCAGCTGGATCAGCTCCCAGCGTGTAATTTGGAGCCATTTTGCATTTGCCCGTGCCTGGATGCTGGGGATGAGTGATGCGAAGAAAGTCTCTGCAGAGCTGAATAATTGATATCTGTCTGGGATCTGTGCCTGTAGCTCTGAGGATGCTCTTGATATGTAGTTCGACAATTGTCTGTTTCCTGACAGCATCTCCCCCTTATTACCAGAAGACAGGACATATACTTGTGATTCTGCAGTTGGTTGGGCCTCATTCTGCTGAGGGGTCTCTCGCATTTTCTTGCTCCCATCAATGTGGCTTTCCGGTATCACCATTAATGCAGAATGTAGGGTGGCCAATGAGCAGCTGCCACTCCAGGATTGTGGGAGGTGCAGGTATGCCTGGTTGCCACATACCCAATAAGTGTCCATGAGGGCCGCTGTTCCTTTTCTCATATCCGGGATGGTGAGGGTCTTGTTGCACTTTTTGTTTACCCCCATGATATTTTTCCCCTCTCCCTTGAAACACAGTTCATAGTTTATTTCTTTCTGTAGCTTGAAGGGCTTCTCAATGGCAGTCACCCAGGTCAATTTTGAAATGTGCTCCTTCCATACTGGTGTGCATGTTTTCTCTATCCACTGTAGTTTCTCTGGTGCCACACCTCGCAGCGCTTCAGCTTTGCACATTATTTCTTCATCTTTCCACTTACTTTCTGAAAATAATGTCCCTTGTATTATAAAAAATGGTTCTTCCAAACATATCACTCCTTCCGCTTTCGGGTAGCAGGTCTTCTCATTCTGCAGCATTTTAAAAGTTACCTCGTGTGCCTGGAAGGTGTTCTTAATTCTGCACAACGTGAGATGAAGGAGACATTGGGCATCCACAATAGGCAACTCTTTTGGCAGCAATACTTTGGGTGTACCTGAAGCATGGGGAATGAGGGAGCAGACATAACAACTCTCATTTGTTGTTTGCTTTGCAGTTGCACTCATGTCTGCATGCCATTTATTTGTCTGGTGGGGGTGTCGTGGGTCTTCCATTTTGTCGAGTCCCAACCCGTAATATTCGTCGTATTTTCTCCATCCCACCTCCCTTTTCCTCCTACTATTTCTAAGATATCTCCCAGCTTCATGGGCGAGGAACAGTGTAGGCCCCCCTTTCTCCCCTCCGCCCCCCTTTTCCCATTCATCGTGTAATGCTGTGTATCTCACTGTCATCTCTTCATTCTCTTTCTTTATTCTATCTGGTAGTCTGTCCTCTATTGTGGGAGTGGTTACATGTATGGGCACGCTAGTGGGGGTGTTGTACATCCATGATATTACAGAGGGGTTGCGATCATTTAAACTGCGGGCATTGTAATCGGTGGCATTTGGCGGGGAAGTTGTGATATTTTGCATTTTATCCTGCATTCTTTCATTTGGCGGGGTAACAACATTGGCCGGTTTTGTGTAATATCCCCATACAAGTTTAGATCCGTCCCACCTCAAAAAATCACCTTCTTTAGTATCCGCAGCTGTAGTTTGATTTGTTACATTAATCTCGTTATTCCCTCCCCCCTCGTTCATCTCGATAGAGATGAACGCTATAAACCAATAAGGAACCAAGCCAAACAGCATTGTAAAAAATAATGTAATGCATACAGACAACCCACACTCATACAAATATCTACATCTTTCAGCTAACACTTCTCTATATCTAACCAATCTATTTGTTGCAGGCTGCCCGTTTGTTGCCATGGTAGTTCCTATTTGAGATATAAAAGTGCATTAAGTACGTGCATGTAAACATTTTTGTTGGCACTGTATGTACCAGGAGGTCATAAAAGGGAGTTGGATGGGGGGGGGTTGCACAGAGAAGGGAGCAGACAATACATATATTTTACACTGTTATTTTCACTTAAACACATTTTTTTTTCATTTATCTCGATCAATAACCTGTAATAGAATTCTTTCGTTAACATTTTTATCTCTCAGTTACACTCCTCCATTCATCTGTTCATGTTCACTCATCATTTTCATTATTTTTGTTTGCTGTTGTCCGTGCCTCCCCGTCCACCTCTTCCTGTACACTATTATATGCCTTTCGCACATCTGTCAAATGTATCCAATACTTGAGCCCTTTTACCTTTACAGCTGTGGGTGTACAAAATACTACTTCGTACGGCCCATGGAACCTTGGGGCATTCCACCGGCGCACAAAGCTCCGGACATAAATGAACTCTCCTGGCATTAATTGTACTTGTGTTTCAGGTTCCACAAGGGACACCGTTGTGTTCCCTTCTTCCCTTGTGAATGGTGGTGAGAGCTGCCTTGAGATTGCACGCGCTGCCCTAGTTAGCTTCTTCAGGTACTCTGTGAATTCATCTCCAAATATTGTGACGCTTCTGTGTGCATCTGAGTGTTGGCGCAGTGGAGAGTGTGCTGTGTGCATCCGTCTCCATGTCACAATTTCGTGCGGGGACAGATGGTGATCCTTGCTCGGCTGGTTCCTCAGCTCAAACAGTGCAAGGGGTAAGCAGTAGATCCAGTTTTTCTTCAATGAAAAACACAATTTAGACAATCTCCCTTTTAACAGGCCGTCCATCTTTTCGACAACGCCGTTACTTTGAGGATGATAAATCGAGCAGAGTTTATGCTTTATTCCCAATAACGCAGTCACTTCTTTGAAGAGCTTTTTCACAAAATGAGTGCCGTTGTCTGAGCGAATTACGTCGCAAATTCCCCAGCGCGGGAACACTTCCCTTACTAGGAACTTTGCAGCGCTCTTAGCATCAGGTCGCGCACATGGACCCGCTTCCACCCACCTGGAAAATGGACATACAACCACTATCATGTAGCGTGCCCCATTACACCTCTCCCCCATGTCTGCGTAATCAATGTGCAGTTCTCTGAAGGGCCCTGTTGGTTTTGGAATTGTCCCCCTGAGTGTCCGTAGGGTCATCCAAGAGTTATATATTTGGCACGTCGTGCACTCCATTGTCAATCTAGATATGTGTTCCTGGAGACATGGCACGAACCAATCTTCCTGTATCTCTGCTGCAATGTGTTGTTTAGTATTATGCGCTGGAAAGTGTAAATGCTGGAATGCTATCTCTATTAGTTTGATGGGCATTACTACTTTTCCTGAGTTATTTTGGCGCCACAATAAGTCTGTTGCCGATTGGCTGCACCCTCTTTTTTCCCACACCATCTTTTCGTCACAACTGGCACCTTCCTGTAGTTCTAGTATTTGTGATATGGGCATGGGATTGTATCCTTCTGGAAGCTCTTCGTTCGTCTGGCGCTGCAATAGGTACTCGCCTGTTCCATGTCTTTCAAAATACGAAGCCTCCTTGGCAGCAGCGTCTGCTGCCGCGTTCCCCAAAGACACAACGTCGGTGTTGGATGTATGTGCTTGGCACTTCACTATTGCTACCACTGTTGGATCTTTCAGGGCCTCAATCAATTCCTTCAACAGTTCAGCATGTTGCACTGGGGTCCCATCTGCCCTTCGAAATCCTCTCCGCCCCCACCGGGCTAGACCTCTGTGTACGGTTGTCGTCATGTAGGCTGAATCTGTGTATATTGTTACTGCACATCCTTTAGCTGCATGTAATGCTTCTATTAGGGCGATAAGTTCTGCTGCTTGGGCTGAGAAATGGGACGGGAGGCGATATTGTACTAATACTTCATACTCGTCTTCTTCTAGCCTCACTACTGCTAGTCCCACATGTTTCTCTCCTGTGTCCATGTCAATTGACGCTGACCCATCTACAAAGTACACCTCTCCCTCGCTCAGGGCATTTTCACACACCACCGTGCCCTCCCTCTTTTCCCCTGTGTACCTTGCACAATTGTGTTCTTGCATGTCCTCTATTGTGCACGGTTCTGTGATGAATGTTGCTGGGTTTACTGTCCTGCACCTCACTACATGGATGTTGGCGCTGGACAATATTATCTCATGGGCAGTTGCTCGCTGTGTAGTCAGTGTACTTTTTGATCTTTCAAGTATTGCAAATAAAGAGTGTTCCACAAACAACGTGACAGGGCACCCCATTACTATTGTGGCACTTTTCTCAATGGCGAACGCAGTGGCGGCGAGAGACTGCTCGCACGCGAAGTGGCCTTGCATCACTGCATCTAATGTGCCACTATAGTAGGCCAATGGTTTGTGTCCTAGGGAAGTCTTTTGTGTCAGTACAGCTGTCATAAGAGTCCCCTTGCAATGTGAGAACAGGTAAAATTCACGCTTATAATCAGGATTGGCGAGTACTGGAGCACTCGAGATCAGCTCTTTTAGCGACCCAAATGAGTCACTCATTTCTTTTGACTACTCTATTTTCCTGTTCTCTTGCTGGGCCTCTTTGAGTGCTTGCAGTAATGGTCTGGTGTAGGCTGCATAATCTAGTATCCATGCTCTACAATAGTTACACATTCCCAAGAATTTCTGCATCTCCTTCACTGTGGTTGGTTCTCTCACTGACCTTATTGCTTCCACTCTGTCAGGTATGATTCTTTTCCCGTCCTTTGATATCAGCTGTCCCAGGTACAGCACTTCTGACTAGCAGTATTGTAGCTTCCCTTTGTCCATTTTGTACCCTTTATTCGCCAGCAGCGTCAAGAGGGTAACTGTGTCTCTTCTGCACATCTCTTCACTCTGTGCGCAGATGAGCAAATCGTCTACGTACTGAATGATCGTGCTTTCAACTGATAAATTACCCAGGTCTTCATGTAGTATGTGGTTGAATATGCTTGGACTTTCACAGTACCCCTGAGGTAGCCTGCAATGCTCGTATCTTTTCCCCCCTTGTGTGAATGCTGTCAAGTATCTGCTTTCTTCCACCAAGGGGATGGAGAAGAATGCAGTTTTCAAATCAACCACTGTGAAGTGTGATGCCGTTTTTGGGATACTGCACAGTATGGATGCAGGGTTCGGGACCAAAGGTAATTCTTTTTGTATGACGTCATTTAGGGGGCGTGAATCTTGGATCATCCTCCAAGCCCCTCCCTTTGCTTTTTTGATCAGATAGATACAGGTGTTACATGGGGAGCTTGAGGGCACTATTATCCCCTGTGCTAGCAATGCATTTATTTTCTCTTTTATCCCTTCCTCAGCTTCGCGGGACAATGGGTATTGCTTCACTCGGGGCACAATTGCCCAAGGTTTGAGTTTTATTACCACTGGTGTCACTCCATGTAACAATCCTACATCATGGGGGCCTGTTGTCCACAAATTGTTTGGCACCAGTTGCATGTCATCATCAAAAAAGGACGGTGGCGTTCCCACCACTGCCATCAACTGGACGGGTACTTGTCTTGTCTGAATCAAAATGTCACAGGGCATTGCTATTTCCATTATTATCTCGCCATCACTCTCCGCATCAGAAAAGAGATCCTCATCAGATAAGTCTCGTAGGGCAATATCAGCATTGATGCACAGTACAGTGCGCCATTCACACCTGTCTATGTCCATCCCAATTACTGCAATCCTTTTTGCTGACACCTGTACAGCATGCAGGTCTAAGGATACCACTGAACCTGGTGCTATGTCTGGGCGACTATTGGGCGGAAGATAAATTCTGCTGGTATCCTCCACTCTAACTTTTTTAGCTCGGGAACTACATGGGCTAGTGTTTTTAATCCTTCGATAAACATTCTTTCGTCCACTGGCATACCACGTATTTCTGGTGTTGTTGCCCGAGCATTTACCACCAGCATTACGCGTAATGGGCATATTCCTGGGGTTGAGCACACTATCCCTCTTTCTGTAAATGATATTGTCATGTTAAGCTTGCTAGGAAGGTCCCTTCCAAGCAGGTTTATTGGCGATTGTTCATAATACAGTAAGGGTGTCTTTACCGTTTTACCCCCCACTGTCACATCCAAATCTTCTGTGTAAAGAACTTCAATTACAGCCCCAGAGAACCCCTGCGTCTCTAACTTCCGGTTAGATAGCGGAAACCGGCCCTCACGGATACATGATTTCTTGGCTCCCGAATCTACCATAAATATGAACTGCTTGTCGCCTATCTGCGCCCCTAGCAATGGTTCCTCTGCTGCATCGTAGGTGGTACATAGAACAGGACATGCAAGTGTTCTCTGTGGGCTGTCCTATGCTGGTTGTCTCATTGTCCCCCCTGGCTGAAGACGCTTCCTGAAACTACTGACACACCACTATAGGGGGCCAGGGCTGGTGCTCCATTGGCATTCGTTGCGAAAGAGTTCCCTGGGGTGTAGTGCATATTGTTGTTTTGTGGGTGATTCTGTGTTCTGTAATGATGCGCTTGCCTTTGCTCTGGGTACCCCTGTTCTTGTTCCCTCTGTTGTCGTCCCGTTGGAAGTCCGTATGGGCTTCCCGGGTGAGGGTTACCATAGTGTTCCATCTCTTGAAATCCGTTGTTCGATCTACTCCTGCACTCTCTGGAAAAGTCCCCCCACCTCCCGCAGTTCCAACAACTTCCCTGCACACCTCTGGGACCTTGCCATCCATTTCCTCCGTTTCCCCCGTGCCCTTGTCCACCCCCTCTGTGACCCCTGTACCCACCTCGTCCCCCTCGAGGGGCCCAATCTTGCCACAGCGGACCTCCGTTCTGCTCCTGCTCATTCCACTGTAGTTGCCCTGCTCCTGCCCAATTTGTTGCCATCCTCCCCTGTATTGCTACCAGCCCCTCCTCCTCTTCTTCTCCCTCCCTGCTGTGTGGGAGCGCGGCTACTGCTGCAGCGACCTTCACCAGTTTTGTTTGTACTAACTTTGCCTCGTCTGCCAATCTTTTTTGCGTTATCTCCTTTTCCCGCTCCTTTATTCGTTTACAGTGGTGAACTACTATGCTCTGTATATTGGACCACCCTTTTGCTTCAATACCTGCAATTTTTTCAAGTGCCTTTTGTACCTCTTTAGGGAGCCCTCTCTTTATTATAAAGTAAAATAATGAGGTTGACTGATACCAGGGCGTGCCCATTTCCGCTCTCCACATCTCCTGGACCCGAAAAATATAATCCATAGCATCTTCCCCATCATTCATCGTACATTGCATGACTGACTGCAAATCTGGGATGTCTGGGAATGTCTCTCTTAATGCGTCCCACACCCTTGCACGTACTGTGTTAAAAGAGGCCCCATCATGGCGATCGCAGTCTAACGTTACTCCCGGGAAGCCAGCCTTTACCCATACTCTGTCAGCTTGATCCCCGACTGCTGATACTAGCAGACTTTTCACATCACCTATTGCTGGAGGTACCCCGGCTGTGTGTTTCTCAAATGCCTATATCCACTTGCTTGCCCCTCCTGATAGCGGTGGTAATAGCTTTAACAGATTGGCCTTATCCATCTGAGCCCAGGGTATGTAATTCGGTCTCCCTCCTCCCCTGTGTATTAGTGGGAGTTGTAACTTCCCCTTTGCTGTCTTATCGGTACTCACCTTCATTCCATTCTTTCCTAGTGGCGCCATTCTCCCCAACCTATTCCTTAGTCGTCCTGTCCATTCTTCCTCCATGGTTCTTCCTGAACATGCGCCATCCAACCCCTCACTTCCTCCTCCCATTGCCATGCTTAATCTTTCACTTTCCTCTAAGTCCTCTTCTATATCACACAATAGCTCCTCTCTACCTCCTGTGATCCTTATCTCATCGACAGTAGGCTCCTCCCTCTCCTCCAGTTCAATTATTCGAGCTGGTTCTTCTTGTATCCTGAACAATATCTCCCCCTTCTTCCACCCTTCCTCAATGGTTTTATCATGACTCTGTGCTCTTGATGTCAGCTCTGATCGAGCAGCATTAGCCCCAGTCTGTTCACATATGCTTTTTATCGTCGAGAGCTCGTCTTTTGCTACAGAGAGCCTAGACTCTAGGTCTTCTGTTAGTTTCTCTATGTTCACTATTGGTGTGCTTACCTGGTCGCGCTCTCTATGACTCTCATACGGTGGGGGTGCTGTTGGCCCTCGAGTCGTAGTGACTGTTGTTGGGAGTACATATGTTGGGTCACTGTATCCTTCTGCAAGCACTGGCTTATTTAGTATTGGGTACAATCTAGTTACCTCTACTGGTGATTCCCCTTCTGGCAACACCTTGTCCTCTTTTGGTATCAGTAATGGATTGTCAGTGGTAGATGGCAGATCAGTACCTAACTCCCTTTTTTTGGGCGGGGGTACTTCTTCAAACAATCTCCATAAATCTAATATTTCTCTCCTATTATGTAACTGCTTCCCCTTGTATTTTAAACAAATGCATGTAGCTACCATATCTAGGACACTCTTGTCAAACGATCCCCCTTCTGGCCATATTTGGGGTAACCCTTCCCCCTTTAGTTCTGTAATCCACTGATCGTGATATTTCTTAATACGCTCAGCGTACCCAGGCAGATTCTTACAAATATGGGCCAATGGTGTCTCTGCCCCCATGGTTTGTGGTTGCTCGATATAGATGTATATATATATATATATATATATATTATGTAGATATATCACCAGATATATCTATGTATTTGTGTATCTCTGCATGTGGGGACCTGTGTGTGTTTCCGCCACCTGGGCAATATAAGAATGGCCATGCACAGCCTCTATTCCGTATAATTTAGGGGGCACATGCAAAGCAAACCACCCTTTGTACACCACCAATATCTTCAGCACATTTATTAAAAAAACAGTCACTTTACTGCATCAGGCTCTTCCCCGTAAAATTTCTTCTGGTCACACTTACCATGACCACACCATAATTATGCACTTTTTACCACTTTTACACATTCATCTTGACAAATATGTTCTGACACATGTGATGCGTACACACCAATAGGCAACACTCTATTCACAGCTCAATTTGTAATCCCTTTCCTCCCTTGCTAGCTGTCCCTTTCTTTCTTAATCTGATATGAATTCGTCTTGTAGTTTTGATATAAACTCGTCTTTTCACTTAGGTTATCTTCTTTTTTTTTTTGTACTAACCCTGTTTTTTCCCCATAAACCCAGGGAGAAGGCTAGAAAGAATAGCAGTTACTAATGTATTCACCGTGTCTTCCTTTACCAGACACCTTTATTTCATTTTCCACTTCTTCATATATTCCCAGTACTAGTCAAGATAGCACTATGCAGCGCCACCTTCTACCCCCTCGCGGAGTTAGGTTCCCGTCTCTTTATCTCTTTTCACCTCTTGATCCTAATGGCCATATGCAAAGAAAAAGTAAAGAAAGCCTAGAGTGGTTTTTAGTAATCCCAAAGTGTCCCTTTTCAAACAACCTCGTTCCCTGTCCTGTTTTCCTCCCCCGCTCCCTTTATGGTTGCTCGCACTTAATACTCACGTGCCCGTCTTGAACCGAGAGTCTCCGAACTGGGTCCGTCCAGGCAGTGTTGCTGTACGCTCAACGGTCAGCCCCGGCTCCGGCAAGCGGTACTCAAAGGGGATTTTTCAACCGGGATCCCGTACCCTCTCTCTGTTGAGTGCGCACTTCTAAGCATACCGGTCGCCGTTGGCGGGCAGCCTTCCGGAGCCGTCGCACCGTGCGTATCCCTTTTCGACCAGAGATTTTGGTGCCAAAGGGGACGGTAGGGATATATTTAAGGAAAAATAATCACGCTGTCGGGGTCACCACTGAAGGCGAGCGTCCCCAGATAGCACGATCCTCCCCACAATGAGAGACAATAATGGACTCTCCCAAGATGGGAATAAGGCTAAGACAAAGTGCGGGTGAACTTAATGGGAGTTTATATAAGTCGAAATAGGGCATGCAAAGGAGTCTGCAAACTCAGAGAGCGCTCTGTCTGACAATAGCAACGACAGGCGTATATATTTACAAAATGCGTCATAAGAACCTACACACTATAGGGGGCACATGTTCGTAGGGATTGGGTGGCGACGACTAACTATAGGTGCAGCTGTGATGTGGTTTGCCGTGGTTGGTGGACGTCACTGGTTACCCACGTGGGCCGGGCTGGGCCGGGCAGGTCAGCTGGGCTCATCCGGGCGGTGTTGTTGTGCCAGGCGTGACCAGTGTCATTGATGAACGTCTTTCTTGGCTTCCTGCCCTAAGGCCATGCACACGGCATTCATTCAATATTGCAATATTATCTTCCCCGGTAAATCTTCCAATAGGTTATTCTACAGGTTAATGCAACACAAGAGGAATGCACCTAGAGTGGGGTCCTTTGGTAATACATCAATACATGGTTACCATCATCCTGTTGACCGGGTATCATAGGTCACGAGGTTGGGTCTCAGGGCAAGGGGCGAGCTGTCCAAGTTATCATGTCTCGTTAGAAGTCATTATGAGTGTGTTCCTACGGTGTTGCTATATGATCTCTCTTCTGCCTTTGATACTGTCAACCATACCATCCTGCTCAACCGTCTCCGTGATAACCTGGGTATCATTGGTCTGGCTCTGGCTTGGCTGACCTCTTTCCTCTCAAATCGGCCCTCCCAGGTCCAACTGGGGTCTTTCCTGTCTGACATCTTCTTTTCTACCTGTGGTGTCCCTCAGGGTTCTAACCTCTCTCCCTTTTAACAGGCCGTTCATCTTTTCGACAAAGCCGTTACTTTGAGGATGATAAATCGAGCAGAGTTTATGCTTTATTCCCAATAACGCAGTCACTTCTTTGAAGAGCTTTTTCACAAAATGAGTGCCGTTGTCTGAGCGAATTACGTCGCAAATTCCCCAGCGCGGGAACACTTCCCTTACTAGGAACTTTGCAGCGCTCTTAGCATCAGGTCGCGCACATGGACCCGCTTCCACCCACCTGGAAAATGGACATACAACCACTATCATGTAGCGTGCCCCATTACACCTCTCCCCCATGTCTGCGTAATCAATGTGCAGTTCTCTGAAGGGCCCTGTTGGTTTTGGAATTGTCCCCCTGAGTGTCCGTAGGGTCATCCCAGAGTTATATATTTGGCACGTCGTGCACTCCATTGTCAATCTAGATATGTGTTCCTGGAGACATGGCACGAACCAATCTTCCTGTATCTCTGCTGCAATGTGTTGTTTAGTATTATGCGCTGGAAAGTGTAATTGCTGGAATGCTATCTCTAACAGTTTGATGGGCATTACTACTTTTCCTGAGTTATTTTGGCGCCACAATAAGTCTGTTGCCGATTGGCTGCACCCTCTTTTTTCCCACACCATCTTTTCGTCACAACTGGCACCTTCCTGTAGTTCTAGTATTTGTGATATGGGCATGGCATTGTATCCTTCTGGAAGCTCTTCGTTCGTCTGGCGCTGCAATAGGTACTCGCCTGTTCCATGTCTTTCAAAATACGAAGCCTCCTTGGCAGCAGCGTCTGCTGCCGCGTTCCCCAAAGACACAACGTCAGTGTTGGATGTATGTGCTTGGCACTTCACTATTGCTACCACTGTTGGATCTTTCAGGGCCTCAATCAATTCCTTCAACAGTTCAGCATGTTGCACTGGGATCCCATCTGCCCTTCGAAACCCTCTCCGCCCCCACCGGGCTAGACCTCCATGTACGGTTGTCGTCATGTAGGCTGAATCTGTGTATATTGTTACTGCACATCCTTTAGCTGCATGTAATGCTTCTATTAGGGCGATAAGTTCTGCTGCTTGGGCTGAGAAATGGGACGGGAGGCGATATTGTACTAATACTTCATACTCGTCTTCTTCTAGCCTCACTACTGCTAGTCCCACATGTTTCTCTCCTGTGTCCATGTCAATTGACGCTGACCCATCTACAAAGTACACCTCTCCCTCGCTCAGGGCATTTTCACACACCACCGTGCCCTCCCCCTTTTCCCCTGTGTACCTTGCACAATTGTGTTCTTGCATGTCCTCTATTGTGCACGGTTCTGTGATGAATGTTGCTGGGTTTACTGTCCTGCACCTCACTACATGGATGTTGGCGCTGGACAATATTATCTCATGGGCAGTTGCTCGCTGTGTAGTCAGTGTACTTTTTGATCTTTCAAGTATTGCAAATAAAGAGTGTTCCACAAACAACGTGACAGGGCACCCCATTACTATTGTGGCACTTTTCTCAATGGTGAACGCAGTGGCGGCGAGAGACTGCTCGCACGCGAAGTGGCCTTGCATCACTGCATCTAATGTGCCACTATAGTAGGCCAATGGTTTGTGTCCTAGGGAAGTCTTTTGTGTCAGTACAGCTGTCATAAGAGTCCCCTTGCAATGTGAGAACAGGTAAAATTCACGCTTATAATCAGGATTGGCGAGTACTGGAGCACTCGAGATCAGCTCTTTTAGCGACCCAAATGAGTCACTCATTTCTTTTGACTACTCTATTTTCCTGTTCTCTTGCTGGGCCTCTTTGAGTGCTTGCAGTAATGGTCTGGTGTAGGCTGCATAATCTAGTATCCATGCTCTACAATAGTTACACATTCCCAAGAATTTATGCATCTCCTTCACTGTGGTTGGTTCTCTCACTGACCTTATTGCTTCCACTCTGTCAGGTATGATTCTTTTCCCGTCCTTTGATATCAGCTGTCCCAGGTACAGCACTTCTGACTGGCAGTATTGTAGCTTCCCTTTGTCCACTTTGTACCCTTTATTCGCCAGCAGCGTCAAGAGGGTAACTGTGTCTCTTCTGCACATCTCTTCACTCTGTGCGCAGATGAGCAAATCGTCTACGTACTGAATGATCGTGCTTTCAACTGATAAATTACCCAGGTCTTCATGTAGTATGTGGTTGAATATGCTTGGACTTTCACAGTACCCCTGAGGTAGCCTGCAATGCTCGTATCTTTTCCCCCCTAGTGTGAATGCTGTCAAGTATCTGCTTTCTTCCACCAAGGGGATGGAGAAGAATGCAGTTTTCAAATCAACCACTGTGAAGTGTGATGCCGTTTTTGGGATACTGCACAGTATGGATGCAGGGTTCGGGACCAAAGGAAATTCTTTTTGTATGACGTCATTTAGGGGGCGTGAATCTTGGATCATCCTCCAAGCCCCTCCCTTTGCTTTTTTGATCAGATAGATACAGGTGTTACATGGGGAGCTTGAGGGCACTATTATCCCCTGTGCTAGCAATGCATTTATTTTCTCTTTTATCCCTTCCTCAGCTTCGCGGGACAATGGGTATTGCTTCACTCGGGGCACAATTGCCCAAGGTTTGAGTTTTATTACCACTGGTGTCACTCCATGTAACAATCCGACATCATGGGGGCCTGTTGTCCACAAATTGTTTGGCACCAGTTGCATGTCATCATCAAAAAAGGACGGTGGCGTTCCCACCACTGCCATCAACTGGACGGGTACTTGTCTTGTCTGAATCAAAATGTCGCAGGGCATTGCTATTTCCATTATTATCTCGCCATCACTCTCCGCATCAGAAAAGAGATCCTCATCAGATAAGTCTCGTAGGGCAATATCAGCATTGATGCACAGTACAGTGCGCCATTCACACCTGTCTATGTTCATCCCAATTACTGCAATCCTTTTTGCTGACACCTGTACAGCATGCAGGTCTAAGGATACCACTGAACCTGGTGCTATGTCTGGGCGACTATTGGGCGGAAGATAAATTCTGCTGGTATCCTCCACTCTAACTTTTTTAGCTCGGGAAGTACATGGGCTAGTGTTTTTAATCCTTCGATAAACATTCTTTCGTCCACTGGCATACCACGTATTTCTGGTGTTGTTGCCCGAGCATTTACCACCAGCATTACGCGTAATGGGCATATTCCTGGGGTTGAGCACACTATCCCTCTTTCTGTAAATGATATTGTCATGTTAAGCTTGCTAGGAAGGTCCCTTCCAAGCAGGTTTATTGGCGATTGTTCATAATACAGTAAGGGTGTCTTTACCGTTTTACCCCCCACTGTCACATCCAAATCTTCTGTGTAAAGAACTTCAATTACAGCCCCAGAGAACCCCTGCGTCTCTAACTTCCGGTTAGATAGCGGAAACCGGCCCTCACGGATACATGATTTCTCGGCTCCCGAATCTACCATAAATATGAACTGCTTGTCGCCTATCTGCGCCCCTAGCAATGGTTCCTCTGCTGCATCGTAGGTGGTACATAGAACAGGACATGCAAGTGTTCTCTGTGGGCTGTCCTATGCTGGTTGTCTCATTGTCCCCCCCGGCTGAAGACGCTTCCTGAAACTACTGACACACCACTATAGGGGGCCAGGGCTGGTGCTCCATTGGCATTCGTTGCGAAAGAGTTCCCTGGGGTGTAGTGCATATTGTTGTTTTGTGGGTGATTCTGTGTTCTGTAATGATGCGCTTGCCTTTGCTCTGGGTACCCCTGTTCTTGTTCCCTCTGTTGTCGTCCTGTTGGAAGACCGTATGGGCTTCCCGGGTGAGGGTTACCATAGTGTTCCATCTCTTGAAATCCGTTGTTCGATCTACTCCTGCACTCTCTGGAAAAGTGCCCCCACCTCCCGCAGTTCCAACAACTTCCCTGCACACCTCTGGGACCTTGCCATCCATTTCCTCCGTTTCCCCCGTGCCCTTGTCCACCCCCTCTGTGACCCCTGTACCCACCTCGTCCCCCTCGAGGGGCCCAATCTTGCCACAGCGGACCTCCGTTCTGCTCCTGCTCGTTCCACTGTAGTTGCCCTGCTCCTGCCCAATTCGTTGCCATCCTCCCCTGTATTGCTACCAGCCCCTCCTCCTCTTCTTCTCCCTCCCTGCTGTGTGGGAGCGCGGCTACTGCTGCAGCGACCTTCACCAGTTTTGTTTGTACTAACTTTGCCTCGTCTGCCAATCTTTTTTGCGCTATCTCCTTTTCCCGCTCCTTTATTCGTTTACAGTGGTGAACTACTATGCTCTGTATTTTGGACCACCCTTTTGCTTCAATACCTGCAATTTTTTCAAGTGCCTTTTGTACCTCTTTAGGGAGCCCTCTCTTTATTATAAAGTAAAATAATGAGGTTGACTGATACCAGGGCGTGCCCGTTTCCGCTCTCCACATCTCCTGGACCCGAAAAATATAATCCATAGCATCTTCCCCATCATTCATCGTACATTGCATGACTGACTGCAAATCTGGGATGTCTGGGAATGTCTCTCTTAATGCGTCCCACACCCTTGCACGTACTGTGTTAAAAGAGGCCCCATCATGGCGATCGCAGTCTAACGTTACTCCCGGGAAGCCAGCCTTTACCCATACTCTGTCAGCTTGATCCCCGACTGCTGATACTAGCAGACTTTTCACATCACCTATTGCTAGAGGTACCCCGGCTGTGTGTTTCTCAAATGCATATATCCACTTGCTTGCCCCTCCTGATAGCGGTGGTAATAGCTTTAACAGATTGGCCTTATCCATCTGAGCCCAGGGTATGTAATTCGGTCTCCCTCCTCCCCTGTGTATTAGTGGGAGTTGTAACTTCCCCTTTGCTGTCTTATCGGTACTCACCTTCATTCCATTCTTTCCTAGTGGCACCATTCTCCCCAACCTATTCCTTAGTCGTCCTGTCCATTCTTCTTCCATGGTTCTTCCTGAACATGCGCCATCCAACCCCTCACTTCCTCCTCCCATTGCCATGCTTAATCTTTCACTTTCCTCTAAGTCCTCTTCTATATCACACAATAGCTCCTCTCTACCTCCTGTGGTCCTTATCTCATCGGCAGTAGGCTCCTCCCTCTCCTCCAGTTCAATTATTCGAGCTGGTTCTTCTTGTATCCTGAACAATATCTCCCCCTTCTTCCACCCTTCCTCAATGGTTTTATCATGACTCTGTGCTCTTGATGTCAGCTCTGATCGAGCAGCATTAGCCCCAGTCTGTTCACATATGCTTTTTATCCTCAAGAGCTCGTCTTTTGCTACAGAGATCCTAGACTCTAGGTCTTCTGTTAGTTTCTCTATGTTCACTATTGGTGTGCTTACCTGGTCGCGCTCTCTATGAGTCTCATACGGTGGGGGTGCTGTTGGCCCTCGAGTCGTAGTGACTGTTGTTGGGAGTACATATGTTGGGTCACTGTATCCTTCTGCGGGCACTGGCTTATTTAGTATTGGGTACAATCTAGTTACCTCTACTGGTGATTCCCCTTCTGGCAACACCTTGTCCTCTTTTGGTATCAGTAATGGATTGTCAGTGGTAGATGGCAGATCAGTACCTAACTCCCTTTTTTTGGGCGGGGGTACTTCTTCAAACAATCTCCATAAATCTAATATTTCTCTCCTATTATGTAACTGCTTCCCCTTGTATTTTAAACAAATGCATGTAGCTACCATATCTAGGACACTCTTGTCAAACGATCCCCCTTCTGGCCATATTTGGGGTAACCCTTCCCCCTTTAGTTCTGTAATCCACTGATCGTGATATTTCTTAATACTCTCAGCGTACCCAGGCAGATTCTTACAAATATGGGCCAATGGTGTCTCTGCCCCCATGGTTTGTGGTTGCTCGATATAGATGTATATATATATATATATATATATATATGTAAATATATGTAGATATATCACCAGATATATCTATGTATTTGTGTATCTCTGCATGTGGGGACCTGTGTGTGTTTCCGCCACCTGGGCAATATAAGAATGGCCATGCACAGCCTCTATTCCGTATAATTTAGGGGGCACATGCAAAAGCAAACCACCCTTTGTACACCACCAATACCTTCAGCACATTTATTAAAAAAACAGTCACTTTACTGCATCAGGCTCTTCCCCGTAAAATTTCTTCTGGTCACACTTACCATGACCACACCATAATTATGCACTTTTTACCACTTTTACACATTCATCTTGACAAATATGTTCTGACACATGTGATGCGTACACACCAATAGGCAACACTCTATTCACAGCTCAATTTGTAATCCCTTTCCTCCCTTGCTAGCTGTCCCTTTCTTTCTTAATCTGATATGAATTCGTCTTGTAGTTTTGATATAAACTCGTCTTTTCACTTAGGTTATCTTCTTTTTTTTTTTGTACTAACCCTGTTTTTTCCCCATAAACCCAGGGAGAAGGCTAGAAAGAATAGCAGTTACTAATGTATTCACCGTGTCTTCCTTTACCAGACACCTTTATTTCATTTTCCACTTCTTCATATATTCCCAGTACTAGTCAAGATAGCACTATGCAGCGCCGCCTTCTACCCCCTCGCGGAGCTAGGTTCCCGGCTCTTTATCTCTTTTCACCTCTTGATCCTAATGGCCATATGCAAAGAAAAAGTAAAGAAAGCCTAGAGTGGTTTTTAGTAATCCCAAAGTGTCCCTTTTCAAACAACCTCGTTCCCTGTCCTGTTTTCCTCCCACGCTCCCTTTATGGTTGCTCGCACTTACTACTCACGTGCCCGTCTTGAACCGAGAGTCTCCGAACTGGGTCCGTCCAGGCAGTGTTGCTGTACGCTCAACGGTCAGCCCCGGCTCCGGCAAGCGGTACTCAAAGGGGATTTTTCAACCGGGATCCCATACCCTCTCTCTGTTGAGTGCGCACTTCTAAGCATACCGTTCGCCGTTGGCGGGCAGCCTTCCGGAGCCGTCGCACCGTGCGTATCCCTTTTCGACCAGAGATTTTGGTGCCAAAGGGGACGGTAGGGATATATTTAAGGAAAAATAATCACGCTGTCGGGGTCACCACTGAAGGCGAGCGTCCCCAGAGAGCACGATCCTCCCCACAATGAGAGACAATAATGGACTCTCCCAAGATGGGAATAAGGCTAAGACAAAGTGCGGGTGAACTTAATGGGAGTTTATATAAGTCGAAATAGGGCATGCAAAGGAGTCTGCAAACTCCGAGAGCGCTCTGTCTGACAATAGCAACGACAGGCGTATATATTTACAAAATGCGTCATAAGAACCTACACACTATAGGGGGCACATGTTCGTAGGGATTGGGTGGCGACGACTAACTATAGGTGCAGCTGTGATGTGGTTTGCCGTGGTTGGTGGACGTCACTGGTTACCCACGTGGGCCGGGCTGGGCCGGGCAGGTCAGCTGGGCTCATCCGGGCGGTGTTGTTGTGCCAGGCGTGACCAGTGTCATTGATGAACGTCTTTCTTGGCTTCCTGCCCTAAGGCCACGCACACCGCATTCATTCAATATTGCAATATTATCTTCCCCGGTAAATCTTCCAATAGGTTATTCTACAGGTTAATGCAACACAAGAGGAATGCACCTAGAGTGGGGTCCTTTGGTAATACATCAATACATGGTTACCATCATCCTGTTGACCGGGTATCATAGGTCACGAGGTTGGGTCTCAGGGCAAGGGGCGAGCTGTCCAAGTTATCATGTCTCGTTAGAAGTCATTATGAGTGTGTTCCTACAGTGTTGCTATATGATCTCTCTTCTGCCTTTGATACTGTCAACCATACCATCCTGCTCAACCGTCTCCGTGATAACCTGGGTATCATTGGTCTGGCTCTGGCTTGGCTGACCTCTTTCCTCTCAAATCGGCCCTCCCAGGTCCAACTGGGGTCTTTCCTGTCTGACATCTTCTTTTCTACCTGTGGTGTCCCTCAGGGTTCTAACCTCTCTCCCTGGCTGTTCAACCAGTATCTGGCACTTCTCGCCCACCGCATCGCTGCTCTCTGCCCCAACTTTCAGTGCTATGACGATGATACCCAGCTCATTTTCAGGCTACCCTCGGCCTCCTCTTCTCCTTCCCTCATCTCTGACTGTCTTTCTGCTATCCAGTAAGACCGAGATTCTACTCATCGGCACACCCACTTCCTCCTTCCCTGCAGCTCTCTGGCCGGCCTCTCTTGGCCCTCTTCCTGCTCCTACCTGCAAGACAAAAAACCTTGGGGTTATCTTCGACTCCACACTCTCCTTCTCTCCTCACATTTCTGACATTTCTAAGAAGTCACACTACCAGCTGCACCTCCTCAAAGGTATCCTTCCTTTCCTCTCCTTCCCCCAGAAGCTCACTGTCTCCAGAGCCCTGGTTCTCTCGAAGCTGGACTACTGTAACAGCCTCTATCTAAATCTGCCTGCCTCTACTCTCCGCCCTCTGCAACTCATCCAGAACAGGACTGCTAGACTTGTCCTTTGCCTCAAGCCCAGGGACCATATCTCTCAGGACTGAAATCGCTACACTGGCTCCCTGTGGCTGCGAGGATTAAGTTCAAAACCCTCTGCATTGTCCACAAGGCCTTCTGGGGACTGGGGCCAAAATACCTTCAACTCTCCCTTCCTAAATATCTTCCTTCTCGAGCACTTCACTCTTCCGCCTCCAACTCCCTCAGGGTCAGCCGCTTCTCCAAGCAACGAGTTGGGGGGAGATCTCTCTCCGCAGCAGGAGCCTCCCTCTGGAACAGCCTTCCTGCCTCCCTGAAACTTGAGGAGAACCATCTCCGGTTCCGGAAGCACCTCAAAACCTTCCTCTTTGCTTCTGCTTTCTCTCCCCCTCGCCCCTGCTAAATCACTGAAACTGTACTGAATCAGCAACTGGGCCACTCACCAATCTCGGTCCTTGGCCCAGCCACTCTCCTCTGCACTGCCTTCCTTGCAACCCCTGCACTGCGGGACTGTCTCTGTATCCCTACAGCCCCCCTTCCCAGCACTTGTCTGCACTTATCTTGCACTTGCCACCAGCTGGCCCTTATTATTTATCTTGTTCATTACTAACCCTGTACTGCACTTTCCCCTCTCCCTTCCCCCTTGCACTTTTCCCGTCCCCCCTACCCATGCACTTGCGCGATCTGAATGACACCTGGCCTAGTAGGATCGTTGTCTGTCTCCCCTTGTTCCCCCCTCCCTGCCTCGTCGCGCCTTGAAACACTTGTGTATAGGCGCGTTACAAATGCCATATCATATCATATCATATCATATGATATCATAATATTGGGTGTCCTAATTTTACAGGGGCCATTAACCTGGGGTGAGCCGGTGGGTCATGGAGCCTAAGAAAGGGCACCTTCTGGCCTACGTTTATGGCCGGGGTTTACTGCTGGGTTGTAAATAATTCAGGTGGCTGGCCGCGGCCCTGGGAGCTGCGGGAGAACGTGAATGCTTGAAACGGCTCCAGCCGAATTGGGGGAGGTGAGGCAGAGCAGCACAGGCCTCTGCTTTCCGGCTGGCAGACTTCAATGGGGAGGAAGGGGGAATGGCCTTGGATATGCCCACAATGGTATTTTCCTCTTGTGTTGCAGATTATGTGGAAGAGACATAAACATTCATATAATGTACAATACTCATTGATTCTTTTCAAAGCTTATGTTTTCTACATTGTTAGTGCCTTTACATGGCCATTTCAAATGTGTTACCTATACCCATTTTGCAATTGATATCTATATGTTAAGTATTTAACAACCACAACATTTTGTTACATTTCTATGCATGCACGGTAAGTGAGGTAGTAGTAGGGTTGGTGGAGCACGCAGGAACACTGGCCAATGAGACTGATGGCAGTCACACATTGTGAGCTTGGACATTCAAATACATATTATGCATTTTCGTGCACAATTTACATGAGCTCCCAATGTGGTTGAATTTGTCTTCCTTTGCACTCTAGCAGCATTGGTTCAGTTATGGCATAGGACCTTGGGGTGCGTTCTTCTCGGCAAAACATATAACATGAAAACCCCGGGACACTTTTACCATTTGCACATAGCTGCGGGGATGTGGGTACTTCAACCAGAATGCCATATAAATACACATTCTGCCACCTTCATAGAGGTTACATGTTTTAATCAAAAAGGTCATGGAGAGAAGAGTTTCATCACAGACAGTTTGCTCATTAGTATTTGGGGGCTCTACTTTTGTCGGGGGACCATTTTACAGTTCTTTTCCACCCCGGCCCTGCTGGCCGGGTCATACTGAGAACAGTGATACACTGCGGAAGGTGAATGTTACAGTGTTTGCATCTAGCACTAGCTCATGTCCGTCTGTTCGTGGGAACGGGCTCTCAGCGGATCTGCCAGGGAGCTGCGGCCGCGGGGACAAGTGACACTCTCCAAGGGTGGGGGCCACGCTGCGGCGCACAGGGCTCATGCCATTTTGATTTCACAAAATGGTTTCCAGGGCCTAGCTTATTACAGCATGTTTGGTCAATGTTTTCAGCCAGTGGTTCACCCGCCACCTGGGCCCTGGTGGCAGGGGGGACCCCTGACGAGCCATGGACTCCACAAGGAGGGGGGGTACAGGGGAGGGGGGGTCCCTTGGACCTATCCTCCCATACACCCCACCCGAACGCTTTGCCGGAGATCCCAAAAGGTTCGCCGTGTTTATGAACCAATGCCGCTTGCATTTTTTATGCAGACCTGGAGCCTTCCCAAACGATCAAGCCAAGGTAGCCTTTGTATTGTCATATCTCAGTGGCAGTGCAGCTGATTGGTCAATTCCACTAGTTACTCAGGATGACCCAATTCTTCGGGATTTTCAGGGCTTTCAAACTAGCATGGAAAGACTATTTGCCCGGCACTCCCAAGGACAGGCCCTGGATAACAAACTTTTGTCACTACGACAGGGTAACCAGGACCTCCTATCCTACATCGCAACCTTTAATAGGTTAATAGTGGAAACTGGATGGCCTGGGGTAAAACGAATCACGTTATTTCATCGAGGGCTTCGAGGAGAACTCAAGGATGTCTTGGCTCAAGTCTTGAACCCACCTCAAGACTGCGCTGAATATATAGACTTAGCGGTCCAGTTAGATCACAGACTTCAGAACAGAAAGGCTGATCGAGCCAAGTTTGAGAATCGGGTGTTGGTCAAAACCCACGCTAACCCCAAAGGAGCAGATGCTTCAGAACCCATGCAAATTGGAGGGGTTAAAGGGCCCTTAACCCAGAAGGAAAGAGAAAGGAGACGGCAAATGCAATTGTGTCTATGTTGTGGAACTTCTGGGCATTTTCTACGGGATTGCCCTTTAAAACCACCCAAGAAGGTGGTAGGAGCTGCTGATAAAAGCCATATGGAGTCAGACTCGGGAAAAGACCACGCTCGACAAGCATAGAGGTCCGCTTGCCGAGCTTGAAGAAGGTTACTCAGACCTCGCATTTCATCATACCAATGGTCCTTGTAGATCCAGGGCAGCCATCGTGTATGCACGCAGTAAGGGCATACATTGATAGCGGGGCCATAGGAAACTATGTGGGCTATGAATTGGCTTCCAAGATGAATCTACCTCTCTGCCGAAAAACCACCTCAGATGTCATCACCACAGTCGATGGAACTGAAATTGCCTCTTGGCCTGTAACTCATTCCACCGCAGAGATGACACTATTGGGTCAGGATGGGTATCGAGAGACTATTGTGTTTGATCTAATCAAAGCCCCACAGTTCCAAATAATACTGGGGATACCTTGGTTGGAAACACATAATCCTTGTATTGATTGGCGAGAGAAGAGAATAACCTTCCCGGATTGTGCACAAACCTGTTACCCAAAGAAAAATCAGAACGCAGGCCTGGCCACAGTAACTACAGCAGTCATGCAACTACCTCAAGAATACCAAGAATTCCAGGATGCCTTCCAAAAGGAACAGGCAAACACCTTACCTCCTCACAGATCGTACGATTGTCAAATCGATCTCATACCCGGTGCACAACCCCCTTGTAGCATGATCTATGCCCTTACGGAACCTGAGAACCTTCACCTATGACAATACTTAGACCAGTACCTTGCCAATGGCTTTATTCGCCCATCCAAGTCCCCTGCATCTTCAGCTTTGTTCTTCGTGCCCAAAAAGGAAGGTGACCTCAGAACGTGCATAGACTACCGCGCATTGAACCAGATAACTGTCAAGAACAGATACCCATTGCCTCTGATCCCTGAACTACTAGACCAAGTGAAGGACGCTTGTATATACACTAAATTAGATCTCCGGGGGGCATACCATCTGGTACAAGTAAAAGAGGGCGACGAATGGAAGACTGCTTTCCGCACTAAGTATGGGTTATTCGAATACCAGGTGATGCCTTTCGGGTTGTGCAATGCACCAGCAGCCTTCCAATACTTCATGAACGATGTCCTTTGTGAACTCATTGACGTTTGTGTTGTCGTGTATATCGATGATATTCTAGTATACTCCTCTTCAAAATCTGACCATGTGAAGCACGTCGGAGCAGTCCTTGAGAAATTGCGCCAGCACAAACTATATGCAAAACTTGAAAAATGCGTTTTTCATGCCACAGAAGTTGAATTCCTTGGGTTTTTCCTGACCCCAAAGGGAGTCCGAATGGACTCACGAAAGGTGGACGCAATACTTAAGTGGCTATCACCAAGTTCAGTTAAAGGAGTACAAAGCATGCTCGGCTTTGGCAATTTCTACCGCAGATTCATCCCAGATTTTTCACATGTCGTACATCCCATCACAGCACTCTTGCGAAAAAATAAACGCTTTATGTGGACTGAAGAAGCTGAAAATGCCTTCCAAGAGCTGAAAGCGAAATTCACGTCTGCACCTGTGTTAAAGCACCCGCGCCCTGAACTTCCATACATAGTGGAAACTGATGCATCCAGTCTAGCCATGGGAGCTGTCCTGTCTCAAAAGGACCCTGAAAATGGGCAGCTTCACCCAGTAGCATTTTGGTCCAGAAAGTTCTCGGCACCCGAGTTAAACTATGCGGTTACCGACAAGGAGTTATTAGCCAATAAATCCACCTTCAAGGCTTGGTGGCACTATCTTCTCGGTGCCAGGCATACCATTACTGTGATCACCGATCACCGGAACTTACAGTATTTAAAAACAGCCAAGGCCCAATCGTCACGTCACCTCCGATGGGCATTGTTCTTTGCCAAGTTTGATTTCGTGATAACCTATCGACCAGGTTGTAAGAATGGTAAAGCAGACGCCTTATCCCGAATAGGGATGGGAGAGGCAGAAGTGAACCCAGAACCAGTACCTATAATTTCCGAACAAAGGATTCTTGGCATGACTACTCTACAGACTCTAGAGGACGTTCAGGTAAAGATCCAGCAACTCTTTGATCCTACAGCCCTGCAGGACTGGGTAAAGAAAGGCCCGCACTACTCTGTCACCAATGATCTGCCTTATTACCAAGTGCGGCTATTTCTGCCACACAAGGAACTACAAGAGCTAGTCATTTCCCGTTATCATGATACCCTAATGGAGGGGCACCCAGGTATTGCAAAAACTGAAGCTAAAATTAAAAGACAATTCTGGTGGCCCACCTGGTGAACGGATATTAAATCATTTGTGATGTCTTGTGGCATTTGCACCCAAAACAAAAGTAAAAAGAAAAAAACAGCTGGACTCTTACAACCTTTAGACATTCCGCCTAAACCATGGCACACCTTATCGTTAGACTTTATTACCGATCTACCTCCTTGTAATGGGTTTAACACCATTCTAGTGATTGTGGATCTTTTTTCCAAGATGGCCCACTTTATTCCTTTAAAAGGACTACCTTCAGCCTCATTCCTGGCCAAAGAATTCCTCGAAAACATTGTTTGCATACATGGATTTCCGTCCGTGTTGGTCTCTGACCGGGGCAGTCAATTCATTTCACATTTTTGGAAGAAATGTTGTCAATTGGCGCAAATCGACGTGAGATTATCGACCAGTCACCACCCCCAGACCGATGGTCAAACGGAGAGGACAAACCAGACTCTTGAACAATACCTGCGTTGTATGTTACATCAGACTGAGAGTAATTGGAAGGACATTCTTTGCATCGCCGAATATGCATACAATAATTCAGTACATTCTGGAACTGGACAAAGCCCCTTTTATACCCTATATGGGCACCATCCCCGAACCTCAGACCTTGACTCACCCCAACACTTAGAAATGCCTGCAGTGGACCATCTGCACGCTACGATTACACAAGCCTATAAGGAGGCAACTACACATTTAAAACAGGCGAAGGAGAAATATAAGAAAGATGCTGATCGGCATAGAAGTGATACTCCACAGTACCAGATAGGGGACCAAGTATGGTTGGCCACAAAACACATTCCTCTCAAGGGAACGCGGACCTTTAACCCTAGATATTTGGGACCTTATTCTATTAAGGCCATTATCAACCCGGTGGCCGTCAAGTTGGATTTACCTGCTAATATGCAAATTCACCCCATCTTTCATGTGTCACTTTTGAAGCCAGTGCAACCAGGGACAAGACTAACCAAGCCACCAGACCCCATCCTTATAGACGGGGAACCCGAATTTGAAGTTAAGTACATCCTGGACTCCAAGATGGTGAAGTCAAAACTTTTTTATTTAATCGACTGGAAAGGTTACGGACCACAGTAAAGGTCTTGGGAACCTAGTGACCACGTGCATGCACCTCGATTGGTGAAAAGATTCCACCGAAATTTCCCAGACAAACCAAAACCACGGGGAAGAACGACTTTAGGAGGGGCCCTGGGGGGGAGTGCTGTCATGATGCCTACCCCCGGGGAACCAGACCAGGTCCAGCAATCCCGGAAGCAGGCATCAAGTTATTTTGAGCAAGCCCAAAAACCCCTGCTAGGGGCTGTTTGGGTGCGGTCCTGGCGCCTATGGCGCCAGGCTCATAGAGTAGAACTTACCTGGTGCAGACCATGCTGCAAGCTTACCTGCTGCAGACCATGCTGCAGAGCTCCAAGCCAAATGAGGCTTGTAAGGGACTATTTTACCTAGGGACTATTTTTTACTCGGGTGGGGCTGGGGAGGAATACTTACCTGGGACTACTTTGGGGGCTATTTAAACCATGCCCGAAGAGCAGCACACGCTTCGTGTTATTCTGCATCCAGCAGCGTAATGCTCACCCTGTCTGCAAGCCTGCATCCAGTCTTCTGCCACGCTCGCCTCAAGTCTGCAGCTCCTTGAAAAAGGGAGGAACAGAAGGAGAAGAGGTTAGAATAAGAGCAAAACCTTTGATCCTTACCTGAATTCCGGATCCACTGCGCCTTCGAGCTGGAAGAAAGAAGTATTTTACGTGCGCCGCCTCGCCTGCTGCAGCGCTGCGCTGAACTCACCGGCCTTCACAGCATCCTCACGATCCACCGCATCCTTCTGCACATTCCCGCCGCACTCTGGCACCTAAGGGGAACACAAGAACAGCAAAGGTGAGCCAAGGGAATAAACAGAGGCAATAGTAACTACCCCCATAGACTTACCTGATTACCGACGGGGGTACTATTCCTCTTCACGGGTCGGGACAGTCTCCATTGCATCCTCGCTGTGCCCCGGCCCCTAAGGGGAACAAAAAGACAACAAGGTGAGACGAAGGGACAAACAAGGGGAACTCTTCTCACCACAATAGACTTACCTAATTTTACCGCCGTAGGCATTATTTCCCCGAACTTCATATTTTCTCTCCACACCTGAACAAGGGAGCAAGCCACAGGTTACATTCTGGCCTTATTTTATTGAACTGTGTAGGATAAGCCAAGTCCTTACCTGAACTTCGTCTGCTACCACGAGGAACTCTTCGCTGGGGTCAAGCTGCAAACTGCAAGGAATCGGACAAGAGTGAAAGTCAGACATGTGAACTCTTACGAACTCCATACTTTTCGGAGTCAATATTGTTCTGGAACTCACCAATTCCTTCGAGCCAGTGAAGCAACTGGTTATCAACGCGCCCCTGCGCTCAATGCAGGATGGAGAGCTCATCCTTTCAAACCATCAGGTGAGACTATAAGAGGGGACATCAAAGGTAATCTGTGGGGAGAACAGCGGGGGTGGGGGGATTTACGCTCAACTCCACGGGTGGTTAATTCCCTTTCTCCATTTGCAGAGGAATATTCCTACGAGCCAAGCAAACGAAGCTAGGTGGGCCAGTCCAGTCCGTCATCTCGGCCCTACACGTCACATTGGTGGACACCGCAGCTGTCCAGTTCAGATCGACGTCTCTGTGGGAGCCAGGTGAGCGTAACATTAACCCAATCATCTAAGTTTTTCAAACATTCACACACCCAGGTAGCCCACGGGGTACCATCATGCTTTTTGAGGGTTCTAAACCTCTTAAAATACCGGGAAGGGGTCTTCCCAAATCTAGCTATTAATGCTAGCTTTACACACTCATAATTCTGCTTATCCTCCTCCCCCAACTCCATTACAGCATCACTTGCAACAGGGGGAAGCCTAGCGAAAAGCTAGGGAATCAGCTGATTCCCTGAGATACCTTGAATCCCATAATTGTACTCAAACATTGCTAACCAATCCAAAACATCAAGTTTAGTCTCATGCATACCAATCATATCCTTTGGCATATGGGGTCTCTTAGGGCTGGAAGACATAGAAGACTCTGGCAAAGAAGCATTTTCTACAGACAATTTCTTCATCTCTAGTTCATGATTCAGCTCCATTTCTATGAGCCTTAACCTTTGATGTTTCATCGCAGTTTGTGCATCAATACGTTTCACTTCCAGTTCAAGTCTTATTTTCTCAATGCAATAAATTCAGGAGTAAGTGTAGGACCTGTGGGGGTCCCTGTGGACAGAGGTTGTGCTTTCTGAGCAGGCAAAGGAGTTGTAGGGTTTCCCAACAAGGACTCATCTACTTCTTCAAAATTAACACTCTCAGAATCAGAAACATCAGTATCCACATTTGCTGGAGGGGTAGGGCCCTTCTGACCCACTCTTCAGACTTTGTTTTCCCATTAACTTTGCAATCAATTCAGATTTCTTTCCTTTACCAGAGAGACTCCTCTCCCTACACAGGTTCTCAAAACCTCAGCAGCGTAATTCAAGAGACCCTCTTCAGTGTAGGTTTCCATATTTGACATGATTTCTTAGTTAAATAGAATTAGTGGTGTTAGCCTTGTGGTTAGTTGAACCCAAGCAATAGCAGCACTCTAAGTGTAATCACTCTACTTCCAAATCCTCACCGCTGTACATCAGTGTTAGGCAGAATCCTGTGCAGTGCCCTTAGGGACCACTACACACAATTAAGACTACAGGTGGCAATACAAGTTTTACCTTTGGCACAAGCCTGTACTACTATGTTAAAGTGGTAGCAGTAGCGGAGCAGCCAGGCTTATCTCAAGAGTATATGAGCAGTAGCAGAGATTACACAAAGGGACCACAATTACTATGACTCAAGCAAACACTGACTCAAGGTTTCAGGTATAAAATATAAGTACATTTGATATAAACACGACACTTCGATTAATTCGAAACCCACACGTAAAATATACTACAACTAACCAATTCACTTTGTACGGTATACTTCAAGGTAAGTACCCAGTGTTTTAGCGGACCGGTGTTATGGAACAAAAGATGTTACCAGGAATACACTTGCAATCACTTTTTGACAGTAATGACAGTTCGGTCTTACTAACGAAACGCGTATCCGCGGCAAGAAATGTTACCGGGACAAAAACACACTTAGCACCTGAGATACCCAGAGAGAGTTGGGGGCAAAAATCATAGGCAATACTTTTGTCAAGGCAGACAGAATCAGAGAACACTCTTAGACAGAAATTCAAAAGTCAATAAGCCGGAGCCAGTGTCAAGTGGAACAGGGTTCCTGTTGTCGACGATCACACAGTCAAATAGTTCACGATTCGGCAGAGCCAGGAGTACTTAGATGTTGTCAACAGAGGAAGCAAAAGTTATAAGAAGGAGGGAAGACGAGGGGAAGCCTTGGAGATGAAGAAAAAGGGATTCATCCAAATTCCCCAAGCAGAACACAGTACCTTATTCAAGAGAGAAGCTGGTTCCACGGCAGTTGTTCCTGGTAGTTTCCTGCAGACCCTCGGTTCCTGTATCTTCGATCCGAAGGAAGACGTCTGGATGGGTCTGCACCACACAGGGCTGAAGCCGGCAGCAGCGACGGTGAATAAAAGGTGTGCTCCTTAAAAACAGGAGAGGCTCTTCAGATGGCTATCCGGACCACTACAGCAGTGTGCAGCGATTTCGACAACTAAGAGGATCCTCTGGCTGTAGAAGATGAGCTGGTTATCCCCACCAAGCTCAAGGGAAGAAGACTCCGGACTGGATCTTCTCTGGTCGTCGAAGGGTAGATAGCTCAGCACTGCAGCAGGGCTTCACCAGGACGGGATAGTTGCAGCAGTCGACTTCTTCTCCACTTCTCTTCGGTTCCTTGTAGTTCCAGTGGCGACTCTGTCTTCTAGACCAAGAGACCTGCCTTTTATGCGAAAATCCCCGCTTCACACAGCCTGGCTGTCAATCACGCAGCAGGGGGTTGTCCGGCCCGGGCAACCACCTCAACCAATCATGGCAAAGTGCGACTTGGGTTTCCTAGGACACCCTGTGCAGGGGGTGACTACACCACTCCCTCACATTCAGTCCACTTAGACACCCAGGCGCCTAGAGGAGGGCTTCTGGGCAGAAGCCCGCCAAAAGGTAGTGAACAAAGGAGGCAAACTTGGTTTGCCGCGCAAAGTAAAACACAAGAAGGACTTTAACAAAAAGAAATGGCAAATAAACCCAACCGGAGCCAAAAGAAAAAGCATTTGGTCAAGCGGGTTTAAGTTCGAGGCTAATATAATAGCCTAAAACAATACCACGTTTATATAGTATAATCGCGGTAGAAAACTTAGGGTAGATACCACTGCCACCAGCCAAGTCTAAATGTTAAAAGAGTGAAACAATGCTCTAGGAGGTACAGATAACAAGGGCTAACAATTAACCCTTTCCAGTACTCCATGTAAGATCGGGTGTACCGGATATGTGGTTAAATGACTAAGTTAAGTTAATGGCAACTTTACCCTTTTCTGGGGAGCAGTAGTCAGCCTCAGAAATGGAGTCAGTGGGAAGTCTAAAAGACAACCCTGTGTCACTGCACTGAAGGTGCTTTGTAACACACAAAAGGAGGGGGCTACTGAAGTGGTGTACTCCAGAGTCCACAATCACAAAAAAACAGATGAAATACACCTGGAAAAACACAGGTAAGAGTGGAAAGGGGTACACTCTTACCAAGTGGAAAAATAAACTCCAGAGATCCAGCAAAGCTGCTAGGGGACTCACTAGTTAAGGGAAATTAGCCATTGAATGAGAATTCTCCCTAACAGGGCGTGCCTCACCTTGTCCTCCGGGGCCCAGGCAGCTCCAACCAGCATGCAGATCCAAGTGGTGTCAGCCAACCCTCACCGCCAAATCAAGGTTGAGCTGTGCAGTGGTCCGCCGTAGAGTGAGCCACACGCCCACCACCCGTGGCCAACACCGAACAGATCAGGAAAGTCAATGGCAGACAGCCAACAGCTCCACACACCGCGCCAGATCCAAGGAGGAGCCGAAGATTCGCCGGGAGCCCGAGGCGCCGTTCTCTGCCTCGTCCCACAGGTGAGTCCCCCCGGGGTTCAGGTGTAGCGCCAAGCAGGTGACAGGCCCCCGCGGGCGCACCACAGGCAGAGCCGGCCATCCACGAGTCCAAGGGGCCGGGGCCGAACCCGCACCAGCGAAGCCCCAGACAGCTGCAGTGTGGCGCCGACCGGTCCGCTGCAGGATCACAAGGAGATGTTACAACTGGGTCGGTCAGCATCTCCTGTAGCCCAATGCGACTCCAGGCCCCACGGCCATGGGCAGCAAGGGGAGGAAGGGGCGGCTCAGGGCGGCTCAGGGCAAAGCACAGGGATGCCACTCCTCCCCCACCCACAGCTCCAGCACAACAGCAAGGCCGCATCCGGCGCCTCTCCTCGTCCGCGGCACCCGAAACCGCACGCAGCCGAGATATTTAAGCCAGCGGATGCCGCACAGTTTCAGCAAGCATCCGGTGATCCGCTGTGCAATATCGGGTCCAAGAAGAATATGAAGGCCTCCGGCGAAGCCTCTCAGGCAGCAGCCATCTAGATCGGCCGCGCAGCAGCGCCCCCCCCCAGGATGTCCTTTTTAAACTTCTTCCTACCAGACTTAGTGAGGAGAGCAGGATAGTCAATAGAGAAGCAGTTTGAAAAGATAGGGGAGACAGAGAGCACCATAGAGTGGGTGGGAGAGGAGGGTGGGAGGGAAGAAAGAGGGGGGACCCTAGAGTAGACAGACAAGACAGTCAGAGGCACGTGAGTAGAGCTGTGGGACAAGACAACGGCACTCGGGATGAGAGCTCTGAAAATGCACATTCTAAGAGAGGAGAGAAGACACACCTAAGTTTGAGAATCCTAAAGAGGCAGAAAAGGCCTAGACTTCACAATGCAATTTGGTGGTACTGATACAGGCAAATTTAGAACAACCAGTGGAAAGCCACCTAAGTTTGAGAATCCTAAAGAGGGAGAAAAGGCCTAGGCTTCAAAATGCAATTTGGTACTACTGAAACAGGCAAATTTAGAACAACCAGTGGAAAGCCACCTAAGTTTGAGAATCCTAAAGAGGGAGAAAAAGCCTAGGCTTCACAATGAAATTTGGTGGTACCGAAACAGGCAAATTTGGAACAACCAGTGGAAAGCCACCTAAGTTTGAGAATCCTAAAGAGGGAGAAAAGGCCTAGGCTTCACAATGCAATTTGGTGGTACGGAAACAGGCAAATTTAGAACAACCAGTGGAAAGCCACCTAAGGTTCAGAATCCTAAAGATGGAGAAAAGGCCTAGGCTTCACAATGCAATTTGGTGGTACGGAAACAGGCAAATTTAGAACAACCAATGGAAAGCCACCTGAGTTTGAGAATCCTAAAGAGGGAGAAAAGGCCTAGGCTTCACAATGCAATTTGGTGGTACTGATACAGGCAAATTTAGAACAATATGAAACAGCAGGGGAATAAACTTTAACATATGACAATCCGGGAAATTAAACATAACAAAGTGGTTAATTTCCCCAAAAGAGCTTTCCTAGAAAGATACTTGTCGTCCGGCCAAGACTCAAACATCCTCAAGACCACACTCACATCCCAAAGACAGAAGTACCTAGTCGTTGGAGGTCTCATGCACCTGACACCTTTTAATAATCTGCATATCAATGGATGTTCACCTATAGGTTTCCCTTTTATGTACTTGTGTCCTGCAGATATTGCTGATCTGTAGGTATTAATTGTTCTGTATGCTTTAGCCTGAGCTGTCTGGCCTGCTAGGAAATTCACTATATGGATTACATCAGTTTGAATGGGATTAACTTCACTCACCATACACCAATTATTCCATCTTCACCATGCCACTCTGTAGGCCTTCCCGGTTCCTGTGGCCCATGACTCCATGATAGATTCCTGAGCTGTCCCTGAAAAACCTGGCTTGGTCCCGGCCTTCCTGAAATCGCCCATGCTATCAGGTTCAGGATCCCTGATTGTACAGCGGGTGAATTTCCCCCATTGGGTCTAAGACTATGTCCTTCTGTGTGGTAACATGAATGAAGCATCGTACAACATCTCCAGTAGATCTGGAAACCATGCTTGACCCCTCTAATCAGGTGTCACTAGAATCACTGTCGCTTCTTGCCTCCTGACCTGTGCCACAGTACGTGCTATCATGGCGAAAAGTGGGAAAGCGTATTCCTTCGCTGGTCCCCATACCTGGAGAAATGCATATGTCACTGTCGCTTCTGGATCTGGCCTCTAGCTGAAAATCTGACGATCTTCCTGTTCAATCTCGAAGCGAACAGATCCGTCTGACACAGACCTCTGTGATGCATGATCTCCTGGAATACTGAGTCCTCCAGTTGCCAATCGCTGGAGTCCCTGTGGTGTCTCGAATTCCAGTCCAGTACCTCATTGTGTTCCCCCGGCAGGTGTTCTGCTTTCACGCTAACTCCTCTCTGGAGACATAGGTGCCAAAACTCCTTGGCTGTCTCTGCCAGCATCTTGGATCTCATTTCACCCAGTCGGTTTATATCCCTGACTGCTGAAACATTGTCCATCTTGAGTAATATGGCACATTTCGCTCCTTCCTGCGTCCAACAACGGACTGTGAAAAGATCCTGCTAGGAGTTCGAGGCAATTGATATGTAAGCCCAATTCCTCGCTTAACCTTCTTCTCCCGGTCGACTGGTCGCCGCACCTGGCTCCCAAGCCCCATTGGCTGGCTTCCGATTCTATTACCAGGTCCGGGGAAGAGCCAAATATCGCCTTGCCATTCCATGCCTCCATGCGGTAATACCACCATTCTAGTTCCGTTCTCGCTTCCTGAGAAATTTGCACTTTCTGTTTGTATGGTATGCCTTTCCTGATATGTTCTATCTTCAACCTCTGTAATGCCCTGTAATGCAGAGGCCCCGGAAAGATTGCTTGTATCGATGATGACAGACGCCCTACCAACCTCGCTATCTCCCTCAAGGAAATCTCCTTTCTTGTCATCAAGCTCTTCCTTTATTTCTTTCTGGAGTTCACCTTCTCAAAAGGTAGTCTGAGAGTACCCTGAACCGTCTCTAGTGTAAACCCCAAAAATTCCATTGATTGTGCTGGTTCTAGTTCGGACTTTTCCCAGTTTGGAATCCCAACTGTTGAAGTAACCCTGCTGTTTTCTGCATCTGCTCTACTAGAATCTCCCTGTCCTGCCACATCAGACAGATGTCATCCAGGTATATAATCAGTCTAATACCTTGTTCTCTGAGATAACCTACGACTGGTTTCAATAGTTTGGTGAAGCACCAGGGGGCTGATGCTAGACTGAATGGTAGACACGTGAATTCCCATTTCTCTCCTTTCCAGAGAAATCGTAGAAATCTACTCTGGTTCTGCTAAATCGGAATTGTTAAGTTGTCGTCCCTGAGGTCTATTCTCGCTAACCAATCCCCTCTCTGTAGGATATCCCTTAACAGGTGAATCCCTTCCATTTGGAAGGGCCTGTATATGAGGAAATGAGGAAATAATTTAGACCCTTGAGACTTATCACTGGTCTTACCTTGTGCTTGCCTTTTACTAAAACAGGTTGCTTATGAAACCTTCCTGGCCTCCTGTGGCGGGACTGATTGCCTTTTTTATTCTCAGCAATTGTATCTCTTTGTCTAGCAGATCTTCGTCTTGTCTGCTGAACCTTAACTGCTAATTTCTCATGTGACAAATAAATAGCTCTTCCTTTCACTAGTTCCTCTTATGACAGAACACTTTTAACCTTTGATAAATGCATCACATTAATGCCCACAGGTGCTTCCCGTAAGCGAAAGTTTCTCATGTGACAAATAAATAGCTCCTCCTGTCACTAGTTTCCCTTGTGCCAGAACACTTTTACCTTTTATAAATACATTACATTAATGCCCACAGGTGCTCCCTGGAAGTGAATGTTTTCCCATGTGACAAACAAATAGCTCCTCCTGTCACTAGTTTATTTCGTGCCAGAACACTTTTACCTTTGATAAATACATTACATTAATGCCCACAGGTGCTCCCTGGGAGCAAACATTTCTCATGCGATAAACAAATAGCTCCTCCGGTCACTAGTTTCTTTTGGGCCAGAACACTATCACCCTGGATATCTTGTTGACGCTTTGGGTCAAGGGCATTCCCTGAGAGAAAAATGCTTCCCCTGTGCCTGGCTACCAAATGAGTCTGTCACTGATCTTTCTCTTGATGAAACGGAGGCCGATAACCACCGACTGAATATGCCACCCGACAGACAGGGTTGAGGCGAGAGCATGTAAAACACAGAAAGCTGAGGAAACAATCTTCTGCCTCTGCGCAACCCGGGGTTGGGGGGACACAACTAGTATTACCCAAGTAACGTTTGGCTAAAATGAAGCAAAACACCCGGCTCATCGGTAAAGCCCAGTGTCTCCTACCTGGTTGGCCCGGCTGCCTTGAGAGCCGAGTACTGATGGTCCCTATTATGGCTTGCTCTCACTCTCCGTCCCGGGTGGGGAAGGGGGGGAGCCGCCAACCACACCGATAGGCGGACGGCCTGGAGTAAAGGGGTGGGAGTCCCTGACTCGACAGAGGGCCTTGGTACCCTCTGGAGAAGTCTCAATTTCAGCCTGGATTCCTCTCTCCCTCTTCTCTCTCCTTACGAACCTCCGCCGGGCTGATATGCCAGTAGAACATCGTCCTCCATTTTGGCTCTTATGGTTCGGACTGGTTATAATCAGAAGTTGGGCTCATGTCAGGTTTATGAGTTGGTTGACTACTTAGTGTTCATATTGTTCTGATAATGAATGATTCATCAGTAATCGAAAGGTTTGAATACATCTATTGAGAGGGTTAATACACTATGTACTCCTCTGCTACTTGTTGACTCTGGAGTATTTTTTCCATGTCTACTTTCTAGACACTACTTTCATTTTTATTTGATTTTTCTATATTTTTGTATAAATCCCTTTCATTTTTATTTCTGAGATCATCCATCTCTTTAGATGTCCGTATGTACCGATTTAAGAGTTGAGTGGTACCTCTCCATGGGTGTGTTTAATTATTCACGTTCTTTGGTCATGTGACACGGCCATGTGACGGTGTAATGACGGTACTTACCATTGGGGTTTACATTTGGGATCCCAGTTTATATAGATCAAGGTACTCTATACACCCATTATTATTCTCACTCCGGTAATACTAACATATCGGTGGAATAGGTTCTGTCCTTTCCTAGTCGCTTGAATTTGTTTCGCCTTTAATTTCCGGGTCAAATGTCTCTGTCATGTAACCGCGTCTCTTCCTGTTTTAATTTTAACCGGCAGAGATTGATCATTCCGAATGCGGACACCGTACGAGTGGTGCACATTAGACAGCAACCCCAAAATCCTGTCTATAAAGACGATTAGCCTTTCGAATTGTAAGTACATAGATTATTACTGTTTCTATAAATACTTGGAATACTCGATCCTAAAGATAGAGTGACTCAGCCATCCTTGTGGCTTACTTCTGTCTCTCTTTTCAATACACAATTTCGGAATATAAGGAGGCTAAAATAGTCTTTTGAACATCGGTGCCATCTTTTCATGATGAGTGCAGTAGGAGATATTGATAGTCTTTGGGAATACAGTACTTTTTTTCAGTATTGAGGTAAAGATAGTCCACAAATGGATATTGTTGTTCTTAAGGCAGATACCGATACTACAACTCTAATAACTGGTCTTATGGTTTGCTCTAGGATCTTCACTACTTTCTATATACTTCATCTTGATACACACCAGAGGTCCCGTTGTCCGGTGGTCTCTTCATTGTGGATTTAGAGTGTATTCCTACTCCCTTCTAAACTCTGGGTAAGAATTGAGCTTTTTTCACTTTACTATTATGACCTTCCCTTTAAATCCGGAACTCTATGGTTCCCTTTTGATCTGATTCAGCAGTTGAAGCGTATTGACCTGATTAATATTCATGTATTGTGCAAGACCACATAGAAAGACATACTAGAGATAATTCTTTCCATTATTTTGCTTCTAATTTCATGCTTTGGAGTCACACCAGTATTCAATTTTGGTTTACTTATTATGAAGAAAATGATAATGACCCTATATAGTATGAGCTAGGTTGCTTTGTAGCTGGTTTAGAGTGATGATTGATAATGATTTATTCACGGTAATTCTGTGTTTAACATATGTAAAGGTGATTATTAATTGTATGTATATGTGTAATTGCAGATTTTCTTTTACTCCTGAAGAAGGGGAGTTTCCCCGAAACGCGTAGAGTTGGAAATCACATCGCAACATAAGAACACTGTGGTTGCTCTTTGTTTCATTTTGTTTTTTACGATGGCCATTTGTGAAAATCATTTATATTTATGTACATTTTAAGGTTTAATTAACAAACATTGATGTTTTCAACTTTTGTTCATGTATCTAATATTCAATTACATATCTTTTGAAAATTTAAGCATTGTATTGACTGATTTTTTCAGCTTTAATGGTGTGCAGGGGACGGGAGTGTCTTTAAATTTAGACACTTTGTTGAGTTCATGTTTTATTCAGGCTCCAGTGTCAGGGCTTGTATTCCTCCCCAGCACCCTGAATCATTTGAAATTGTCTATGTAACTTTTTCACCTATTGACAGAAAACTAGGTGTGCACCTATTGATTACCATTTCGCTGATATGCCCAACCGCCATTTCCCTTTTCCTTCACCAGCAGGGGAGCTCCCTGCAAATCTGAGGTGAAATCACCTCATACATGGCCTGCTCCCCCTGCTGGTGGTACCCACATTATAAGGGTCCCGTAAACAACGCGCCCAAAACCACAACTGCGTGGCGAGTGGCGGACACAAAAAACTGACTAAGAAATACACAGCCTGCTTCTGAATACAGCAATGAGCCCTTTCTTTGCTGAAACCCCCAAGGAAAAGGGGTTTACACTTTCATGCATCTCCGTTTTCTTTAGAAGTTTTAGATGCAGTGATGTAATGAAAACAAAAGAGCATTGCATGCAAATAGTAATTTCTAATTGCTAGCAGAGATGACAAGTTTAAAACTTAAACAGCAGATGGCGTATTAATGTGCCCGACTCTGAGTTCTGCACTCGTCTGTGCAGTTGTCTGCTGTTATATAATTATTCTGTGTTATGATCTTGCCCCCACGGGATTTTGCTTCTGTCAAACTCTCACTCGCTCTTCTCCTGACACAGAGAAGTTTGGCCAAGGCGCCGGAACCTCTAATGGTCCCGTTGCGCACGGGGTATACTTCTGTGTGATACTGCCTTCTTTTTTAAAATGTTTTAATTAATGGGCAGAGGTTTACTGCAAACACACATGGCAGAGCATAATACATAGCCAATTAATCAACCGGTCATGGTTCAGGCGAAAAGCAAGTAGTACACTGCAAAGGGAATAAGCAGCCACATATGAAACACATTAAAATACCAGAACCCACTCACGTGGTCACAGGAGAGTCAGGTCCGGACCCCCTCTCAGCTTGATTAACAAGGTAGCTGTTAAAAGCGGACCATATGTTCTTGGGACGGGAGTGTGCCGGTAGCGAGGTAAGGTATTCTTCTTCACAGGTTTGGGACCAGGTAAGTGCGTTGAGCCACTTCTGAAAAGTTGGGGGAGAAGGGATCTTCCAGTTCTGAAGCACACATTTCTTGGCAACCATACAGCTTATGTTTAAAAATCTAGCCATCCGTCTGGTGTCATCAGAACTCCACACCCCAAACAGTATTCCCAGTGGGCTAGGATCGACCACCGCTCCAATGATGTCAGAAAGAGCCTTCAAGATCCCATCCCAGAAATCTCCCAATCTGCGCCAGGTCCAAAACATGTGTAGGTGGTCTGCCCCCTCTAACTTGCAGCGAGCGCAGGTGTGTGTGCCATTGGGAGAGAATTTAGAGATTTTGCAGGGAGTATAGTATAATCTGTTCAGTAACTTGAACTGCATACATCGATATTGGAAAATGAGGGATACTCTGTTTGTATTTGAGCACATCTTTTACCCTAAATGGTCAGATATTTCAAAGTCCAGTTCAACTGTGCAATCAGTACGAGCATTGGAAGACAGGGTTGGAGTCCCGGCCAATAGCAATCTATATAGGGAGGAGGCAACGCCACAGGCGCCACTCGAGTTAGCAATATATGCAACCGCTAGGGTATCGGCGGGTTCATCGGGAAAGGAGGGCCACCTGGCACGGAAGGTGGCACGAAGCCTTTAATATTGTAACAACTCGAGCGCAGATCCAGAGTGGCCCTGCCTCCATGTCTGTGGATCAATACATTTCCCATCAGGAAAGAGATCAGTCAAAGCCTGGTATCTCAGTGCGCTCCAGGGCCGAGCCAGGGCTTTATCGTGCATAGGTTTCAGCCAAGGAAATCCCCAGATAGGGAGCCTTTTGTAATAGGGGTAATATTCCCCAGTGGGGTTTAGAATCCGGCCCCAGGCAAGTAGACTGGTTGCCACAGGGTCCAGAGAAGAGTCCGGCACAAACTCGCGACAGAAAATCAAGGTCATAGGATTAACCTTGGTCGCAGCCATAGTTCCCAGCTTGACATGTGGGTGAGCATGAGGACTCGGGTACCAGTAACTGGGCCTGTGCGGCTATCCAATACAGTTTTAGGTCTGGAGCAGTAAGACCCCCTCTGTTGTATGGAAGTGTCATGTCTAGCCATTTCTTGCGAACATCACCCGCATGCCACAGGAATTGCATGCACGATCTGTGTAACTTAATGAAATATTGATAACCAGGCCAGATAGGCACGTTGCTGAAAATATAAAGCAGTTTAGTGACCAGAATTATCTTGACGAGGGAGAGTTTCCCAGCCAGTAACAGGGGGAGGGAGCACCACCTTGCCATTTTGGATTAAGCTAATTGTGCAATTGTGCAACGGCGGTGTAGTTGTCAGCCAGCAGGGGGGAGTCAGACAGGGACACTCGGACTCCCAGGTATCTGATCCCGCTAGGGGACCAGCGCAGTGGGTACTCCGAGACAGGCTGTTGTGTGGTGTTAGTGAGCAGGAAAATTTCCGATTTAGAATAATTAATTGTGAAGCCAGAAAAGGTACCCACACGCGTGATATTGCGGAAGATGGGATCCAACTGGGTGGCAGGGTCTCTTATGTATAGTAACACATCGTCAGCATATAGGGATATTATTTCAGGGGAATCTTTGAAGCGTATTCCTCTGTGGGCATGTCGTGCTCTAATTTAGTCCGCCATTGGTTTGATGACCAATGCAAAAAGGATTGGGGAGAAAGGGCAACCTTAGCGTGTCCCCCTAAAGAGAGTAAATAATGTGGATGTCAGGGAATTAACACGCGCCCTTGCGATCAGAGATGTGTATAGCAATTTAATGTATATAATCCGGATGTTGTGGCACAAATCCACCCTGGTCTTCGTGTACTATATATGACATGATCGGGAGAAAACGATTAGCTATTACCTTTGCAAAGATCTTAGCATCAATATTCATGAGCGAGAGAAGCCTGTATAAGCCACATTCGTGTTAGGCAGAATTATATGCAGTACCCTTTGGGAACACCACACACAATTAAGACTACAAGTGACAAAACTATTTCACCTTTGGTACAAGCATGTACTACACAGTTATAGTGGTAGCAGTAGCGGAGCAGCCAGACTTATCTCAAGTCTAAGTGAGCAGTATCAAATAGTTACACAAAGGACAGCAATTACTATGATTCAGGCAAACACTGACTCAAGGTTTTCAAGTAAAAGAATATAATTTTATTTCACTCTTCAGTTGTATAACATTTCACTATTCTGAGCAGTTTAAAAATCACACTCTTAATACATCACACCTCTTCCCTTAAATTCCAGACAAATTAAGCTCACAAAATGAAGTGGGAGCAAAATGGCATTCCAGCAATTTAATAGGGATGTAAAAACAACGTTATTAGAAATTAGCTCAAACCAACAGGTAAGTACGCAAGGCAATTGAACAAGAGGAACTTCAGTGCGGAGATCAGATAGAAAAGGCTTAGGGCCAAAGTCAATGGGTCAAAAGTCTTTTTCTCAAGATCAAACAGTTCAGGGTAGTTTGCGGTAAAGTTCGTAGCACGGTTTCCGGACGAGGTTGGTTGATACAAAAGTTAGTTCTAAGAGAAGAGAAGGACAAGCCCTCGGATTGGAGAAAGATTTCAAACACTTTCACCGCGGTTGAACGGAACGGACAACCGAATTTGCACAGTACCTTAAAACGGAGAGGGAGCTGTAGCTGAGGCGGATGTTCCTGGTAGTTCCTGCAGGCTCACGGTTCCTGAAGCGACTGGCAGACTGACAAGAAGTAGGAAGACTGTAGGGTCCTGCACTATCCAGGGAAAAAACCAGCAGCAGAGCAAAGCAACAAATAAAAGGTGCGCTCCTTAAAACCAAAGCAGGGTCTGACCTTCCTGGCTATCCGGCCCACTGTAGCTCTGTACAGCGAATTCGTCCTGGCTTGTAGTTTGGGCGAACTGGTTGGTCCCTCCAGCTCAAGGGAAGAAGTTTCCTGGAGGAACTTCTCTGTCGTCGGGTTCTGGAGATTCGTACCTGCAGCAGGGCTTCACCGGGCGATTCAGTCGTTGTAGGAGTCCTCTTCTGCCAGTTCGTCGTTGGTTCTTTCATTCCAGTGGTGACTCTGCCTTTCCAGTCCCAGAGACCTGCTTTGTATGCAGTTTTCCCCCATTTATACAGCCTGGCTGTCTATTACACAGCAGGGTGGCTGTCCTGGCAAGGACAGTCCCCTCAGCGATGTGGGTTACCAAGGAAACCCATGGCAGGGGCCTGATGATCCCTCCCTCACATCCAGCCTACCTAGACTTTCAGGTGCCTTAAGGAGGGCTTCTGTGCAGCGAACAAAGGAGTCATCCCTGGTTTGGCGGGCAGAGAAAAACACGAGAAAGACTTTAACAAAAAGAAATGGCGACTAAACCCAGCCAGAGCCGAAATAAAATGTATTTGGTCAAGCGGGTTTATGTTTCAGGCTAATATAATAGCCTAAACAATACCATGTTTGTATAAGATAATCGCGCTAGAAAAGTTAGGTTAGATACCACTGTCACCAGCCAAGTCTTAATGTAAAGGGAGCGAAACAATGCTCCAAGAGGCACAGACAAAAAGGGATACTAGTTAACCCTCCATGTAAGATAGGGTGTACTGGGTCTGTGATTTAAAGTGACTAAGGTAAAGTTAATGGCAACTTTACCGTTTCCTAGGGGACAGTAGTCAGCCCCAGAAAAATGGAGTCGGTGGGAAGTCTAAAAGACAACCCTGTGTCACTGCACTGAAGGTGCTGTGTAACACACATAAAAATATCAGGCCATTGAGTAGGTGAGGCTCCAGTGCTCAAGATCACACAAAAAGTGAAAACACACACAGCAAAACACATGTAAGAGTGGGGAAAAAGGCTCACACTCTTATCAGGTGAAAAAAATAAATCCTAGAAATCCAGCAAAGCTGCTGAGGGACTCATTAGGTAAGGGTAATCAGCCATTTATGAGAATTCTCCCTAACAATACGCCCTCAGGTTTATCGGGTTTGAGCAGCACTATTATAGCAGCCTCGCACAGGGCGGTGGGGAGAATGGACTCTTTGAGTGATCCGGACCACGCCTCCAACAATCTAGGAGCAAGGATCGCTACGTGTTCCTGGTAAAACTCAGGGGTGAGTCCGTCAGGTCCCAGAGCCCTACAGATCAGAGATGGCCTTCACGATCTCCTCGAGAAGAACCGGGGAATCTAGTTGGTCCCTAGATGAGTGAGAGATGAGAGTTGTGGGGATCTGGTCAAGGAGGTCCCTCATGTGTTGTTTACTGTGTTCCAGTGGTGACACATAGAGGTTAGTGTAAAATTCAGTAAAGATCTCCAATATCTGTTGGTCAGACCAGTGAGGAGTGCCCTGTGTATCCCTGACAGACACAATCTGGGTGTTGCCCCATTCCCACTCACCAATCTGGCAAGTTTCCTACCCGGCCTCTCGCCCTCCCCGTATTTACGGGCAGCTTGCGGGCGGCTAGGATAGCGAACCTCCCGCAAGGCATGTGTCTCGAAAACCTCAAGTTCCTCCCTTATTTGTGCAAGTTTAATGGGGTTGGCACCGGAGGTACAGGCCAGTTCCAGCTCATGAAATTTAGACTCGGACCGACTCAGGTCATTCCTCATCACCTTGAGCACTCCCGCTTTCCTGGAGATGGACATTCCCCTAATTTACACTTTGAAATCTTCCCAGCGGACCCCAGCAGTGGTGACCTGTAGGGTATTACACTCGAAGAAAGTCACAATGCCTGCCAGTATGTCGGCTTTGAACACTATATCTAGGAAGGCGGCGGATTTAAAACGGCAAGTGCAGTACGTAGGCACAGGAAATCCCAACTCGATCGATAGGGTGACCGGGGCGTGGTCAGATAATGTACGAGTAAGTATCTGGGGTTTATCTATCTTCCCTATCAAATCACTAGACACCTGGAAGAGGTCAATCCTGGAGGAACTATCATGTACGGATGAATAATATGTATACTCACGTGTCTGGGGATAGAGAGCTCTCCAAACGTCCCGGACACCAAGTGATGTGATGTGCATTTGCAGTGCAAGCACCAAGCGCGACAGGGCTCTGGGTGCCGTTCCCGTTCTATCGAAATGGTGTGGAGTATTAGGTTCATGTCACCTCCCCAAATGATCTGGACTCCTACATAACCCAACAGGATGGAGGCAATAGTATCAAAGAAATCTGGGGTGTCCATGTTGGGGCCGTAGGTGTTCACTATAAGATATTCCCTATTCACCAACGTGCAGTGTAGAATGACATACCTACCCCCAGGATCAATGAAGCTTTTGTGGAGTACGAACTTGATCGATTTATGAATCAGTGTCCATACCCCTCTGGCCTGGGTGGAATAAGTGGTGTAGAATATATTAGGCCCCCAGGACGGTGTGATGCTCGTTGTCAATCGGCCACGGGCATGTGTTTCCTGCAGCAAAAGTATCTTGATCCCATGCCTTTGGGCGTAAGCCGTAATTTTCCGGGCCTTGGTGTAATTGCTCAGTCCCCGGTTTTCCAGGACAATATGTTTAATATTATTGCGTTACTTTAGTGTACATCCCAGCTAATGCGACCTAGCGTGTGCCTGCCAGTAAGATTATTACAGTTATGCTGCCCCTCCATAGTGTGAAATGCTGTTCCATCTCTGCCATTTTCAGTACAACTTCCTGCAATAATTCCTCCTCCCTCCCTCACTGGCCAATCCCAACCGGCAGTGTCCCTCCTCCCCACCCACATTTCTCAGTGAACCCCCCAAGCCAGGGATCAGTGGACCAAACCCAACAGGATTCAACCACACTGGTGGCCTAACAGGGGCACGCACCCAACAGTCCCTCAAAAATAACCATTGCAACCGCAGTGGGGTACGCTGCTACTGTGCAATTAACTTAGTAGGAGCAATCAGATACCAAATTGGCACATGAGGCCGGCGGTGCAAAATATCGGAACATAATCTCGCCTCATGGGCATATACAACAATGGGCAACTGTACCTGTGTAATATAAAAACAGCATAACAGTGACGGTTTAGCAAAAGCACAGTGCAGTGAGTCAATAGGCAATGGAATACCAACACGTGATTCATTGTATAAGGCAATAACACTTTCGGAGGGATTCCCTCCGTGGTGCACATGGGCAAGAAAGCCACATCTCGACACACAATTGAGACATGCCGTGAAGAAACAATTAGTTCGACACTACCATCGACCCAGACATGGAAGGATATTTGTTACCAAAGATCCGAGCAAAATAGAAGCAATCAGCCGCTGGTCAGTCATTATCCATGTGGTCATCAACTGGGTTGTTAAGCGGTATCTGTGCCTCTATAAACTTAACCACTTCATCAGGGACAGTGAAGAAGTATAACTTCTCTCTTAAGGTGAACTTGAGGTGTGCCGGAAATAGAATTGCATAGGGGATGTTGCGCTCCCTCTGCAGCTTTTTTACACCGATGAACTGGCGTCTTTCCTGCTGCATGCCCACGGAAAAGTCGGGAAAGATACAGATTGTTTGGGAGCCAAGGCGTAGTTCCCCTTTGTCGCGTGACAGACAGAGTACAAGGTCCCTGTAACTCAGAATTTTAGCAATGATGGGTCTGGGGAAGTCACCAGGCTTGGTGCGTGGAGATAAAGCAAGGTGGGCACGCTCAACAGTGAAGAAGGGAAATAGCTCAGGGTTGCCCAACAATTCTTTAAGCAGATTTTCAGCCGCCAGTTCCATACGGCCTTTAAGAGCATTCTCCGGAACCCCTACAATACGAATGTTGTTCCTGCGCGATCTGGATTCCAAATCATTGCATTTGGCTTTTACGAACTTCATATCACGGGTAACCGTATCCTGGAGGACATGTATACTATCCTTGTTAGCCCCAATTCTAGATTCAGCTTCAGTCATTCTGGTTCCGGGCTGGTCAAGCTGAGATTTAAGTGATGTAACGTTAGCATTGATATCGTCCAACTTTTCGTGGAAGGAGGCAAAGTTCTTGGCCATGGATTCCATCATCGCGATGAGATCAGGGGTTGACATATACGAGGGCGAGGCATTTTCGTCCTAGCCGGCCAATGAGTGACCCGACTCCGGTCTGGACGCCGCCTTAGTAAACTTATCCATGGCACCCACCTTGTTGGTACCTCTGGACCTACAACACAGCACGTCCCAATTTTGAATATAAAAGCATACTTTTAAAGGAAATAGCAAAACTGTACAATTTGTAAAGTACTTTTATTTCACAATAAACGCTCCGAGAACATCCGGCGATTGCCATATTGAAGCAAATAGGTAATTTTTTTCTTCGTTCTCGATCCACAAATGTTTATCGTGAATCACGTGGTGTTCCTTTTGGGTATAAGAAGTGCATTGGACGCACTGTGAATCGCAAGGCTTTGGCATCAACTTGGCGCTAGGCCACCGTAAACGATGTAAAGTTGCTCCTTATCGCTGGTACCGCGTAAGGGCATATCAGCCCGTGGAGATCGTCCCAGTAAAAGCGTCACTGTGATCCACCCATTCACGTGTATCTGCAGCTGATGGTTAAAAAAAACGTCAGTTGGTATCTGGAATCCATGACAATCGCAGAAGGCCAAGATGTAGCTGTTTAGAAAAAGATAACAGAAATGTGTCTCAGTAGCCGATCTTTATTACAGTTTATCATTTTAACCATTAATTTGGCCCCTTGTTACAACTATTGATAAATACGGACGTGAAACAATGGGAACTCAGACAAAACAACGTGCAAAGTACTCTTCAATTTGCTTCAGAATTGAGTGCTATGGAGTATGGTCAGCTCGAAATGGGATGCAGAGGCTGACGCTGCAATCAGGGAGCAAGATAAGGCCAAGACGAACACATAGACAGATTTTAATTAAATATTAGCGTTGAATTACGCATTTGTGGAACCTGTAGGAACCCACTAGTGGACTACACGCATCTCGATGCTGGACTGCCCATGTGCCCAGGACAAAACCAAGTACACACACAAGTTGTAATTGCGTGTCGTTGCAATATGCCACACACAACAACCGAATACAATGTAACCCACCAATAATGGTCAGCGAATTATAATTTGACTAGTTCATCTATAAAATCGTTGAAAGTATAATGCACATAATATTCAGCATTTCCATTCTATCGGCGTAACGCAGACACTCCGTTCAGGTCAATGAATTTTCATAAAATTAAATTACATGTTCCTTTGTCCAATTTTGGAGTGGTGAACATTATCATATTTGAAAGTGTTACATCCCACCCTTCATGCATTCCTTTCGGAATCCTCCCTTTGTTTCAAGTTGGAAAAACAATTGACCTTATACTGTGTACGATGCGTGGATTAGCTCAGCTGGGGAACAAAAATTCAACTGCGATGACCTTCACTCAGAATGGGAGCCGATAGCCCTTCAGACCACAGTGGCAATACAAATATTTTTGAAAAACATGAATTGTTTGCTACCATTCACCAATGCGGGTGACATTTCTACAGATTTATTTTGTTCCTCTGGAGACCTTCAGACTCTCCCAGCGACTCCCACAGTCAGGCCACACCACCTGTTACTTCATTCCATCTCCTCTTCACACGGCAAATCACGTAAACATTTTTCAAAGGAGCAAGTCTCGAGCCCTGACAAAATGTGCTTGTATGAGAATATCCGAGCAAACCCTGCTGCAACCCACTCTGGCCACGCTGTGGACCGTGACCCCAATGATCGCAGTTATCTATTAGAGGCCTATATTTTGCACACGTGTGTTTGTACTATCCCACTTTCGGTCACTAGCGAGATGAACGGTGTGGGCGTCTTGCCACCTTACAAATACACCTTACAAATACAGACACATAGTAAATACAGAATAGTAATGCTGTCCCGTTAGAATGCAGATGGTACCAAAAACAACTAGCTAACTGGATCTACACATGGTAAACTATCACTTGGTAAGAAAACCTTCACAACAGTAGGTATAATCTACTACGCAGGAGCCACAACTAATGCAGGTCACTACACTGCATATATAAAAAAGAAGTGTGGATGGATCAAATATATTGATACAAACATTACTGTAAAACAGAGAATGAGAAGGGCTGTGACCTACCTCAATAAAGCACACCCTATATCTTCCTCTTTCCACCTGCTGAGGACAAAAAACTAAACTATTGTCCCATATTGCCCTAGGTACTAAACCAGAAAAAATAACCTTGGCATTTGGAAGTATTTTCATTTCTGCCTGGACCAAATGTTCCAAATCTGCCAACAAAGTAGGGGCACTGACATACCCCAAATACAAAGCACCACAGTGCAAAACAACTACATGTGGAATGTTTACCCTGCCCATATCTCCACAAACTTGTACAATTTCCTGCACATTAAAACCAGGCATAGTGCTCCACACCACCTCCACTCCTTTAACATTAAAATTGTTTGCCACATTCCTACATTTAGCATACTACTCCAAACCATGCACAAACATATCTCCAACCACCAACACCCTGATTTTCTCCATCTCTACCATCTTCACTACACACAGCCTCTTTCAACACAAACCACAACCTCAACATCTGATTGGCCGATCCCTACAAACCCCTTTCCATGCTGCATTTGCTGAGAAACCCTGGATGTGGCACGCCCTGCCCGTGGACCCCCGCGTTGACCGTGGAGCGCGTAACACTGGGGCAGCCCTTCTACCCTTTCCACTTCACTCTCTGCACCATTTCCTCGTTGGCTACTGTTAAACAGTCACACAATCATCCATCAATCACATCCAAGAACTCTACATCTAACTCTATCATCACAGATCAGCAGTTTAGATGTACTATTGATCACTCTCAGTACAATTTGGCTGTCACTCCAACAGACCTAAAGCAACAACTACTATAAAACTCCCCAAGATTTCTACTTGCAAATTCATGTACACAGACTACAGGTATGAATATTTTCTAACAGTACATGTACAGCTCTTCTAGGAATACATATAAACAGAGTAAGTGCCACTTACCCTGTATAAACTGTAAAATGAACTTACTGGGCCTCATTACACGGAAGGCGGAGGACCAAGGTGCTATTAGCACCTTGGTCCATGCCGGTAAAATACCGGCACCGCCTTGGTGGAAAGGGGAATTACCGCCCCATTCCAAGGTTGGCGGGGCGGTAATTCCCCCTTCCACCACTGCCCTTCCCCATTCCCATTTTTGCCCCATAGGGCATAATGGGAATGGGGAAGGTGCTAATTACGGCACCGCAATTTTGCGGTGCCGTAATTAGCACCAAGGTCCCTTAGCGGGTTGGTTTTTAACGCCTGCAAAAAGCAGGCGTTAAAGCACCAACCCGCTAAGGGACCTCGTAGTAAGGTGGTAATGGTTCCGTGTAATGAGGCCCACTGTCATTTCTCCCATCTGCTATGATGAAGTGTCAATTGCAAACCTGTCTGCTCTCCAAATTTTTGTTTACACACACAGCTATCTAAAAAAAAATGTTATTTCATATTAAAAGATGGGAGAAATAACAGTATAATTATGAAAAAGACTGTCCAGTGTGTTATAAAATTACACGCAGCCAGGATGAGTACATGCAACTTCATTCAAGCACACACACAGACAATATCATTAGAAAGGCTCCCAGCTCAAACAACACCACTGCCTCTATATGAAATCTTACTGCTTTATTTCCAACACCACTGCCTCTATATGAAATCTTACTGCTTTATTTCCCACACCTTCACAAATACATTGACAAATACATTGCATGCTTTTCTGTACAATCTCTGCCATTTACCCTGTAAAATAGCAAAAAATGCATATGATTATGTCTTCTATCTCTTAACAACCAATAACATAACATTAAAAAAAACAAGTGTGCTCTATACGTTTACTATTATACTAATTTGTAAAACATATTCAACTAACAGATTCTAAATAAAATATACAGGATGCACATAGGCAATGGAAAGTGCATATGCATACTATGCTCGGTTGTAAGAAAACACTACTACTACAAAAACAAAAAAAAACAATGTCTACATTAACAAAAGTGCTATAAACACACATATTCACTAACTTCTTTCTTTTACAATTGCAGTGTAGGCCACTCTCCTGAAAAGCAGCAGTGTCTGAAGTACGAACAACGACTTAGAAGAAACCTACTCTTTCCATACAAAAAAGTAAGTACAATACTAACATAATGTTCTGTTACTCAAACACACTAGCATTTTAGTATTGTAGAACAAAGAAGTGTATTAACCCTTTCCCATTAGATGTAATAGTAGTGCTTCCCCTTACCAGTTGCATACTTTATATTGTCATCTAAAGCCCAGTATAGCAACACACAAATACAAGAATAACCTTCCCAACTTGTAGCTGCCCATTGCACAATCACACACCTCCACAATCATCCTTACCATCATACTCAGACACTCATGCACACAGCACGCATACACTGCACAACAGCCCAACCCACACTTTCTATTTTTCTCCAACAAACCCCAAAGAATGCATACCAAAAAGCAACTCCATAGAAAGCAACACAGAAGTAGAGCAAATCAAAATAAAAGTGTCCAAAATAAGCATCCCTCTCTAGCAGATTTTGTACAAAAAGTTCAAACAAAACAGCTAATACAGTCATTAAGCGAAACAAAACAAGCTTCCAGTACAGAAACTTTGGGGGTTATTATGAGCTAGGCGGTAAGGGGTTAACAGCACCGGTAATGGTGCCGGCGTCGTTAACCCCTTACCGCCCTATTACGAGTCTGCTCGCGGGATCCGCAAAGGGCGCCTGGTAAAGCCAGGTGCCCTTAGCGGGTCCCGCTAGCAGACCAGGGAGCTAACAGCGGGCACCGTTATTAACGGGCCCGTTGTTAGCTCCCTCCCCATTCCCATTGAGCCCTCTGGGGGCTCGAATGGGAATGGGGATGTACCGGGTCCCGGCTCCTCGAATGAGGAATTACCGGGTCCTCCAAGTTTGGAATGGCCCGGTAAGTCCTCATTTGAGGAACCCAGACCCGGTAACTGGTAAGGAGGTAACCATGCCGCAAATTGTAGCATGGTTACCTCCAACCTCGTAATGACCCCCTTTGCCTCCTCTATCAAAATGTAAAACGAAACAGAAAGTGATTAACAAGACTTCAGCTACCACTACTGCTAATGCTGCACCTATAAATCCTGATATAGTAGCAAGTAACTATACCATAAAAAATATTTGGCAAAATATTTTCCGCCACAGAGTCCTTCAGAACCTTATAAAACAGGAGAGAAATCATGGACAATCCTTAAAGGCATGGTCTAGTAAAAATTTGTATTGTCCCTACGGGTCGCCCATGTTTTTTTAAGCCTAAGCGGCTCGATTTTAGAAAACTTTCCTATGGACCTTACCCGAGTTTTCATCCATTAAACGCACGCGAAAACAAGCACCAGGGAGCCGCCATTTTCTGATAATCCTATCTTTTCCCCGATCGCCCTGGCTGACCTGCTTTTGCGGCACTAAATCAATTCCCCCGCCCCTGAGCCTGTCATCAGCAGACTCGTACCGCCCATTTCCCAACGCCAAAGCACGTCTCGTGTCAACATTTGCTGCGCTTCAGCTAATGACGTGTCGCCATGGAAATGGCAGGACGCCTCTTTTCTCAATAAGTATAAACAGACCGTTTCACAACACACAGCAGCAGATTTTCGATTCCATTCCTCTCTCTGTGTTACTTTGAGTATTCTGTGACTCGTTTCAGTGCTCTGGTCAGCTACCTTCGCCGCTTGTAGCCCGTGTGAACATATACCAGTACCACCGCTATAAATTATTTTAGTTTGTTTAACACACAATGGCTACAATAATGCCCTACATGTACGAGCCCGAGTATACCGAGGAGGAACTACTGGAAAGAGAAGCACGCGAAAACGATGGGGATTCAGACGGCAGTTGGCAGGACGAATCAATAGATGAAGAGCCTGGGCCTAGTCGAATGGACGGCATCTCCACCTGGTGCACATGCAATCGGTGCGAGCTAATGCCAACTGAGGATGAGAACTGCTGCTGCCGAGAAAACTCGGGATGCCTGGCCTACATTTCGGAAGGCGAGCCACGACCGCAATGCATCACCGAGCTGCCAGACTTCAGGGCAGCCTGCCTCACACGGGCCGTGTTGAGAATAATGATGGTGCTTATGCACGATCTTCGCGCAACTGTTCGTCCTCGTAATCCGAGTAACGAGTAAGTATACTCTGCTTGTCATGCCACTCCTATTTCATGTTCTTCTACTATATCCAAAATTACATCCACATATCATTGTAACGCATGTAAGTCGCTCAATAGTGTGCATTGTCTAGATAGCATTTGTCCGTGCAGAATGCCATTAGTTACAAGAATTGTCATTGACAACAAACGTTTATTAAACTTATCTTGGTCATTTAAAAACAGTTTGTTTCATTTCTTTTCACAGGTGGTACAGACTGGTGGCCTATCGTTCCTTTACATGGTGGCTCCACGGGAGGCTTGGACACCGCGTTCGAAGAGTGATACCCGCCTGTGCTGTTCGTGCCATTAGAGAAACGTTCCCGAGTGACAGCGGTCAGTACAGGGGATTTTCTCTCGCTGTGCTGCAACCTGACCTGTATAATCTTTAAAGTCTTGTATTTTTGTGTCATGAAAATAAGATACAAAATAAAACACCACATATATTTTAACAACGTTTGTTTCAATTTTTTAAATGAATCAAGTGTGTCTCCATTCAAGGATGGACGTCAGACATCTGTGCTCCGAATGGGTGAAGGTCTGGTCGCTGTGAAGCAGGGTGGTCACTATCTATCTAAGCTAACATAACATATTCTCGATAATGCATGCACTAAATAACACTTGTTCAAAGTCTTTCAGTAGGTTATGTCTCTATAAAAGTCACACATATATCTATACTAACAATTACCATTGGATTATGCAGGCCTTAGGGTCTTGACCACTATAATACACCGGTTGAAGTGTGGGTCTGTGCTCACAAGAATCTTCGGTATGTGGCATTTGTTATTGATAAGCAACGATATACTATCATTGATATAACGGCGATATACTATATATTGATATAAAGGCGGTTCGCGCCAGTGGATGAGCGCTGGCATGAGGGGCTGTCAGGGGCGCGAAAGGCCAAGGTGCCAAACTACATGTACACTTCAAAAGGTGTCCCACGCCAAGGGGCCATCGGTCACATGGCCTCCTCAGACCCCGTGTCTCCAGCCAGGCCTCCGCTTGAAGCAGGCCGCCCCCCTGCAATCCACATAAGTGTGTCTCCATTCAGCAGTCTTCCTGTGCCTTATCTGCACGCCCCAGGCCCATCCATCCCACCCCCCTGTATCAAAGGCAGTTCGCGCCGGTGGATGCGCGCTGGCATGGGGGGCTGTGACGGGCGCAAACGGCCAAGGTGCCAAACTACATGTACACTTCAAAAGGTGTCCCACGCCAAGGGGCCATTGTTCACATGGTCTCCTCAGACCCCGTGTCTCCAGGCAGGCCTCCCCTGAGGCAGGCCGCCCCCCTGCAATCCACATAAGTGGGTCTCCATTCAGCAGTCTTCATGTGCCTTAGCTGCACGCCCCAGGCCCATCCATCCCACCCCCCTGTATCAAAGGCGGTTCGCGCCGGTGGATGCGCGCTGGCATGGGGGGCTGTCAGGGGTGCGAAAGGCCAAGGTGCCAAACTACATGTACACTTCAAAAGGTGTCCCACGCCAAGGGGCCATCTGTCACATGGCCTCCTCAGACCCCGTGTCTCCATGCAGGCCTCCCCTTCAAGCAGGCGGCCCCCCTAATACCACGACATACATACGTCATTCATTCACAAACACACCCCAGTTTCTAATACTTTAAAAACCACTCGATATGTCTCATGAGAACATCTTTGTGCTTTGCAAGTCAACTCCTGAACGTGCTAACTGGGAACCACTGAGATCTATGCTAATCTGCTCGTCGTCGTGCTATCCGTGAACTTCTGTGACCGCTTCGAGCATACCCATCAGTGCGCTACCTGTGGCCATCCACCTATTCTCCCGCAACATACTGTTCTGCTTGCTGAATCCAACTGTTTGTTGGTCAAGGTAAGGCCACGTATCCTGGTCATATTTCGCAGATTTTTAAATTTCTATCTATTTGCGAGTAGAGTACCCAATAGTGCTATGTTCATTGGTCTCATTGCTATTGACTTGAATTTCCATTGCTATGCTATCAATAGATCTATTTATTTTCATCTGTGTCAATTGTCATCGAATTGCATCCTTCGCGGGTCCAGTCTATGATGTAAGCATGTTTCCTTCTCGTGCAAGACAGAACATCCAAGGGATGAGTCACATGTTCAGTTTTTAGACACACTATTTCTACATTTCTACAACTTATGCAAATACTAAGCCGCACATAATGAACTGGTATAGTTCCTGCGACCAAAACAAACCTTGCATTGATCATTGTATGATTCATTTACTTTTGTATCAAATCTTTATTCTTGAAGATTGTATAATAATGTCGATATTTACTTTTCAGATTTATCAACAATGCCTGCCTGTTCGATTAGCGGTTGCCCTTCGAAGACCCTTGCGAAATCTGAAGGCACTACAATGCATGTATTCCCGAAAACTGTTGATCGAATAAGAGAATGGGTCAGACATTGCGGATATCGCCTGGATGAGCTGGAAAGTAGAGTCCAACAAGTCTTACAGGACAAGAGGGGTGATCGATACCGCATCTGCAGCCGGCACTTTTCCTTGGACATGTACACAACATCTTGGGTAACAAAGAAGAATAAACGGCGAACGACACGGAAATTGCTCGAAAACGCTATTCCCACTCTATTCGTCCACATTCCGCCACCGGTGAGTCAAGTGTCCGGATTTAGCTTTAGGCCTTGGGGTAGTGTGTAGGTATCCGAACGGATTAATTGATATTGTAGGTGTTCTATCCCTTGTAATAATTTGGATATTGATATGATTGTATAGTTTTTTGAATAATGCCATTTACCAATATATTCTTTTTCGATTTCATAACCCACAAACGCAATGTATATATATGGGAACAGGGAACTGTGCTGTATTGAGCATTTTACAAGTATTCTGTCGCCTTACATGGCTATTTTTAATATTGGCATTTCATTATCAATCATTAATTTACCTTTACAACTTCTTGACTATCCCTTGAATCTGAAGCTAGAACATTCTACATCCTTGACGTGGTCGCAGTTATCAACCACTTCTAATGCATATCAGTAATCTTACTAGGCTAATCCGCTACAGACCTGTTTTATGCATGTCAAGTAATATTTTTATTTTATTGTGTAATCATTTTACCGAATGTTTGGTTAGTGCTTTCCAATTGATATACACCTTAGTTATCGTCCACTGGTGTTTGTTTTCGGTTATAATTAGTGTTATCCATACTAATGCAAGTACTGTCTTTCAGGGAGATGCTGAAGCGTCTGCCACATCTACAACATTTCTAGATGTTCTTCAACAGCAGGAGGTATGGATACTGACAGCTCCATCGAGCGTCATCATCAGAGCTGGAATTCTTGTCGTTTAATTGTTCTACACAATGTTTCATTCGTGGTTAGCCGTTGATATGTACCTGTGCTGTCGACCCCAGGTGTGTGTTATGTTTTCACTATTGTAATCCTCACTAATGCAAGTACTATGTTTCAGGCAGTTGATGGAGCGTCAACCCCTGCACTTTATGCAGAGCCTGACATTCAAGTAATTCCAGGGGAAGTGGAAGCGGGACCATGCGTATACGAATCAGCGCAACAGCTTTCGGAAGTGCGCACTACATTTGCAACATCCATAGATATTCTTCAGAAGCACGAGGTATGGATAATGACAGCTCCATCATGCGTGATCATATAACGTGATTCCATTTGCTATACTTTCTTCCCTATTAACGCAAGTGCTGTGTTTCAGGGAGACGACGAAGCTTCCACTACAATCACAACATCCAATTTAGATGATGCAGATGTAAATAAATCGGAGAAATAAGTCGATGAAATGTGATCATATTTAGATTTTCCTTGATTCTTTTGGACAATGCATCATTTGCGGTTATCTCTTTATATGTACCTGTGCGTTCGACCCCAAGTGTGTGTTATGTTTCCAATATTGAAAACCATACTAATCCAAGTACTGTGTTTCAGGGAGACGACGGAGCTTCCACCACAATCACAACATCTCATTTAGATGATGCAGATGTAAAGGAATCGTTGAAATAAGTCGATGAAATGTGATCACATTTGGATTTTCCTTGATTCTTTTGGACAATGCATCATTTGTGGTTATCTCTTTATATGTACCTGTGCCGTCGACCCCAAGTGTGTGTTGTGTTTCCAATATTGAAAAGCATACTAATGCAAGTACTGTGTTTCAGGGAGATGCGGATGCCTCCTCTCCAATACAACCATTCATGGCAGTCCATGCAGAGCCAGAGGTATGGATACTGACAGTTCCATCGAAATAGATCATCACTGGTCGAATACTTGTCGTTTGATTGTTGCACACAATGTTTAAATCGTGTTTGGCTATTGAGATGTACCTGTGTGTTCGTCCTCACGTGTGTTTTATGCTAACAATATTTTGATACATAGTAATGAAAGTACTATGTTTCAGGGAGACGATGGAGCCTCATTCCGTGCTGTCTATGTGGATGCATGCAGAAACGAATCGGAGCTACAGCGTGCAGATGTTGAAGGTCTAGTCAAAAAAGTTGCAAAGAAAAAAAAACAAAAAAAGGTTAGTTACATACAGTTCATAACTTTAAAAAAATGTTTGTGCTGGGGACTATTTTATGTTTTTTTCCAGTCAATTCTACTACACTCCATCTTGTGTTTAAACTGAACATCCCTTTTCCAATCTCTCCTCCAGTTACCCGTGGGTGTCAGAACTATACACACACAGACAGTGAAGCGAATGAGAGATGTGGCTTGCCAGACCGTGTACACTATGGAGGAACTATTAATTGAGGCGAGGCGTGTTCAGGCTCGAGATGCTCATGTCCAATGGCCAGAACATGAATTAACTGTGTTTGGAGACTACAGCAAAGTTGCATTGGACCATAGCTACAGTGCGACCGCACCACCACAAGAAGATGTTATTGAATGTATTGAAGATAGCTCTGAAGTAGTTGCAGATCAATTTACACAATCTACACCCGCCAAAAATTTGCCACCAAAAAACCTGTCGACATTGTTGTGTTCTCCCATCAATGTTGAAGTAATAGATGTTGAAATGACAGAGAATGAACCAGCCGCAGCATCCATAGACGCATCAGAACTTGATATCAGCGATATTACTTTCCAATGTGTTGAAATCTCCACAACGTCAAAGGCCGAAACAACGATGACGCAGGATGACAGTCTAATGTAAGAGAGCAAATACATTGTATTCGATAGTTGTTTGATGGAAATTATAAGTATGCTGAAATGTGTGCATTCCATTAGAGGGAAAGTATGTGGGAAGCCATTGATTAATGTGACTCGTCAAATAAAAGGCAGTAACATCAAAATAAATGCCGCCTGTAGATTAAATCATAGGTTCTCATGGTCTGCACAACCAATGGTGGGGAAACTGCCAGCAGGCAATCTACTGTGTGCAGCTGCATCACTTTTTAGTGGCTCCAGTTTTAGAAAGTTAGAGGCTTTCTTTCAGTTTGTGGGACTCCATTTCATTTCTAAAGCGCTGTACTACATATACCAACGTGATTATCTGTTTCCGGCCATTAGTGATGCTTTTAAAAATTGAACAATTGTCTCTAGCAAGTACATTCGAAGGCAAACGATTCAGGCTAGCCGGCGATGGACAGTGCGACAGCCCTGGATTTTCTGCCAAGTACTGCACCTACCACTTTCAGGACATGGATAGTAAGAAAATTGTGAGTTCGGTGGTCGTGCAGGTAACACAATGTACATCCTCAGTGGCCATGGAGAAACTAGGTTTTATAAAATCAGTGGAATATCTACAATCGAGGGGAATGCACATCGACCTCATAGCCACGGATAGACACGTTTCAATTGCCAAGACAATGAGAGAGCAGTTCCCACATATTAAACATCAATTTGACGTATGGCATCTTGCTAAATCAATCAATAAGAAAATCTCGGCTGCAGGGAAAAAAAAAGGTTTTGAAAGTATTTTGTAGTGGTCACATTCTATCACCAACCATCTTTGTTGGAGCTCAAAAACTTGTGAGGGGTCAGTGGAAATACTACTTGAAAAATGGCGGTCACTGATGCACCACTGTACCAACGTTCACCGCTGGACAGCAAATGAACATTTCCACCAATGTGAACATGGCCCTTTGTCCCCAGAGGAGGCAAGGAAGAAGAAGTGGTTGATTCCATCTTCACCGACACACAAAGCCATTGAGAAGATTGTTTTCGACAAAACTCTATCAAGAGATTTGAGAGGACTGACAGAATTCTGTCACACAGGAGATTTGGAGGTGTTCCACAATATGTGCCTAAAGTACAGGCCAAAGCGCTTGCATTTTAGCTTTCGGGGCATGAAACATCGCACTCTACTAGCGGTCTTGGCCCATAACAGCAATGTCGGACGTGAACAATCTAGAACTAGGGGTAAAGTAAGGATGCCTCGCTACACTAAGGTGTTTTCAAAACGAAGTAAGCAATGGGTGATCAAACCAGTCTATGATGAAATGCAGTTCGACTTTGTGAAAGGCCTTATTGTTGCTGTGTTAGAGAAGCACAGATATGGAATTTTGGACGTTTCTGTGCACAGCAGTGATCCATTGCCACCGAACATTGCGACTGTGCCATGCCCACCCGAAGCACAGCTGATTGTGAAGTACAAATCCCGGTTTAAATAATTGCAATACGATTGTCTTTTTGTAAATAAATGTTATTGTACAGTGTACCTGTAAACCTAACCCCTACCTTCACCATCATGGGTGGCGAACAAGCTGGGTGTCATCTTTGAATTCTCTCTATTCACCTCACATATGTGTATTTATATATTTTTCTCCTGTCTCATCTCATCAAATGTAAATGCTGCACACTGTTAACGGAGGGGAGGCTTGCGTATTGCAAATAATAAAACAAACAAACAAACAAACAATAAATCTCACTTTTAACTCAACTCCTGTGGTACTTTATACTTTCCCTGACCTTCCGCCAAAAATTAAATGTCTCAATTTGGGCTGCAAAGCTTGCAGACAACGGGGACAAAGTTGGGGCACTTGGAACGCGCCAGCCAAGCGGGCCGTGGCATTTGGGAGAGAAGCCAGTTCGCATTTGCACATTGAGGCGCACTACATAGACGGATTCTAAACTTCAAGTTCTCACAGATGCCTATACTACGTGATGTTGCAAATAAAGAATGCAAAGGACAGCGCCCAGATGAGGCCCACAAGTCGCACTGGAAGTATAAGGGTCTATTGTTTTTTGACCTTGAGACAGGGACCATGCCGAAAGAACTACATTTGAAGGGAGTGCGCAATAACGTAAGAGACGATAAGGCAGAAAATTCAGAAACTAGACCGAGTTTCATTTTAGGTCAGTATACGAAAAATCGTTGTCAAGAGCACGGTCCGTTTTACAGACTGCATTACGAAGAGACACAATGGAAATTTCAAATATAATGTAAGTAAATCTTTACACGCTTTTATACCGGAATGAAGATTTAATGAATGGATGCATGAATAAATGAATGAATGAAGAGCTAGGAAAAGCAAGTAAAACTGTTCGTAGTGGGCACATGGGCATGCAGGTCCACTGGTCTCACCGATCTCGGTCCTTGGCCCAGCCACTTTTCCCTGCACTGCCGACCTGCACTACGGGACTGTCTCTGTATCCTTCAGCCCCTTCTCCCGGCATTTACCTTGCACTTGCCACCAGCTGGCCCTATTATTTAATTTGTATTCAACTAACCATGTACAGCCCTTCCCCATGCGCGATCAGAAAGACACCTGGCCTAGTAGGATCGTTGTCTGTCTGCCCTTGTTCCCCACCTGCCTCGTCACGCCTAGAAACACTTGAGTATAGGCGCGTTACAAATGCCATATCATATATCATATCATTCCTCACGCATGTAGACTAACTGTCGTTTATCATTGTGTGTTGGCCTCGATTTATCTCGTTACTTTTCGCATTGATTTTAGAGACGAACATACTCCATTGAACTACCCTTGCAAGCAAATAGTTTCTGATCGGCCGTAATAAATAAAATGAGTAATATTAATGAAGTTCGGCTAGCGAAACTAATTATCATTTTTTTGTTTTCATAACAGGTATTTGATCCCATTCTGCCACTGCCATCTGTTTGAAACACCGGCGGATGGATTCTTCAGCAGACACCTGCAGCTTTGTGTCAACAACTGGAGCACGATCACCATATTATGGGACGATCGCCAAGGGCCCACATGCCCTTACACTGTACTAGTGGCTAGAAGCAACATAACAGCCTTTAGGCTGGACTAGTGCCTAGTTGATGGAACAGCCTTGCGGTTCACCGTGCTTCCAAAGTGATTCTTTTTACGAAAAAATGAACACCCTGTGTACCATAAAGGAACAGCGCGTGACTCAAGATGAAACGGAACAGTTATTGCGGATACAGATAAAAGAAAATAAATGGCTTCCGGAGTTCATATGGCAATTGCTGAATATTCTCTAAACATTTAATGTCAAATAAATGTACTTTACCAAATGTACCGTGTTGCTGTTTCATTTTAAAGTACAGTTTCATATTCCGAATTGTGGCGCGCTGTGTTGTGAGTTGATCTGTGTTGGTTTCCGGGTTCTGTGTGGAGTCGCGCAGAAGACGACTGGGCGCGTTTGCAAACGCATCACAGTAACGTCATGGGGAGAGGCGGGGAATATGAATGTTTTCATAATGTCAGGCTCAGGGGCGGGGGAATTGATTTAGTGCCGCAAAAGCAGGTCAGCCAGGGCGATCGGGGAAAAGATAGGATTATCAGAAAATGGCGGCTCCCTGGTGCTTGTTTTCGCGTGCGTTTAATGGACGAAAACTCGGGTAAGGTCCATAGGAAAGTTTTCTAAAATCGAGCCACTTAGGCTTAAAAAAACATGGCCGACCCGTAGGGACAATAAACATTTTTACTAGACCATGCCTTTAAAACCTACCGTAGAAAAGTAATCCTAAAAGCTCTCATAGACAGTGCAGTCCTTCTCAAAAGGAAGTTATTTATTTAATTTTTAAACAGAATGAAACGACTAACAAAACTAACTACTACATTACAAAAAAGACTTCTCAATAAATGGAATATCAACAAAAATAGCTTCTTAAACATCTGTGGAGGCGAATGTAGTCACACCACGAGCACAGAACCATATTTTAATGAGGAAGAATACAAACAAAAGCAAACAAACCCAATTGCCATACATAGCAGTGGACGAAGGTATGAAAAACCTAATAACACCATTATGGAACAAGAAACTCTGCTCACAAAAATATCCCCAGAAAACTCAGTATCACCTCTCCATTCTACTGAACCAAAACGTCCAGTCTACAAATGGCCGTTCACATCAATGTGTAACATTGCCAAAAAATCTTTCAAATCTTTACGCCACTTCCTCAATCAGTATGTAAAAAACGAAGACAAATTCAAAATGAAACTGCTACAAAATATGGTTGCCTGTCCAGTGCGCAAATACACAGGACAACAAGGACATTCATTAGCCTGCATTTCAGGACCTATTTGCAAAAGCATCTTCCATCATATCAAAATGATATCAACACATCATTCAACTATAAGAAATCTGGTCCATAAACTCTACTATGCTAAAAGTCCTGCTTTAGCACTAGTCAATTTAAATAACAATCTTCTACATGGTACAGTCAAACAACTACTCGAAGAAATAGAGCATATCCAGAGAAAATATTTTGGAAGTGAAAGCCATCTACAAAATGCATTAGCTTTACAACAAACTAGCAACTACTGTACAAATAGCAACCTTCTATTAAACACATACAAAAAAGAAATACTAAAGTTTAAAAGTACCTTCGCTGAAGTACCGAACCATGTGTGTGTGTTGCCACAGGACTTTTTATAAAAGTAGCACAAAAACTGTAGACATACCATATAAAATAGAAGACAATGAAGATTCCAAATGGTTCCAATTAGCTCTCTACCTTATAGTAGAAAACAAATACTAAATTACTGAACCCTTAATACTTTGCAATTATTGCACTGCAAAACTTGACAACAACCAAACACCTTCACATGCTATCACAAATAACTTAGAATTATTCCCACTACCAAAACCCCTGAAACAACTACATTTATATGAGAGCATCATAATTCAAACAGTGCACCCATTTCAAGCAATAATACGCCTTCAACCAAAAACAGCAAAATTACCTCCCTCTGAATTAGTGAAAGACATTTGTAGTTTATTTACCATTAGATCTCAAAGAAAATGTACACACTCATACACCACAATCCAAAATGCTTACTTCCAAATGTATCTTATGACGCAGTCCTACTAAAAACTCGACAATCTTAACTGCATAGCCTAGCCAAAACTTCACATACAAACTCTACAAATGAAACAGTACACAAACTTTTGGGTTGTGGATATTTGATGGGTGTTTGAGTCTATGGGTATGTTATGCTGTGGTGGTTGTGGCCATGGCCTAGACGCTTGGGTGCATGGCCTATGGCCTACGGCCTTCAGCCATGCACCCAAGACTCTAGGCCCTGGCCACAACCACTGCAGCATAACACACCTATGCTACCAAACATTTTGACTGTGGTATGTGGGCTGCTTATAGGGGATATTAATTACAATCCGTCCTCTACTAACAAACCAAAACCAACATCACACTAAAGTAAAATAGCTAGCAGTGCATTTATCATGTCTGCGGACAGCCGCGAAGACCGCAGACATGGCGAACACATCAGGGGTACCTGCCACCTAAACAAATACAGTATTTGACCCATATCTTACTCCCCAACCCTCCCCAAGCACTTATGCACACCAACACACTCCCCAAAATTGCATTTTGCCTCTCTTCGCCGCCGTGCTGTCGGCGAATCCAAGATGGCGGGCGCATTCGAGACAATGTGACGCGCCTCACTCCAGCCAATCGGCGGACACGTTGCGGATATGACGCAAGCCGATTAGCCAATCGATGTCCTGTCCGCGGAGCGAACAGGGAAGTGTGTCCGCAGAGCGGACATAGATATCACCATTTTTTTTGCCTTACGTTTTGGTAATTTAAAAATGAACTACTGGACGGATTTACACCAAGTTAAGAAAAGCTTGCTTTTGGGACTAAGCCACCGCTCCTGCTGTAAATTTGGTGGAAATCTGTCCAGCGGTTTGAGCTGTAGGCGTGCGCAAAGTTTTTTCCCATTATGTCTATGGGAAAAAAAGGAAATTTTGGGACCCCCCTGTAACTTTGCCCCCCCTGGACCAAACCTCACCACAATTTGCAAAGAAATTCAGAGTGGGCCATATACTTTTTTTGCAATGTTTGCTGAGGATTCGTCCAGGGCGAGCAAAGTTATAAGCCGCCCAAAAAGTGCTCTTCCTATGGGATTAGCAATTTAACCATAACTATACAGCCACTACCGTGGGCTGTGTAATTAAACAAGCAAGGTGATCACTACAATAGATATATTTCACACAATCTCCAAGAGATCATACATAAATGTCTGGCATAATAATAAATCCCTAGTGTTCTGTGCTGACATGAGCTCCTCCAGTGATGAGGGAAAGGCTATTATTAGCCAGAAGAGCAGCCATTCGGAGATGACTCGGGTCCTGCAAAAAGCCCTGGGGGCCTCGTTGGGGCAAGGACCACAGCAGATAGCTGTGATGGAGGACTGGCTCAAGTTCTCACAGGGCCTTGAGGAGATTAAAGGGCTAAAAGCACAGGGGAAAATGAAAGGAGGCAGAAAGACAGCCCGCTCGGCAGATGAATCCCAACCCCCAGGGCACACCACCTAGGAAGAAGGGTGGTAAGAGAACGGGCGTGAGATCCAAGGTGGGGCCTAGCAAGTGGCAAGATATATCCTCCGACACTTCGGATGAAGGAGATGAGGATTGGGAGGATGAATATTCAGAGGAGTAGGTATATTCTATATCGTCCTCAGAAGTAGAAGGCCATAAAGCGCCAAAGAAAAAAGGAGGAGACAGAGGAGGACGGTGCAGGGGAGGACTTTGACCCACAGGCACTGATCCATCCACATTCTTCTGAATGGGAGCCGCCAAAGAAAATAACGGCCTACCTGAGAAAGCACCTGAGGGCGCCCTAGCTAAAACGGCTAGGAGTAAGAGGAGGATAGAATGCCCGAGACCTCACCTCCCGGAGGATGCCGCTGAGACACCCGAGATTGATGAGAAGATGATCACCTTCATGATTAGGTATACCAAGGATGTGAGGAAAGGTCTGGATAATTCCTGGCGATCATGACAGGACATGGTGGGGGCCACTCACCAAGATATTGCAGATTGGCGAAGAAGCCAGAGAAAAAGTGAAACCGTGGACCTGACAATTTTGATTGGGTGTGCCCAGAGGGCAATCTGTATGTTAGGTAACGCTAATCACGCGATTACCACAGAGAAAGAAGATCTCTTCTTGTGAAGATAGATCTGAAATTAAGCGAACTAGCAAAATCAGATTCAGCGTCGACCGCAAAGGGTAAGCTCTTCGGAGATTCCTTTATCAAGGAACTAACAAAGTTTGCAAACTCCTATGCGGCGCTTGTAAAGACTGGAGGGGGGTATCTGTACTCCTGCTAACTATATGGCAGAGTAGAGGCACAGAGCACCCCAGCCAAGATTCTCTATTTGATGATTTTGGGCGAGCAATCAAGGGTTAAGCTCTCAGGAGGTGATGCAGGCTGGTTCTTAAGTACAGTGTAGTCCCCAAGCACCCACAAAGGAATGTCCACATACTATGTTAGTTATATACAGTTTCTACGTGGTCCCACAAGTACTCTTTGATTCCATTAAAATGCATCAACTGTACTCACACAAATAAGTTAATAAAGTGAACCAACAATAGACATAGGAGGAAAGCAGGTTTGTTAAACAATATGCAGAATACTGGCTCCTACCCAAGACACAGTTCTGTGTGGGCCCCCCCAACCCCCGGGGGTTAGGGAGAATTCTCCAGAATGGCTAATTTCCCTTACCTACTGAGTCCCTCAGCAGCTTTGCTGAATTTCTAGGATTTCTTTTTTTCACCTGGTAAGAGTGTGTGCCTTTTTTCCCACTCTTACATGTGTTTTGCTGTGTGTGTGTTTAACATTTTTGTGTTCATAGACTGTGGAGCCTCACCTACTCCATAGGCATCATCTTTTTACTGTGTGTTACACAGCACCTTCAGTGCAGTGACACAGGGTTGATTTTTTCAGACTTCCCACACTAAACTCCATTTTCTGGGACTGACTACTGTCTCCCAGAACATCTAAAGTTGCCATTGACTTTATTAGTCTTATTAAATCCACAGACCCAGTACAAACTATCTTACATAGAATTCTGGAAAGGGTTAATAGTTATCCCTTTTTGTCTGTTTCTCATAGAATATTATTTTGTTCCCTTTTCATTAAGATTTGGCTGGTGGCAGTGGTATCTACCCTATTTGTCCTACCGCGGTTATTTTAAATAGCCTTGGTATTGTTTTAGGCTATCTTAGTAGACTTGAACTTAAACCCGCTGGACCATATTTACTTTTATTTGGTTCCAGCTGGGTTTATTTTCCATTGATTTTTGTAAAAGTCTTTCTCGTGTTTTACTCTGTGCACCAAACCAGGTTTGGTTCCTTTGTTCGCCGACCTTTCGTGGGCTTCTGCACAGAAGCCCTCCTTAGGCACCTGAATGTCTGAGGGGGACAGGATGTGAGGGAGGGGTTGGAGACTCCCTCCACAGGGTCTCCTTGCACTCTGTGTGATTGGCTGTGGTGACTGTCCCGCCAGGACAGCCACCATGCTGCGTGATTGACAGCCAGGCTGTGTGAATGGGGGAAAACTGTATAAAAAGCAGGTCTCTGGGACTGAGAAGGCAGAGTCGCCAATGGATCGAGAGAACTGAAGAAAAGCTGACAGAAGAGGACCTCTACCACGACTGAACCTCCCGGTGAAGCCCTCTGCGGGTCCGAATCTCCAAACTTCGACGACAGGGAAGATCTGCAAGGAATCTTCTCCCCTTGAGCTGGTGGGAACAACCAGTTTGCCAAACTGCAAGCCAGGCCTCCCCCCTCTGGTTGAATTTGCTGTGCACAGCTACAGTGAACCGGATAGCCAGGAGGCACGGACCCTGCTTGGGTTTTAAGGAGCGCACCTTTATTTGTTGCTTTGATCTGCTGCTGGTTTGTTCCCTGGGCAGTGCAGGACCCTCCAGTCTTCCTACTTCATGTCAGTCCGACAGTCGCTTCAGGAACCGTGAGCCTGCAGTACCTGCCAGGAACGTCCGCCTCAGCTACAGTCTTCTTCTCCATTTAAGGTACTGTTTAAATCCGGTCGTTCATTCCGTCCAACCGCGGTAAAAGTGTTTGAAATCTTTTGCCAATACGAGGGCTTGTCCTTCTGTATTCTTTTCGTCCGACCAACTTCGTTCTGAACTCTTGTCAAAGACTTAACCGCGAACTACCCTGAACTGTATGATCCTCTGCAAAGACTTTGGTCCGTGTGACTTTGGCCCAGGCCTCTTGATTTGATTTCCTCACTGTAGTTACATTTTCTAGATTGCCCTGCTTACTCACTTGTTGGTGCTGCTCAACTTTTGTCTAACTTTGTCTTTCCCTCCCTTTTAAATTACTGGAGTGCCATTTTGCTCACACTTCATTTTAAGCTTAACTTGTCCAGAATCTATTGGGAGTGGCGTAGTGTATTAAGATTGTGATTTTTTAACTGCTTGATAATAGTAAAATGTTTTATAACTGATGTGTAAATAAATGTATATTTTTTTACTCAGAAACCTTGAGTCAGTGTTTGTTTGAACCATAGTAATTGCTGTCCTTTGTGTAATTTTTGGTACTGCTCACTTTAATCTTGAGATAAGTCTAGCTGCTCAGCCATCGTTACCACTTTACTGTGTAGTACAGGCTTGTACCAAAGGTGAATTTGTACTGTCACTTGTAGTCTTAATTGTGTGGGGTGTTCCCAAAGGGTACTGCAAATGATTCTGCCTAACAACATAGGAGGAAAGCAGGTTTGTTTAACAATATGTGAATACTGGCCCCTACCCAAGACACAGTTCTGTGTGGGCACACCCCCCCCCCACCTAGGCAACCTGTAAATAAAGATATCATACAAGCCCAGTCCATATATTGTTTATATGAGTCTTATTTCCTTCTAACTAGTTCTACCACCCCAATGTACCTCGAACTGCAGAGTTCGACGTTGGGTCGTCGGTGGATCCTTCTTGAGCGGCTCCCTTTAAGGCAGGAGCCACGGATAATGAAGACCCCTTGAAGAAATGGTGAATAGCAGCATTGAGTCAGCAGCTCCGGTCCTGGCGGTGCTCGTCGATGATCGGTCGTGGAGGTCCTTCGAAGACGAGGCATGCGGTGCACCTCGACGACGATGGTTCATTGCCGCAAAAGAGTCTATGAAGAACTTTGGGCCAGCAAGGGCATCGAGTCGTCGGCGTCTCTGTGGTCTTTGAGTCACAAGAAACCCACCGGCGGATGCTCCTCAGCGCATCAGCGGCCTTGACTTTCTCCGGCGGGACAAAGCGGTCAGCGGTGCTGGCGTGAGCGTTCTCGAATTCAAAGTTTCTTAATCAATGGAGCGTTGCGGCTCCGGTTATCGGCGGCTCGGCGTCAAGCGGTTCCCGCTTCTGTTCTGCACAGCTTCGACAGGCCTCCAGTGGTTATAGCAAACCTGCGAACCCTGGTCGATGACAGTGGACGGCTGTCCGGTGCATCTCTTCGTTCTCCTCAGTGGTCCCCCTCTCCGGATGACAGTCTTTTGGAGGCTGACTTCCATGGTGCTTCAGCGAAGGTTAGGTGGTGCACAATGGTCCCTCGTTGCTTGGGAAGAGGTCACCTAGCCAGGTCATCTCACAGATCAGTTCTCGACGGTACGGCAGCTTTCAGATTGCGTCAAAGGTCACAGCAGTCAACCTTCTTCTTTGGGCTCGGCTTTCGAGATCAAACATCAGTTTCGACTTCAGCTTCTGAACAATTTCCATAACTGAGAGGTCCCCAGATATACTGTTTGGTCTCTCCTTCACTCTGCTGGGTCACACTCAGGCAACCAATCATTCAGAAGGGCATTCATGCAGGCAGGCAGCCAATCAGGCTCACAGTGCATTCAGGCCATTCTCCTCCCTCCAGACACTCACAACAAGAAATGTGTATTGGGGGCGTGGCTAGGCAACACGCCATGCGGTCGTGTTTCTCCTGAGCTCCATGCCGTAGCGCCCAAGCCATGCGATTTCTTCCTTTAATAGAAGAATTTTCGCCCTAAATCTTTCCCAGAATGAGTATGATATGCAGCCAAGGCATTCGGAGCAGTCCCGAGGCTTAAAATCCCTCGGATGATGCAGTTTCAGGCGAAAGTATTTGTCGGCAGGGAAGAGGAAAATGGCGGCGCGCCCCATTTCGGGTGGTCCCTGAGAGGAAGATCCCTTGACTGGGATGCAATACTGCTGGGGTCCCTGCGGCTGATCAGATAAAGAAGACCGGGTGGTTGGCGGAAAGCCCTGCAGGCATAGCGAGACCAGACGGGGATCGGGACGTCAGCCGAAGAGTCCCCAGGGAGGGGGAGGAGCGGTGCCGGGGACGAGACTAGCTGGGCCTTCCGTCAGGCGGCGGGTGGACCCTGCTATCAGCACAGGGAGGACGTCACGGGGAAGGTGATCCCCCGCTGCCCCGTCGGCCCCAGCAACAGCGCGACGTACCCCAGTAAGAAGCTTGCCGTGGGACGAGGTGCGGTTGAGGGGCGGTCCATCCCTGGGAACAGCGGAGAGGCTCTAGGTCTCGTCAGGCAGCGGAGTGGAGTTGGGTCCCTGCGGCGCTGCTGGGGTGTGGGCTGGCTGGCGTCTGCCTCCGGCACTGCAGCACATAGACCCCACATCAGCACGGCCAGAGATCCGGGGTTGGAGGGAGTCCTCCCGCCTCATCAGGACTCACAGGACAGAGAGAAAGGAGAAAGATCCGCGCGGCCTCGCCGGCTCTGGGGACCGGGCAACGTCTGGATCCATAACGAGGAGGCTCTCCGCCGGCATTCCTGGAACGCTTAAAAGGAAAGGAGTCCCCCACTGCCTCTCCAGCCCTAATTTCTACGCGGCGCCGGCCCCCTGAAGAGAAGAGCCAGGATAGTGAGTGCCGGGGTTTCCTCCTGCAGCCTAAAATTGGCAGATTGGTGGAGAGGCTGAGAAGACCCACAAAGCTCCCAGAGAGGCTACCCACAAAGCGGGGGAAACGCCTCGAGAGCAGAAACGAAGATCACATAGATCCTGAACCTTGGTGAGTGCTGGGCCCCGGGGCACGAAGTGCGTACAGAGCGGGGACTGGGTTCTGGGACTACGGGGAGCCTCATCCTCAAGAGCAGAGTCGAGGAGAGAGACACGGGGAACAAATTCTTTACCATATCACCAGAGTCTCGTACTTTCTGTAAGGCGCACAACAATACTAAAGCACGCACAGCAAGCTCCTGCATGCCTCACCTTTTGGGTGCTACGGGTAGCTCCGGGAACCCAAGTAAGTGACACCGGCAGTCCCGACAAGGGACGCCCAAAACTGCGGGCCAAAAGACAACACATGGCAGTATATCTAACTCTTCAACCCGAGGATCCGTCTTGTGCAAACATTATCACGGCTGAAATCCACCTACCCTGGCCACGAATCTGCCTGCAAATATGTCGGTGTCCAGGGAAGACTTAGAGGGGATGTTTAAATCTTTTAAACAAGACATCACCCAGGAAATTAAGAAGGAAATAAAGACCTCTAAGGACTCCTTGGCTCAATCTCTTGCAGACCTCACGGCTCATCTTGGGGGACTGGAATCCAGGGTTAACGACCTGGAGAACCTTACATGTATACAATCCCACGACAGCAAAGCCTTGGCGGGAAGTGTAAAGGCCATTGAGGAGCACCTGGAAGACATTTGGGCAAAACAAGCCGACCTAGAAAATAGGTCGAGACGAAACAATGTGCTCATTCGCGGGGTCCCCAAGAAGATTCCCGACCGAGATTTGGCAGAGTACGTTGAGACGCTGTTCAAGGCCCTCCTGGAACTGCCACCAAATGCAGATTTGAAGTTAGATAGAACTCATCAAGTGTACTCCTCGGCCCAAATGAGGAAAAATCTACCTCCAGACGTGCTCACCCGGGTGCACTTCTACCGCCAGAAAGAAGATATTATGGCAGCAGCAAAGGGCTCAGACTCAATACGATTCCAGGGAGAGGAGATCCAACTGTTTCAGGATCTGGCCCCCTAAACTTTGGCACGCAGACAGCGCCTCCAGAAAGTGACTTCTTGGTTGAGGGCCCGAAAGATTATATATCGGTGGGGGTTCCCATGTAAGTTGATGTTCGAACTTCACAACCAACATCACATAATCTCTTCGGAGGAAGAAGCGAAAAGCCTGATGGGGGAGACACTCGAAGAGGAGGAGAATGGCTCTGCCCTCCCCCACTGCCAGGGTCTGGGCTGGGGAGGTCCTGACGCCGGCCGCAGCCCTCTACAATCCCAGGCCAAGAACCTAAGACGGGGAAAATAATTGAAGCCTTCAAGGAGTCTTTTTTCCCCGGCAGCATTGGATGGAGGGAGCAGGACTGCGACCTGAACAGTTCAAGGTCAGGAATTTCAATTTTTCATTGAGGGGATTCTCTCACCTTGGAGCCTAGGGTTACCTCTCTCTCTCATTCGGGGTAGGCGATTTCCTGGCAGGATGAGGGATTCCGGACAACATTGGTGGCCTCTCGATCGATACTTGAATGTGTTCATGAATGCTTCACCTGTAAGTCTGCTTTGAGGTAACGGAAAGGGAATAATCTACATCATCTGAAGCTTTGAAAAGCTAGGGCACTCCCTTTCTGCCCACAAATTCATGTTTAGCTCGACTTCGGGCATTGAAAATTCGGGTTAACTAGATGGCTTGGGCGCCGAAATGGAAGGCGCCCGGTGTATTTTGTAATTGGGTTTAAATTACCTTGGGGACTAAGAGTAATGCATTTTCTGAGGAAAGTAACTTGTTTATGTGGCATCATTGGTCTCTATTTTAATTTTTTCTTCTTTGAGTTTTTGTTGTATACCCCTAACTTGCATCTGGTAGGGGGAAGTTATGTTTTGCCTCACCACAGCCCGTATCCCTATTGCACCGCAATGTTTGATCTAAAAAGGTATTCAGGTTCTGAGCTGGTTGGGAGAGCCAGATTGAAGCCAAAACCTGAGCGATCATACAATGGCAATCCCTAGTTATAAATTAATCTCACTCAATGTGCAAGGTTTGAACTCCCCCTTGAAACGCAAAGCACTCCTTCATCGACTAAAGTCCTTAGACGCTTCATTCCTGTTCCTTCAAGAGACCCATTTACTACCGGTTGATGAGTTTCGGCTAAACGATAGGCTCTATCCCACCAAATTCTTTGCCTCAAGTGGGTTGAAGAAACGAGGGGTTGCCATTCTGGTGCGCAAGGGGATTTCCTTTAAGACCCAAGGTGTAGTACGAGATAAGGAGGGAAGGTTTCTACTGTTCAATGCCATACTAGCTGGCCGTAAAGTTACATTGGTCTCCATCTACGCCCCGAATACTAACCAAAACCAATTTTTTATGAAGTTGTCAAAAGCTCTGTATGACCGTGCAGAAGGGGAACTGATACTAAGGGGGGGATTTTAATGCAGTGATCAACCCCCTAATGGACAAAACGCTACCGCCAACAGTGAATGATGGGAACAACTTCAAGGCTCTCACCTCACTGCTGATTGATCATTCCTTGATTGAGGTATGGAGAAATTGCCATCAAGAAGAGAGGAATTATACATACTTTTCGGCAGTTCATGGGGGATTTTTGAGGTTAGACATGTTTTTTATTTCCGACTCCCTGATTCAAGATGTACTGGAAGTGGACATACTCCCTGAAGCATTAGCAGACCACTCCCCGGTGTTATGATCTATAACCCCTCTCCGAAGTGTCCCCCCCACAAAGCCCCCCTGGAGGCTAAATGACTTTCTGCTAGATGACCCTTTGATCTGTGCCCACATTAGGGAAAACATGGAGTTATACTACAGGGAGAATGACACAGGGGACGTGGGTTGGGGTACGATTTGAGAAGTAAGCAAAGCGGTACTCAGGGGTCATCTAATAGAACAGGCAGCACAACATGGGAGAGCCAGGAGATTATTGCGGGAGCAGTTAGAAGGGGAAGTCCTTAGGCTGGAAGGAGTGCTCAAGGGAAAACCCTCCCGACGTGCACTACGAGACCTGAGGACAGCAAAAAAAGCGCTTGAAGCACATCATATGGGGAAGGCGGCCTACGGTATGATGCGCACCAAACAATTCTTTTACACAAAAGGAAACAAAGCTAACAAACTATTGGCGGCCAAATTGGGCAAACAGACTAAACAAAACAGAATGACTTCCTGCGAGATAAATCAGGCATAGGCATGTACTCCGAGGAGGGCAAATGTCGGATTATAGAAGAATTTATTAAAGAACATGCGATCCCACATAAAGGGGACTCGCAGTCTGCTAGAGAGTTTATATCCAACGCGAACCTCCCACAACTGCTACACACCTCACTAGACTCCTTAGAAGCCCCAATATCGCTGGAGGAGGTTGAGTCCGCCATCATAGCCCTCCACATTGGTAAGGCCCCAGGCCCAGATGAGATCACAAACAAATTTTACAAAACCTTTGCTAAAGAACTCTCTCCTCGCCTTACAAGACTATTCAACACCATAGGGGAAACGGGTTCTGTCACACAATCTATGGCTGAATCAAACACAACCTTACTCCTAAAACCTGGAAAAGACCCAGCGGATTGTGCTTCTTACCGACCCATAGCCTTGCTCAATACCCATGCCAAGTTGTTTAGTAAAATCATCGCTCGACGCTTGGGAGAGGTGTTACCGGCACTAATAGACAGGGACCAGATGGGCTTTATCCAGGGCTGAGCGGCCCAGGACACATTCGGAGAGCAATAGACCTAATAGCGTTAGCTCCCTCCATACCAGGGCCCCTTTCTTTGTTATCCTTAGATGCCCACCGGGCCTTAGATAGCATGTCTTGGGACTACCTACAACTGGTCCTGAAGGGTTTTGGTTTCGGCCCACAATTCTTGAAATTGGTTCTAGCCAACTTTCAGATCCCCTCCACCCAAATTCGAGTCAAACCTCACTGGATACCACAGATACCCCTCGGCAGAGGGACTAGGCAGGGGTGCCCACTCTCACGTTTGGTTTTTGCGCTAGCAATGGAACCATTAGCCCAACATATTCGTCTGCATCCCGACATTCAAGGGTTCACGGTGGGAGATCAGAATCACAAGGTAGCACTATATGCGGACGATGTGCTCTGCTTCTTGAGGGAAGCTCGAACCTCGATCCCCCCGCTCATGAGCTTGCTCGACAGTTTTGCGCAGATTTCGGGCTTCACAATAAACATGGCCAAATCCAAAGGCCTGAACCTATCTGAAACATCTGAAGTGCTAAATGAAATACAAAACACTTTCTCCCTTCGCTGGGTAAACTCTAAAATAACATACCTTGGGGTACACCTGACTCCTACATTCTCGGGACTGGCAAGAGCCAATATTCCACCGCTGATAAAAGATGCGAAAGAATCTCTACTAAAATGGGGCCCCCAGAAGATTTCATGGCTGGGGTGCGTAACAGCAGTCAAAATGACCTTGCTACCCCGGCTTCTTTATGCATTCCAGGCTCTCCCAGTCCATATCTCAGAGCAAGATTTACAAGACTTGCAGAAGGAGATATGTAGATTCATCTGGCAGCGGAAAACTCCTAGAATTCAGCGTAAGATCCTCATTAGAAGTAGGCAGCTTGGAGGTTTAGGGCTCCCATCTATCTTAAAATATTACCGAGCAACTCAAATTGCCCCCATCCTGAGCTAGGCCATCCAAGAGGATCCCCCCAAATGGTGGGACATTGAACAACTGTTCTCCGGGGCTCCTCTCTCCCACTTCCCCTTCCTTCCGCGGGAAGCACGGGCCTCACGGAAGCCCCTTCTTCCAACTACGAGCTCCACCCTCAGATGCTGGGACAGGCAGAATACCATAAGGGGGATCCCTCAGGGCCTAGGCCCCCTAACCCCAATTACGCAGAACCCAACTTTCACCCCAGGGCTTCAACCTAATTCATACAAATAATGGACAAGAACAGGGACCTTAAGACTGCAGGAGCTCTATGCAGATAATAACCCCTTGACATTTATCCAATGTAAGGAGAAGTTTAGCCTCCCGGAATCCAAAAGATTTAGATATATACAACTCAGTCATTGGATCACCAACCCAGTCGTTAAAAAGGCCGCCATCAGACCTCCCACAGGCCTAGAAATAACGATCTCGGAAGGACAACAGTCACATAAAGTGGCTACGTGCTAACACCTCTTAGAAAATGTTCCAGAGGAGGAAAAACTTTCATATATGTTGGCTTGGGAGAGGGAGCTGGGGAGACAGATAGCTCCAGAATCATGGCAGAGAATATGGGACAGAGCCCATAGGTCCTCTAGATGCACAACTGTCAGGGAATGTGCATTGAAGATATGTTATCGATGGTACTTCACGCCGCTGAGGCTACACGCAATGAATGTAGATTACCCTGATGTGTTTTGGCATGGTTGTGGGGCAAAGGGAGACTTGGGGCACCTGTGGTGGTATTGTCCGATTATTCAATCCTTTTGGTTGGAGGTCAGGTCCAAAATCAAGGACATTTGTGGAACCCTTCTCCCCATGGACCCATTAGTGATGGTGTTGGGCGACACCCCAGATGATGGATCATACCCGCAATCGGGTCCCAGAGCGAGACTAATTACACAGCTATTGATGGCAGCCAGCCTTACCCGCACACGATTCTGGAAAGAACTGGAGGGCCCCCACATCGCACACTGGTGGGTTAAGGTTTGGGAGCTTCTGGGAATAGAGAAGCTAACGGCCGCATTGGAAAATCAGACAAACAAATTCCAGAATATCTGAGGCCCATTCCTGGACCATGTAGAGGAGAGGGAACACATGTTCTTTCAACCCAGACTGGTAAAATACCTCCTTCAGCCTTGGATAGTTGGGAAAGGAGAACGAAAGAAGGACCCATCAGCTTGAAAGTGGAATGGGGGAACGTTGCGGGGCACTGGAGGTAATACCCAGAACTAAGGGTGCCGCGGGTGAGGTATATTTCCTTTTTTTTTTCTTTTCTCGCTCTCCTTTCTCTCTATTATTGTCCTTCTTTTTTTTTTCCTTTTCGAGTCCAACGCTACAGAACACAAAGCCAAAATACTACAACCCCGAAGGTCACTTATGAATTACTCTCACTAGAAGAATCATAAACATGTTAAAATGAAATGTGGATGCATTGTTAATTTAATTGAAGTTGGAAGCACAGTGGCTAATGCTGAATTTTAGGAATTTTCTGAATCTCATTGGCCGACCTAATGGTTGAGTAATTGGGGCGGATGACCGCCTAATTGTAAGCAAGTAATATTGCCACTGATTGGTTCGTTAATACCTATGAATTATACTCACTAGAAGAATCATAAAAGTACTATAACGAAAGGTTGATGCACTGTTAATTTAATTGATGTTGGAAGCACAGCGACTAAGGTTGAATTTTATGAACGTTATGGATATCATAAACTGACCCAATGGATGAGGCATTGGGGCGGCGGTCCGCCTAATTGTAATTGTAATCTAATTGTAATCAAATTATATTGCCACTGATTGGTTTGTTAATGAATTCATTGTTGATTGATGTTTCAATAAAAAGAATCTGATAACAAAACAAGTACCCAGCCATTTAGCACTCCACGCTGCATTCATACCAGTTTCAGGCAGGGCTGTCTCAGTCTTTGTGTCACATACCAGAAACCAGACACCTATAACAAGAAGTGCATATTGGTCACACACACCATTCACCCAGGTCCCACCCCAAGGACGTACCCACAACATACAGTCACTGGGAAGACTCCAGCCAGTCTGGCCTGGACTTCCCCCCAATACCATATATGGAGCTTCCAACCAAAAGCCAGGCAGGGCGAAGGGACAGATTCAGGGCTTCTCAGGACTTTGGGAAAAACAGGGTAACAGGCAATAGTAAGCAAGAGGCCACAGGGGCCATCATGTGTCCTATCAGGAATAAACTGATTCCAATGGCAGGGCCTGGGTATCCCAAAAACCCTGCTTTGTGGGCCACACAAAGGTGCCCAAAAAACATACACTAGGGGTACAGGGTTTACCCCCACCCATGGGTCCCATAAGGGTATCCCGAGGGTCTGTACACCAAACTAAAAAGAGGAAGAGCTGCACTGCCAGGAGTCCCACATGGACTCCTCGGCAGAAAACAATACAGAACATACACAAAAAGGACTACAGAACAAGGACAGGGCAGCCCTGTCCCTCCAATGTATTTCCAGCATCACAGTCGCCCCCCCCAGACTGAGGTAAGGGCGTTGAATCTCCCACGAAATTGACACCCTTATCCAGACAGTCAACATACCTTCTGGAAAGGCCATCTGCATTAGCGTGACTCTTCCCTGGTCTGTGCTTAATGGTGAAGTCTAGCCCTTGCAGGCTAATGGACCACCTGAGCAGTTTGGGATTTTCACCCTTCATCTGCATTAGCCACGTTAAGGGCTTATGGTCTGTTTGGACCTTAAAGGTAGGCCCCATAAGGTGGGGCCTAAAACGCATTAGGCTCCAAACTATACTGAAACATTCCTTTTCAACAGTAGCCCACCTAAGTTCTCTACCCTTGAGTTGTCTACTGATGAATATGATCGGATGTTCCCTCCCTTTGTCATCTAATTGGGACAAGACTGCTCCAATTCTTGTGTCGTGGGAATCCGTCTGGACGATAAAGGGTTTGCTGTAGCAAGCACACACAACACAGGTGCCCTACACAGGCTTTCTTTCAAGGCAACAAAGGCCTTCTGACAGTCTTCGGTCCAATTAACCTTCCTTGGTTGTTTGGGCGAAGTCAGAGCTGTCAGAGGGGCAGCTATGATTCCATAGTCGGCCATAAAGTTGCGATAATACCCAGTGAGGCCCAAAAAGGCTCTCACCTGGGTTTGAGTAGTGGGTGTTTCCCAGTCATGTACATCCTGTACCTTACTGGGGAGAGGTTAGATTTGACCCCCTCTTACCTGATGACCAAGATACGTGACTTTCCCCTGTGCTATCTGTCACTTGGTGGCATTGATAGTAAGGTTAGCCCTTTTCAAGGCCTGCAACACCTTATCCAGGAGAGTCAAATGCCCTTCCCAGGTGGTACTGTAGACAGCAATGTCATCTAGGTAGGCCACACACAAGGCCTCCAGCCCACTGAGCGCATGATTGACCGATCTCTGGAAGGTGGCAGGTGCATTTTTCAACCCAAAAGGCATGACTCTAAAGGTCAAAGGTGTTCACAAATTTGGCAGCACCTATGGTGTCCATGAGCTCATCAGCCCTGGGCAATGGGTGCGTGTCAGTTTTGGTGACGGCATTGACCCCTCTGTAGTCCACACAGAACCGCCAATCCTTGGTACCTGCCTTGGCACTTGCCTTGGGGACAAGGACCACTGGACTGGACCAGGGACTGGTTGAGGGTTCAATAACACCCAGATCCAACATCTTGGTGACCTTAGCCTGATTGTGGTTCTTCACATTGTCTGACATCCTGTAGCATGTGATTTTGACAGGTATGCTGTCACCAGTGCCAATTTTGTGCCTGCACCATGGAGGGAGGCCTGGTGTCAGCGAGAACAGAGGCGCATACTGCTTGAGCAAAGCCCTGCAGGGCCTCTGCTGCTCTGGTGTCAGATTTGGAGAGAGATGCACTCCCTCCACTGAGCCATCCTCAGGGTTGCTATGCAGCAAATCAGGAAGGGGCTCACTCTCATCCTCTTCTTGCTCTGAAGCTAGCAAGAGACATGAGATTTCTGCTCGCCTATGGAAAGGCTTGACCCTGGTGATGTGGAATACCTGAGGGGCTACCCCAGGGACTCCCATGTCAACCAGATGATTGACTTTGTCCATCTTGGAGATTACCCGCAAGGGTTCAGTCCACCTATCTGCCAAAGCTCTAGGCTTGGTAGGCTCCATCACAAGGATCTCCTGTCCTGGAGTCCAATCCACTTGTGATGCTTTAAGGTCATGCCAGTATTTGTTCAATTCCTGGCTTGCCTTAAGATTCGCTGTCGGCTGGCCCATCATTTGTGGCATCCTCCGTCTGAGGCCTAACACATAGTCCCCCACTTGCTTGACAGGACCTGGAGGGGTGGATTCCAAACCTTCTCTGATCAAGGCAAGGGGCCCTCTCACGGGATGTCCAAAGAGTAACTCAAAGGGGCTGAAACCAACAACCGCTTGAGGTACTTCTCTGTAAGTGAAATGCAGGCATGGCAGGAGGAGATCCCATTTCCTCCTTAGCGGCTCTTCCAAAGCACCCAGCATGCCTTTGAGAGTGTTGTTAAATCTCCCAACCAGACCATTGGTCTGGCGGTGGTAAGAGGTGGAGAACTTGTAGGTTACCCTGCACTCTTTCCACATTGTTTTCATGTAACTCGACATGAAGTTGGATCCTCTGTCAGAGACTACCTCCTTAGGGAATCCAACTCTGGTGAAAATCCCCAGGTGGCCATGGCAACCACCTTGGCAGTAACAGTCCGAAGGAGTATAGCCTCAGGGTACCTGGTGGCATGATCAATCAAGACCAGGATGAACCGATGTCCACCTGAAGTGGGAGGGTCAAGGGGACTGACAATGTTGATGCCCACCCTGTCAAATTGTGTGCCAACCACTGGCAACGGCTGCAGTGGGGCAATGACACTGCCTTCAGTCTTGCCAGACAACTGACAAGTTGGGCAGGTCCTGCAGTGGGACTCCACTTCTACTCCCGCACAGGGCCAAGAGAAATGGGCAGAGAGCCTTTGCTTTGTCGTCTTGGTCCCAAGATGACCAGCCAAGGGCACCTCATGCGCCAACTGCAGTAGGAAGGGCCATTACACCTGGGGTACCACCAACCTCTTGAGGGCACCAGGTTCAGGCTTAGTGGGCTCACTACAAAGGAAATAACCCTCCCAATAAATTCAGACAGACCTAGGCAGTTCTCCTAGTGGCTGGGCCAGGGCCTGTTTCCTCAGACCCCTGAGAGAGTGACACTCTCTCTGTCCCCTACAGAAGTCGCCCCTAGAGGGCCCCCCTTCAGCCAGCAGGCATTGAAGGTGGGGGTAATCCTCTGGGTGGAGCACCTCTCCCGCAGGAGAGTCTTCTGCCTCTTCTCCCTCAGGAGTTGAGTTTGAGTTCACCACTGGACCCAGCCCGTCCGGAGCATGAATCCCAGTGGGTGCTGCTGAAGCAGCAGGAAGAGAAGGTGGCCCCTTCACAGAGGTGGCCTTTCTACTCTTCCGTCTTCTTGCCTTTGGTCGCCCCTTTGGCTTGGGTACCTGACTGGCAGTCAGACCCGGTGGTACCTGTGACCTAGTGACTGCAGCAGCAGTGAAGGAAGACCATCAGAGATCAACCCCAGCTCCACTAGATCATTGCCTAACAAAATGTTAGCCGGTACATAGTCCTGAACCAGGACAGGAAGCTTTGCTGTCATGTCTCCAATCATAATGTTGACTAAGGCTACAGGCGATAATTTGGGAGGCCCACCAGCTAACCTGGTGGTTCTCAGAGGAGCACCGACATAGTTCTCTGGCTTGAGCAGCGTCCTGTCCACCACTGTCATGCTTGCCCCAGTGTCTCTCAAACCGGGAGAAGGCTGGCCATTCAAGAGGACACTTCTCAAAAAACTACAGGTGTTCTGTGGGATTGTCGCCAGTACTTCCGCGTACTTGTCCCAGGCCCCAAGGGACACTAGGGAAATCTCTACAGAAGCACTGAATGTGACCCCTGTAGAGGAGGGGAGGACAGTGGCTTCCATCTCAGGCATGGGGTAAGGGTAGGTCAGGCTGACAGCCTGGATGCCAAGTGCCTTACCTTTACACTTGGGGTCACCCTTCTTGTGGTCCAGAGCCCCACAGTTCCAACAAGTGGCAGGAATGTGGGGTACGGTACTGGAATCACTGGGAACCTGCTTTGCAGAAGGTGGACCACTACTCTTACTCCCACCCACATAGGACTTATCCCGACCAGATATTTGGGTCTTAGGAGAGGAAGGTTCTGGTTTACTCGACTGTGAATGCTTCTGGGACTCCTCAGCCTTCTGAGAGGTCCCCCTTTCTTTGTCCTTGTCCTTCCCACTGGAGTGCTTAGGGGACACCCGGTGGGAGATGCACTTGTCAGCCAGCCTGGCCAGCTTAAAGGGATCTACAATGTTCTGGTCAGCAACATATTGACGCAGCTCTAGTGAACAGGCTTCAGAAAAATGCTCAAAAAACAACAGGTGGGACAATTCAACAAACGTTTTCACCATGTATCCATCAATCCACCCCATCATGCTCATATGTGCAGCACTCACCCAGTCAATCTAAGACACATTCTCTCTTTTCTTAAATTCCCTGAACCTTTTAAGGTATTGGGTAGGTGTCTTGCCAAACTTGGCAATCAAAGCAGACTTCATGCACTCATACTGACCCCTTTCTTCCACACTCAGCTTCAGAATACAGCCATAACCAGTCTGAGGCACTCTGCTTAACAAAACCTTAGCCCAATCTGTTTTGTCAACATCATGGATTCCATAAGACATTTCAAACGCTTCAATCCACTGGAGGATATCAGAACCCTCCACATACACACCCATCAAATCTTTCATAAACTTGGTGGCTGGTGACCTGACACTTTCAACGCGTTTCGCTGAAGTCTCCACTCTAGCTTTCTGTAGCTGGATTTTCTGACATTCAGTGACCTTGTTTTTAAGTTCAAGATCCTTATCTTTGAGTATCACCTGTTGTGCCAACTCCTCTTTATTAAGTTCAGCTTCCGTTTCCAACTTTCTATATTCAAAGGCCAATTTCATCCTTAATAATTCAAGTTCCAAGGAATTCCCTGAAGAAACATTGCTGTTTTTTGATATAGAGGCAGCAGGAATGGTGGCATTCCCAGAAACAGATTCAGTAAAAACCCCAGGGGCATGGGCCTCAATGATTGCACCCCCCGTAATCAAGAGCTGCACAATCAGTCTGGTAGACCACCAGGGCGGCTATCAACACAGCCCTAGACCTATCTTCAAAGTCTAACTCCCTGGCTTCACAAGCACTCTGGAGAGCCTCTAAGTTCATCCTAGTCAATTTGCAATAGGTTCCATTGCCTGTAATGTAGTTATCTAGTACACAACTAAACCTCAATTTAACAAAGTGTAGATATTTTGTAAGTGGCAAGGTTAGACACTGATTCTTAAAACCATTAGCATCCCATCACTGCCATCAGTGTAAAGACTGGAGGGGGTATCTGTACTCCTGCTCCCTATATGGCAGAGTGGAGGCACAGAGAACCCCAGCCAAGATTCTCTATTTGGTAAATATGGGCGAGCAATCAAGGCTTAAACTCTCAGGGGGTGATGCAGGCTGGTTCTTTAGTACAGTTTAGTCCCCAAGCATCCACAAAGGAATGTCCACACACTATGTTAGTTATATACAGTTTCTCTGTGGTTCCACAATTACTCTTTGCTTCCATTAAAATGCATCAAATGTACTCAGTTCAAATGTCATACAAATAAGTTAATAAAATGAACCAACAATAGACGTAGGGGGATAGCAGGTTAGTTAAACAATAGGCAGAATACTGGGCCCTACCCAAGACACAATTCTGTGTGAGGACCCCTCCCCCCAACCTGGGCAACCTATAAATAAAGATATCATACACGCCCAGTCCGTATATTGATTATATGAGTCTTATTTCCTTCTAACCAGTTCTACCACCCCAATGTACCTGGAATAGTAGAGTTCAACATGAGGTTGTCGGCGGATCCTTCTTGAGCGGCTCCCTTTAAGGCAGGAGCCACGGATTGTTGAGATCCCTTGAAGAAATGGTGAACAGCGGCGTCGAGGCAGCAGCTTCGGTCCTGGCGGTGCTCGCCGATGATCGGTCGTGGACGTCCTGCGAAGACGAGGCATGCGGTGCACCTCGACGGCGATGGTTTGTTTGCCACAAAAGAGTCTATGAAGAACTTTGGCCCAGCAAGGGCGTCGAGTCGTCGGCATCTATGCGGTCTTCGGGTGGCGAAAAACCGACCGGCAGATGCTCCTCGGCGCGTCGGCGGCCTTGACTTTCTCCATCGGGACAAAGCGGTCAGCGGTGCTGGCGAGAACGTCCTTGAATTCAAAGTGTCTTAATCAATGGAGCGTTGCAGCTGCGGTCATCAGCGGCTCGGTGTCAAGCGGTTCCCGCTTCTGGGCAACACTGCTTGAGGGGCCTCCAGCGGTTATAGCAAACCTGCAAACCCTGGTCGACGACGGTGGACGGCTGTCCGGTACTTCTCTTCGTTCTCCTCGGTGGTCCCCGTCTCCGGTTGACAGTCTTTCGAAGGCTGACTTCCAGGGCACTTTGGTGAAGGTTAGCGGTGCATGATGGTCCCTCGTAACTCGGGATGAGGTCACCTAGTGTTAGGGAGAATTCTCGAAAATGGTTAATTTCGCTTACCTACTGAGTCCATCAGCAGCTTTGCTGGATTTCTAGGATTTTTTTTTTCACCTGGTAAGAGTGTGAGCCTTTTTTCCTGTTCTTACCTGTGTTTTGCTGTGTATGTTTAACATTTTTTGTGTTCATAGACTGTGGAGCCTCACCTACTTCATAGGCATCATCTTTTTACTGTGTGTTACACAGCACCTTCAGTGCAGTGAAACAGGGTTTTCTATTGAGACTTCCCAACTCAGACTCCATTTTCTGGGACTGACTACTGTCTCTAAGAACATGTAAGGTTGCCATTGACTTTATTAATCTTTTTAAATCTACAGACCCAGTACAAACTATCTTACATAGAGTAATGGAAAAGGTTACTAGTTATCACTTTTTGTCTGTCTCTCATGGAACATTGTTTCGTTCACTTTTCATTAAGATTTGGCTGGGGGCAGTGGTATCTACCCTATTTTCCCTACCGCGGTTATTTTAAATAGCCTTGGTATTGTTTTAGGCTATCTTAGTAGCCTCGAACTTAAACCCGCTGGACCATATATGCTTTTATTTGGTTCTGGCTGGGTTTATTCGCCATTTCATTTTGTAAATGTCTTTCTCGTGTTTTACTCTGCGCGCCAAACCAGGTGTGGTCTCTTTGATCGCCGACCTTTGGCGGGCTTCTGCACAGAAGCCCTCCTTAGGTGCTTGAAAGTCTGGGTAGGCAGGATGTGAGGGAGGGGTTTTAGGACCCCTGCCATGGGTACCCTTCGTAACCTAAGTCGCACTCCTGTTTGAATGGCTAGGTGACTGTCCCTCCAGGACAGCCACCCTGCTGTGTGAATGATAGCCAGGCTGTGTGAATGGGGGAAAACTCCATAAAAAGCAGGTCTCTGGGACTGAGAAGGCAGCGTTGCCACTGGATCGAGAGAACCGAAGAGAAGCTGACAGAAGAGGACCTCTACTACGACTGAACCTCCCGGTGAAGCCCTTCTGCGGGTCCGAATCTCCAAACTTCGACAACAGGAAAGATCTGCAAGGAATCTTCTCCCTTTGAGCTGGTAGGAACAACCAGTTCGCCAAATTGCAAGCCAGGCCTCCCTCCTCTGGTTGAATTGGCTGTGCACAGCTACTCTGAACCGGATAGCTAGGAGGAACGGACACTGCTTGGGTTTTAAGGAGCACACCTTTTATTTGTTGTTTTGTTCCGCTGCTGGTTTCTTCCCTGGGCAGTGCAGGACCCTCCAATCTTCCTCCTTCGTGTCAGTCTGACAGTCGCTTCAGGTAGCCTCGAACTTAAACCCGCTGGACCATATGTGTTTTTACTTGGTTCCGGCTGGGTTTATTCGCCATTTTTTTTGTAAAAGTATTTTTTGTGTTTTTCTCTGCGCGCCAAAACAGGTTTGGTCCCTTTGTTCACCGACCTTTGGCGGGCTTCTGCACACAAGGAGAATTGAAATACCTCCAATCCTAAAGAGGGCCCCAAAATGCAACATAAGGATAAACCACAAGGGAAATCGAATCAGGCTAGTGCACCATCTGGACCCAAACCAGATGGAGGTCAGAACAAGCCCCCATTCATCAAAACATTTGGGACATTTTATATTCGTGAGTCAACTGACCATGTGAAAAGGGATCCCAGAGTGTTAGGCAGAATCCTGTGCAGTGCCCTTAGGGACCACTACACACAATTAAGACTACAGGTGGCAATACAAGTTTTACCTTTGGTACAAGCCTGTACTACTATGTCAGAGTGGTAGCAGTGGCGGAGCAGCCAGGCTTATCTCAAGAGTATATGAGCAGTAGCAGAGATTACACAAATGGACAACAATTACTGTGACTCAAGCAAACATTGACTCAAGGTTTCAGGTAGAAAATTATAAGTACATTTATTTTTAAACCATTCGTTATAAACACAACACTTCTATTAAACTTAAAGAAAAACCACACATTAAATATACTACAACTAACCGATTCACTTTGTACAGTATGTCTCAAGGTAAGTACCCTGTGTTTGAATGAACCGGTGTTACGAACAAAACACGTTACCGCAAATACGATTGCAATCACTTTTTTACAGTTCGGTCTACTAAATAAACGTGTATCCGTGACATGAAATGCTACCGGGTACCTGAGATACCCAGAGGGAGTTGTAGGCAAAAATCACAGGCAATATTTTGGTTAGGCAGACAGAATCGAGAAACACTCAGAGACAGGAGTTCAAAAGTCAAAGGGCCGGAGCCAGGGTCAAGTGACACCGGGGGCCTGTTGCCAAAGATCACACAGTCAGACAGTTCACGATTCAACGTAGCCAAAAATACTTCGATATTGTCAATGTTCGGAAGCAAAAGTTATAAGAAGGAGGGAAGACAAGGGCAAGCCTTGGAGATGAAGAAAAGGGGTTCACCCAGTTTCCTCAAGCAGAACACAGTACCTTGTTCCAATGGTGCAGCTGGTGCCCTGGCAGTTTTTCCTGTTGGTTTCCCGCAGACCCACGATTCCTGGAGCTTTGTTGTGAAGGAGGACTTCTGAAGGGGGTCTGCACCAGACAGGGATGAGGCCGGCAGCAGCGATGAGGAATAAAAGGTGTGCTCCTTAAAAACAGGAGAGCTCTTCAGATGGCTATCCGGACCACTAAAGCAGCGTGCAGCGATTTCGACCACGGAAAAGGATCCTCTGGCAGTGGAAGATGAGCTGGTTATCCCACTAAGCTCAAGGGAAGAAGACTCCGGACTGGATCTTCTCTAAGTCGTTGAAGGGAAGATAGCTCAGGACTGGAGCAGGGCTTCACCGGGACGGGGTAGTTGCAGCAGCCGTCGTTCTCTCCGCTTCTCTTCGGCTCCTTGTAGTTCCAGTGGCGACTCGCTGACTTCTAGCCTAAGAGACCTGCCTTTTATGCGCAAAACCCCCATTCACACAGCCTGGCTGTCAATCACCCATCAGGGGGGTTGTCCAGCCCGGACAACTACCCTGGCCAATCATGACAAAGTGCGACTTGGGTTTGCTAGGATACCCTGTGCAGGGGGTGACTACACCCCTCCCTCACATTCAGCTCACCTAGACACCCAGGCGCCTTGAGGAGGGCTTCTGAGCAGAAGCCCGCCAAAAGACAGTGAACAAAGAAGGCAAACCTAGTTTGCCGCACAAAGTAAAACACAAGAAGGACTTTAACAAAAAGAAATGGCGAATAAACCCAACCGGAGCCAAAAGAAATATGATTTGGTCAAGCGGGTTTATGTTCGAGGCTAATATAATAGCCAAGAACAGTACCACGTTTATCTAATATAATCGCGGTAGAAACGTTAGGGTAGATACCACTGCCACCAGCCAAGTCTAAATGTTAAAAGAGCGAAACAATGCTCTAGGAGGTACAGATAAAAAGGGATACAAATTAACCCTTTCCAGTACTCCATGGAAGATGGGGTGTACTGGATCTGTGGTAGATTGACTAAGTGAAGTTAATGGCAACTTTACCCTTTTCTGGGGGACTGTAGTCAGCCTCAGAAATAGAGTCGGGGGAAGTCTCAATGTCAGGCTCCAACCTTCAAGCGCAGGAGTGGTACGAACCAACCACCCCCTCCGCGGTCTGGGTGCCTGCAAGTCACAGCTTACACAGACCTCCGAGACCCCGGCGGGGAAAGAGGGTTAGGAAATCGTTGGTTGGACAGGAACACTGCGCCACGTGCGGCTAGCGGCACGTTTATTATTTAATCTACGTGTGCATATTAACATGTGGATCAGCGTGAACTGCGGGGCCACGTGCGGCCTAACCGCATATCAGGGTGAAACCCACTCAAGGGGGCATACAAGTTAGAACGTGGCAACTTGGAGATGAGTGGGGGTGCATGAAGGAATATCGTTTACCCACTGGATGCATCTGTTGTGTGTTTGAGGAAACACCCACAAGGTAGTAACTCATAACTCTCTTTGCAGCGATTATCTGCTCCGGAGACCGGACCTGAGAGTGCCCAGGCAGGAGGCCAGCACTCAAAAACAGAGATAAGTCCTTTTGCCGAACAAGGGGACTTCATGAGTCTGGGCGGTGCCCCCTTGCGTGTGCCCCGCTTCGCGTGGGAGATTCCTGACTGTTCGCCCCTGAACGCGGCTTTGCTACCCAAGCGCGGGTTTCTCAGCATGTGCTGCAGCTGCTCCCCTGCACTTGCGGTACTTATCTCAGGCGTATGAGGGGCCCGGGTGATGGCTGGCTGGGGTGTAGCCCCTCGTGTGTGTCCCCTTCCTCGGAGCTGCAATGAACACGTCCTCTTCGTTCGGGAGTTCAAGCACAAGCCCTGTGCTAACGTGCGCGCGCGCATGCGCGGATGTGCTCCACCCAACGTGGGTGGGGTTTTGTAGTTTCCGGCCCGGGGCCTGCTGGGAAGTGGAGTTTGTAGGCCTTTGTTCCTGCAAAGAGGGCACAGAAGCCTTCTATAAGGCAATATCCGTTTGCGCTGGGGTTTTTTGTGTTTCCCCATGTGTGGACCACGTCCACAGCTCACTCCAGGCTCCCCTCTACACAATCCCAATGCCTGCACCCTGACACTCAAAGACAACCCTGTGCCACGGCACTGAAGGTGCTGGGTAAAACACAAAACGAAGGGGGCTACTGAAGTGGTGTACTTCAGAGTCCACAATCATAAAAACAGAAAAATACACATGGCAAAACATAGGTAGTGGAAAAAAATAAACTCCAGAAGTCCAGCAAAGCTGCTGGGGGACTCACTAGGTGAGAGAAATTAGCCATAAATGAGAATTCTCCCTAACACTTGCCCCCCCCCCCCCAGACTAAGGGACAGGAGGATTTAATCCACTCCTGGATGGATGTAACGCTCACCTGATTCTCGCAGAGGCGCCGGTCTTGACTGGGCGACTACCGTATCTTCAAAGGTGATGTGTAGCACCCGGTTGGCTCTTTGGGCTGGACCTCTGTGCACTGTATGCCTGACGTGTAGAGTAAGATGTCTGCAGATAGAAAATATGGGGTTAATGAACTGGGGTTATTGGGGTGTCCCTATCTCTTTCCTCTTCTCCTCTCCTGTAGACCCCCAAAGGTTAACGCTCTCACCTTAGGTAAGTGAATGCCAAGCTCTCCATCTGCCTCGGGGCAGGGTGCTGTAGCCAGTTTCTTCACTGGATAGGTAGCACAGGCCTCTTGACTTCAGAGGACTGCTGTCCGTCGTTTACTGCACGAACGGTAAGTTTCGAGTCATTCAAATGTCTTTTTAAAGTCTTTAGTAATGATGTCTCTTGTTTTGCAGGGTTCCGGCGATGGCGGATGACGGGCTGAAGTGAGTTGAAGATGGAGCCCGTGTGATGAATAGAAGCGCCTGGAAGCACGTGAGTAAGCGCTTGTTGCCTGTTTCACGATGCGCTCTAATTGTCTTTTTATTTTGCAGGTACGAGTTCGGAGCGGCTGCAGGGTGCCGGAATACCCACTGGATTAGATGTGGAAAGGAGTAATGGCACGTGAGTATTAAAGTTCCCCAATGTCTTTAAACGCACCTTGTTTTGTCTTTCAGATGCGGATGCAGCGCCGATGGCCTCCGGAGCGTGCGAAGAGTTGGTAAGCTTTTGTCTTTCAGATGCCGGAATGCAGTATGAAGACCTCCGGAGCGCACGAAGAGTAGGTAAGCCTTTGCCTTTCAGATGCCGGAATGCTAACCTGTTCTTTCTTGTCTTTATAGGTGTTGCTGAAGACTGGATTCAGGATGGTAAGCCTTTTTCCTTAGGCCCAGGACTGGATGCAGAAAACACGATGAGCGTCCTGCTGCAGAGGGTGCAGAATAACGCAAAGCAAGATTCATCCACCGGGTGTGGTTTAAGTAGCCTCCTGTAGTGCTTAGGTGTCTCCTTCCACAGCCACGCCTAAGTAAGAAAAGAGTTCCTGGTAAGAAAAGAGTTCCTGCCTTCCAGAAGAGTTCCAGTGTTCTAAATCTAGGGAGTGGCTCCAGCCCCACCCAACAGGAAAAGTAGTTCCAAACAGAAGAGGATCAGAGGCTCAACTGGCAGGCAAGTAAGCAGCATGGTCTGCTGCAGGTAAGTCCACCCAAGCATTATGAGCCCGGCGCTTCCAGCGCTGGGACTGGGCATATTTATGAGCCTGGTGCCACTGGCGCCAGGACTGGGTCCAAAAGGTCCCAATTGGGACTGGTTGGCACTCGGAACCTGGGTTATGGATCTGCTTCCAAGGGAGTTGGGAAAACCCTGACCTTTTGGAAGCAGAGATCATGACAGTACCCCCCCTCAAGGCCCCTCCCAAACCGGGCTTCTCCGGGGGTTTTGGCTTGTCAGGAAATGTTCGGTGAAATCTTTTGATTAGGCGAGGAGCGTGGACATATTCAGCAGGTTCCCAGGATCTCTCTTGGGGGCCGTAGCCTTTCCAGTCAATTAGGTAGAATAGTTTAGATTTGGAGATCTTGGAGTCCAGAATGCTTTTGACTTCAAACTCGAGTTCTCCATCTACTAGGAGATTTGGTTAGTCGGGTTTGAGGTTGCACGGGTTTTAATAGAGAGACGTGGAAGACCGGATGTATCTTCATGTGCGGGGGCAAGTCCAACTTGACCGCTACTGGGTTTACTATGGTAGTGATGGAATAGGGACCAAGGTATCTTGGGTTGAATGTGCGTGGCCCTTTTAGAGATAGTTATTTGGTGGATAACCAGACTTGATCCCCTACTTGATAGTGAGGGGCTTCCTTCCGATGTTGATCTGCTCCTTTCTTGTATTGTTCTTTAGCCCTTTAAAGGTGAGAAACAGCTTCCTTAAAGGCTTGGGTGATTGTAGAATGCAGGTAGTCTACTGCTGGTGTTTCAAGATCTTGGAGGGGATCCAACTCCGAGGTTCGAGGGTGACTGCCGTACAAAAGAAAAAACGGGGTTTTCCCAGTTCCCGAATGGACAGAGTTATTGTAGGCATACTCGGCTATCCAAAGGATATCTTTCCAAGTTTTTTCAGTTTGTTGCAGCATGCAGCTTAAATACTGTTCCAGAGTTTGATTGGTCCTCTCGGTTTGTCCGTCGGTCTGAGGGTGGTGACTGGTCGATAGTCTCACATCAATTTGAGCCGACCGACAGCAACTTCGCCAAAAATGAGAAATAAATTGACTACCTCGATCCGAAATTAGAACCGTCGGACGATGTTTTCGAGAAATTCTCGGGCCAGAGTTGCTGCTGTTGGCAAGCCTTTGAGCGGAATGAAATGCGCCATCTTGGAGAATAAGTCCACGATTACTAGAATCGTATTGTATCCGGAGCATGGAGGTAGATCGGTGATGAAGTCCATAGAAAGCGTATGCCAAGGGCGAGGTGGGATGTCAATAGGGCGTAAGAGGCCTGCTGGTCTTTCCTTTTGACTCTTGTTTTGGGCGCATACTCCACAGGACATTATAAAGTCTCTGATATCTTTTTTCCAAGACGGCCACCAGAAGTAGCGCTTGATCTTTTCTGAGGTCTTGGCTATACCGGGATGACCTTCCATTAAAGAGTCGTGATAACAAGAGATTACTTTTTTCTGTAAATCTGTGCTGGGTAGGTATAATCGTTCTTGGAAATACAATAAGTTGTCCTTTACTGCAAAGTCCTTTCCCTGCAGATGCCAATTCTGTATATCTGCTGGAGTTACAAGTTGCCTGGCTTTATCCTTAACTTCCTCTATGGATTCTGTGGCGATTACACCCAGAATTCTTTGTTCGGGAATGATTGGTACAGGTTTAGGGTTGATCAAGTGTTCTTCCACTCCCATCCGAGAAAGGGCATCGGCTTTACCCTTCTTTGTACCAGGTCGATAAGTAATTATGAAGTCAAACTCGGCAAAGAATAATGCCCAACGGAGTTGTCTAGAGGATTGGGCTTTTGCGGTTTTCAAATATTGCAGGTTTCGGTGATCCGTAATCACAGTAACGGTGTGTCGGGCCCCCAGCAGATAATGCCGCCAAGCCTTAAAGGCAGACTTGATAGCCAGAAGTTCCTTGTCAGTAATCGTGTAATTGACTTCAGGAGGCGAGAATTTGCGGGACCAAAATGCCACGGGATGCAACTGATTGGTTACCGGGTCCTTTTGTGATAGAACTGCCCCCATGGCAAGGCTTGAAGCATCAGTTTCCACGATGTAGGGGAGTTCGGGGCGAGGGTGTTTTAAGATTGGTGCAGAGATAAATTTAGTCTTCAAATCCTGGAAAGCTTGCTCCGCCTCGGTAGACCATTCAAAACGTTTGTTTTTCTTTAACAAGGCAGTGATGGGCTGGACTATTCGAGAGAACTCGGGGATAAACCTGCGGTAAAAGTTAGCGAAGCCTAACATGCTTTGCACACCTTTTACGGAGGATGGTGATGGCCATTTGAGAACTGCATCGACCTTCTTTGAATCCATACGCACTCCGCCAGGTGATAATATGAATCCCAAGAATTCAACTTCAGTCACGTTGAAAACACATTTTTCCAACTTAGCGAAAAGTTTGTGTTGACGCAATCTTTCGAGGACCATTTTCACGTGTTTCCGATGTTCAGATTCCGATGAAGAATAAACGAGGATGTCGTCAATGTAAACAACAACACATACATCTATGAGCTCTCTGAGGACATCGTTCATAAAATATTGAAAGGCGGCCGGGGCATTGCAAAGTCCGAAGGGCATGACCTGATATTCAAATAGCCCATACTTGGTGCGGAAGGCCGTCTTCCATTCATCGCCCTCTTTTACTCGTACCAAGTGGTAAGCTCCTCTAAGATCCAGCTTTGTATATATGCATGCTTTTCTGACTTGGTCCAGGAGTTCAGGGATCAAAGGTAACGGATATCTATTCTTAACGGTGATCTGGTTCAGGGAGCGATAATCGATACAAGTTCTAAGGTCTCCTTCCTTTTTCGGAACGAAGAACAAAGCTGAAGAAGCAGGGGACTTGGAAGGACGAATAAACCCATTTGCCAGGTATTGATCCAGGTATTGTCGAAGGTGAAGGTTCTCAGGCTCGGTGAGGGCATAAATTCTACTACAAGGAGGAGTAGATCCAGGTATCAGGCCTATCTGGCAGTCATAAGACCTATGAGGAGGTAGAGAGTTAGCCTGATCCTTCCGGAAAACAGCTTGGTATTCTAGGTATTCGGGAGGTAACTGGGGAGTCTCTGAAGAAATTGCGGCCAGTGCAACACCAGGTGGAGGGTGACAAGTAGAGACACATTCTGGAAACTGGACCGTTCTTGCTCGCCAATCGATCAGAGGATTGTGTTTCTCTAACCAAGGTATTCCTAGAATAATCTGAAACTGAGGGGCCTTGATCACATCGAACACGATCTTCTCATGGTGTCCATCTTGACTTACTAGCGTCACTTCTTGAGTGGTATGCGTTACTGGCCCGGAGGCTATCTCCGTACCATCCACCGTAGTAATGACGTCCTTTACAGCCTTGGGACAAAGAGTTAGATTCATCCTCAAAACCATTTCATGATCCACATAATTGCCGATGGCACTGCTGTCGACGTAAGCTTCAATTGCATGTAATCGATCCGGATTATCAGGGCTTATGAGGACCATAGGTATCACGAAATGCGAGGTCACGGAACTGTTTTTTACGCTCGGCAAGAGGACCTCTATTCTTGTCGGGCGAGGTCGTTTCCCTGCTCAGAGTTTGTAACTTTGGTAACTGCAGCTCCTACTGCCTTCTTGGCAGGTTTCACCGGACAGTCTCGAAGAAAGTGCCCTGAGTTTCCGCAATATAGGCATAATTGCAACTGTTTCCTCCTTTCCCGCTCCCGTTGTGTTAGAGGACCTTTCAGACCCCCTATTTGCATGGGTTCCCCGGAGTCTACTCCTTTGGAAGGAGTTGGCGGTTTGGAAAATACTCGAGCATCAAACTTGGAACGATCGGCCTTCCTGTTCTGCAGCCTGTGATCTATTTGAACGACCAAGTCTATGTAATCCGAACAGTCTTGTGGGGGATTCACTACTTGGGCTAAAACGTCTTTGAGCTCTCCACATAGACCTCTATAAAACAGCGTAATCCTTTTGTCCTCAGGCCATTGAGTTTCCACTATTAGTCTATTGAAAGATGCAATATAAGCCAAAAGGTCTTCATTACCCTGTCGCAACGAAAGAAGCTCATTGTCCAAGGCCTGCCCCTGTGAATGTCTTGCAAACAGTTTTTCCATACTAAGCTGAAAGGCTTGAAAATCATGGAGAACCGGATCATCTTGATGAACTAGAGGGATCGACCAGTCTGCCGCATTGCCACTAAGGTATGAAAGTACAAAAGCTACTTTAGCTTGATCAGTTGGAAAGGCTGCTGGCCGGCATAAGAAGTGCAACCGGCACTGATTGATAAATACTGCAAACCTCTTTGGGTCACCAGAAAATCGCTCGGGCGGGGCCAGAGGTACATTCCCAGGTAGGTTGATCTGCACTGGATTCATAGAGGATGTTGAAGGAAGATTTGCCCCTGATGCGGGTAACGGGGTCTGTCCGGCTTGTGACTGTAGCACTTGTCTAGCAAGATTGTCTGTTCTCTCCTTGGAAATAATTAGTTCCCTTCTTAGAGCATTCGTTTCCTGACGAGTTGCATGCACTTCTGCCCTTAGTTCCCCAAGTAACCGGGCTAGGGGGTCAGTATCCGAGGTTTCCATAGCGCCTGGGCGAGAGTTTTGCGGTAGGCTTTGCGTTCTGTAACGCTCACCTGATTCTCGCAGAGGCGCCGGTCTTGACTGGGCGACTACCGTATCTTCAAAGGTGATGTGTAGCACCCGGTTGGCTCTTTGGGCTGGACCTCTGTGCACTGTATGCCTGACGTGTAGAGTAAGATGTCTGCAGATAGAAAATATGGGGTTAATGAACTGGGGTTATTGGGGTGTCCCTATCTCTTTCCTCTTCTCCTCTCCTGTAGACCCCCAAAGGTTAACGCTCTCACCTTAGGTAAGTGAATGCCAAGCTCTCCATCTGCCTCGGGGCAGGGTGCTGTAGCCAGTTTCTTCACTGGATAGGTAGCACAGGCCTCTTGACTTCAGAGGACTGCTGTCCGTCGTTTACTGCACGAACGGTAAGTTTCGAGTCATTCAAATGTCTTTTTAAAGTCTTTAGTAATGATGTCTCTTGTTTTGCAGGGTTCCGGCGATGGCGGATGACGGGCTGAAGTGAGTTGAAGATGGAGCCCGTGTGATGAATAGAAGCGCCTGGAAGCACGTGAGTAAGCGCTTGTTGCCTGTTTCACGATGCGCTCTAATTGTCTTTTTATTTTGCAGGTACGAGTTCGGAGCGGCTGCAGGGTGCCGGAATACCCACTGGATTAGATGTGGAAAGGAGTAATGGCACGTGAGTATTAAAGTTCCCCAATGTCTTTAAACGCACCTTGTTTTGTCTTTCAGATGCGGATGCAGCGCCGAAGGCCTCCGGAGCGTGCGAAGAGTTGGTAAGCTTTTGTCTTTCAGATGCCGGAATGCAGTATGAAGACCTCCGGAGCGCACGAAGAGTAGGTAAGCCTTTGCCTTTCAGATGCCGGAATGCTAACCTGTTCTTTCTTGTCTTTATAGGTGTTGCTGAAGACTGGATTCAGGATGGTAAGCCTTTTTCCTTAGGCCCAGGACTGGATGCAGAAGACACGATGAGCGTCCTGCTGCAGAGGGTGCAGAATAACGCAAAGCAAGATTCATCCACCGGGTGTGGTTTAAATAGCCTCCTGTAGTGCTTAGGTGTCTCCTTCCACAGCCACGCCTAAGTAAGAAAAGAGTTCCTGGTAAGAAAAGAGTTCCTGCCTTCCAGAAGAGTTCCAGTGTTCTAAATCTAGGGAGTGGCTCCAGCCACACCCAACAGGAAAAGTAGTTCCAAACAGAAGAGGATCAGAGGCTCAACTGGCAGGCAAGTAAGCAGCATGGTCTGCTGCAGGTAAGTCCACCCAAGCATTATGAGCCCGGCGCTTCCAGCGCTGGGACTGGGCATATTTATGAGCCTGGTGCCACTGGCGCCAGGACTGGGTCCAAAAGGTCCCAATTGGGACTGGTTGGCACTCGGAACCTGGGTTATGGATCTGCTTCCAAGGGAGTTGGGAAAACCCTGACCTTTTGGAAGCAGAGATCATGACAATGGACCTCATACCTCTAGTCAGTTACAAACATCCTAGAGAGACCATCAGCATTTTGGTGGTGACTTCCTACTCTGTTTTTAATGTTACAATCGAAGGTTCTCCTTTGTAAGCTATATCACCTAGACACCCTTTGAGAGACATCTTTCTTTTTAAAGCTATAGGGGATCTGGTTGACCAGTCCCTCAGAAGTTGATACAACTCCTGAACCTGTGATAGGCTTTTTCAAGGGGTCCTTATAAAGGATTCCCTTAGATCTAGAGTGGCCTCCAGGGTTCCTCACCACCTCTCTTTTGGGAGCAGGTTGGGTCTCGGGCATCTTGGTTGGAGGGGCTGGGGATAAGCAAGGTACATGCTTCCCCTTCCTCTTAGATCTAGTCTTAGCTATTTCAGGAGTTTCTCTCCTAACATTAGGATTTGAGTTGGGGTCTTCTGTAGAGGCTCCAACAGTCTGAAGGTTTTTGGCCTTAGACTTTTCTTTTCTGGTTTTCCACCAGTACTGAGAATTACCAGTTTTCTTAGGCCTAGAGAGGGGTCCAGTTGGTCTATCCACCTCTTCCTCAGAAGCAGGGGGAGTCAGAGACTTTAAAACCTGGGGGAACACTGATGGAGCTTGGTTTGGGCTCCCATTTCTCTAACATACTAGCCTGAAATGTGCCTGGGTTAGAGGTCAACTTACTAACACCAGGGTTTGTAGTGGAGTTCTCTGTAGAGGTTCCCACAGGCTCAGAGTGGTCCCTTAAGGTGGCCTCTCTAGCCAATTTGGTTTGGTTCTGCTTCTCCATACTGGGAGGCCTGGAGGTACTGGATACTACTCATAGAGTTTTTAGATCATTCCCCAACAGGACTCTCTCAGGCACCTCACTCTGAATACTGACAGGGATCCTCACTGTCATGTTGTTATACTGAATGAGAGCTGGTAGAATAGGAACCATTTTGATAGGGCCACCAGCAAGTTTGGTGGGGCCTGTGGGTGCCTTAGCAACATCCTCAGGCCTGAAAAATCTTCTATCCACAACTGTTCTGCTGGCCCCAGTGTCTCTCATGGCAGGGGTGCCCTGACCATTGACAAGAACACTGTCCACATAATACTCCCTAGAGTTTTCAGGAATTGAGTCATACACATCACTATGTGGTTTCTTACCCAGACCCTTGGACATTAAGGATGCAGTTGCTTGAAGAGCCAAAGGTTCTTCAGCAAACAAGTGAAAGAGGGCACTAGCCATCTGTACTTCTCCCTCTGGGGAGAAGGCTAAGGAGGTAGTGCTGACCCCTGAAGGGTTACCCTTGCATCTGGGATCTCCTCTCATATGGCCAGTTGACCCACAACTAAAGTATTTACCAAATGCTCTCTGGAATGGGGGTCTGTCCTGACTTATCTCTGGTTTGGCACCAGGAGGTACACTAGCCCTATTTGGTTTCCCTGGTGGCTTACCCTGGTTATGTTTGGGGACCTCTTCTGGATGGGAGGTATTGGAATTCTCCTTGTCATCTTTTTTTTTAGCTGCTTCCCCTCATCCTTCTTCTGAGTAGCCCCAGAATCCTTGTGAGTAGCCCTGTTGGCAACCCACAAGTCAGCAGCCTTAGCTAGCTTCTTAGGGTCTATCTCCTCTGAATCAGCCAAGTGCTGTCTAAGCTCAGGAGAGCAGACATCAAAAATAGACTCCAGCATTACAAGATTCCTCAAACCTTCATAAGTATTCACTTTGTAACCCTTAACCCAACCATCTAAATTTTACAAACATTCACACACCGAGGTAGCCCAAGGGGTACCATCATGCTTTTTGAGGGTTCTAAACCTGTTAAGATACTGGGAAGGGGTCTTCCCAAATCTAGCTATTAATGTTAGTTTCACACACTCATAATCCTGTTTATCCTCCTCCCCCAACTCCATTACAGCATCACTTGCAACAGGGGGGAGCCTTGAGAAAAGCCAATGAATCAACTGATTCCCTGAGATAACTTGAATCCCATGATTGTACTCAAACATTGCTAACCAATCCAAAACATCAAGTTTAGTCTCATACATACCAATCATTTCCTTTGGCATACGGGGTCTCTTAGGGCTGGAAGACTTAGAAGACGCTGGGAGAGAAGCATTTTCTAGAGACAGTTTCTTCATTTCTAGTTCATGGTTCAGCTCCATTTCTCTGAGCCTTAACTCTTGATGTTTGATGGCAGTTTGTGCATCAATACGTTTCACTTCCAATTCAAGTCTCATTTTCTCAAGTGCAATAAACTCAGGAGTAAGTGTAGGACCTATGGGGGTCCCTGTGGACATAGGTTGTGCATTCTGAGCAGACAAAGGGGTTGTAGGGTTTCCTAACAAGGACTCATCTACTTCTTCACAATTAACACTCTCAGAATCAGAAACATCAAAATCCACATTTGCTGGAGTGGTAGGTCCTTCTGACCCACTCTCCAGACTTTTCCCCATTAACTTTGCAACCAATTCAGATTTCTTTCCTTTACCAGAGAGATTCTTATCCCTACACATGGTTCTCAGAACCTCAGCAGTATAGAGTAAAAGACTCTTCAGTGTAGCTTTCCATATTTGACATGATTCCTTTTAGTTAAATAGAATTAGTGGTGTTAGCCTTGTGGTTAGTTGAACCCAAGCAACAGCAGCACTCTAAGTGTAATCACTCTACTTCCAAATCCTTACCGCTGTACACTAGTGTTAGGCAGAATCATGTGCAGTGCCCTTAGGGACCACTACACACAATTAAGACTACAGGTGGCAATACAAGTTTTACCTTTGGTACAAGCCTGTACTACTATGTCAGAGTGGTAGCAGTGGCGGAGCAGCCAGGCTTATCTCAAGAGTATATGAGCAGTAGCAGAGATTACACAAAGGGACCACCATTACTGTGACTCAAGCAAACACTGACTCAAGGTTTCAGGTAGAAAACTATAAGTACATTTATTTTTAAACCATTCGTTATAAACACAACACTTCTATTAAACTTAAACAAAAACCACACATTAAATATACTACAACTAACCAATTTACTTTGTACAGTAAGTCTCAAGGTAAGTACCCTGTGTTTGAATGAACCGGTGTTACGAACAAAACACGTTACCGCGAATACGATTGCGATCACTTTTTGACAGTTCGGTCTACTAAATAAACGCATATCCGTGACATGAAATGCTACCGGGGCAAAAACACACTTAGCACCTGAGATACCCAGAGGGAGTTGGAGGCAAAAATCACAGGCAATATTTTGGTTAGGCAGACAGAATAGAGAAACACTCAGAGACAGGAGTTCAAAAGTCAAAGGGCCAGAGCCAGGGCCAAGTGACACCGGGGGCCTGTTGCCAAAGATCACACAGTCAGACAGTTCACGATTCAACATAGCCAAAAGTACTTCGATATTGTCAATGTTCAGAAGCAAAAGTTATAAGAAGGAGGGAAGACAAGGGCAAGCCTTGGAGATGAAGAAAAGGGGTTCACCCAGTTTCCTCAAGCAGAACACAGTACCTTGTTCCAATGGTGCAGATAGTGCCCTGGCAGTTGTTCCTGTTGGTTTCCCGCAGACCCACGATTCCTGGAGCTTCGTTGTGAAGGAGGACGTCTGAAAGGGGTCTGCACCACACAGGGATGAGGCCGGCAGCATCGACGAGGAATAAAAGGTGTGCTCCTTAAAAACAGGAGAGGCTCTTCAGAAAGCTATTCGGACCACTACAGCAGCGTGCATCGATTTTGACCAAGGAAGAGGATCCTTTGGCTTTGGAAGATGAGCTGGTTATCCCCACCAAGCTCAAGCAAAGAAGACTCCGGACTGGATCTTCTCTAAGTCGTTGAAGGGAAGATAGCTCAGGACTGCAGCAGGGCTTCACTGGGACGGGGTAGTTGCAGCAGCCGTCGTTCTCTCCGCTTCTCTTCGGTTCCTTGTAGTTCCAGTGGCGACTCGCTGACTTCTAGCCCAAGAGACCTGACTTTTATGCGCAAAACCCCCATTCACACAGCCTGGCTGTCAATCACCCAGCAGGGGGTTGTCCATCCCGGACAACTACCCCCGCCAATCATGACAAAGTGCGACTTGGGTTTCCTAGGATACCCTGTGCAGGGGGTGACTACACCCCTTCCTCACATTCAGCCCACCTAGACACCCAGGCGCCTTGAGGAGGGCTTCTGAGTAGAAGCCCGCCAAAAGACAGTGACCAAAGAAGGCAAACCTAGTTTGCTGTGCAAAGTAAAACACAAGAAGGACTTTAACAAAAAGAAATGGCGAATAAACCCAACCGGAGCCAAAAGAAAGACGATTTGGTCAAGCGGGTTTATGTTCGAGGCTCAAATAATAGCCAAGAACAGTACCACGTTTATCTAATATAATCGCGGTAGAAAAGTTAGTGTAGATACCACTGCCATCAGCCAAGTCTAAATGTTAAAAGAGCGAAACAATGCTCTAGGAGGTACAGATAAAAAGGGATACGAATTAACCCTTTCCAGTACTCCATGGAAGATGGGGTGTACTGGATCTGTGGTAGATTGACTAAGCAAAGTTAATGGCAACTTTACTCTATTCTGGGGGATTGTAGTCAGCCTCAGATATGGAGTCGGGGGAAGTCTCAAAGACAACCCTGTGCCACGGCACTTAAGGTGCTGGGTGACACACAAAAAGAAGGGGGCTACTGAAGTGGTGTACTTCAGAGTCCACAATCATAAAAACAGAAAAATACACATGGCAAAACATATGTAAGAGTGGGGGAAAAGCTCACACTCTTACCAAGTGGAATAAAATAAACTCCAGAAGTCCAGCAAAGCTGCTGGGGGACTCACTAGGTGAGTGAAATTAGCCATAAATGAGAATTCTCCCTAACACAGATGTAAGGGTAAACCTTCAGGGGTCCACACTGTCTCCTTAGCCTTCTCCCCAGAGGAAGAAGTACCTATGGCAAGTGGACACTTTCACCTACTGGCTGATGAACCCATGAAAGTCTCAGCTAGTGTTTCTTTAGTGTTCCTGGGCTTGTGGGAACAACAGAATTTAGATGTCTATAATTCCATCCCAGACAATACTAAAGAGTTTTATAAAGATAGTGTTCTTGTGAATGGCCAGGAGATTCCTGCCATCAGAGACACTGGAGCCAGCATAACTGTGGTTGATGAATCATTTTTCAAGGTGGAGGAGGTTGCTAAGGCACCCAAACGCCTAACCAAGTTAGCTGGAGGCCCTGTGCAAATGCTTCCCCAGTTACCAGCTCTCATCCAGTGTAATGATATGACTGTCGAGATACCTGTTAGTGTGCAGAGTGAATTGCCTGGGAGAATCCTGTTGGGTAATGACCTGAAAACTCTTGGAGTTTTTCTAGTGCCCCCAGGCCTCCCAGTAAAAAGAAACAAGAGTTCACTAGGCCTGCAAGGGAGAGGACCTTGGGAGGCTCTTCAGAGGAGTTGATAGAGGAAGCTATCATTCCCACTCCACAGGAGTTGCTTACTGCTATTCTGGAAAGAGAGAGGCAAAGGGGAAACCCAAGACCTCAAGGAAAAAGACAGACAGCACCCCTGTGCTACCAACAAGGACATCCCAAGATTGTCCAAAGCAAAGTCACACCTGTGACTCCTGCACCTGCTGAGGCAGAGTGTGAGGTACAACCCTGTGTGGTTGGTCCAGTTTCTGAAGAGTCAGACCTGGAGGAAGACATTGTTCTAGTTGGATATCTTGACCCTGTTGACCATCCTGAGCTGCAGTCTTTACTGGCAGAAGGTGGACCCACAGGGCAGACTTCAGCAGAGGACAAAGAGAGTGTCCTACTCTTGAAGGTCTTTGACAACAGGAGCTTCTCAACGTGATAGGCAAGAAGTTGGAAAGCATAGGTTGAGCTGGCAAGATGGCCTCTTCTAGATTGAACCGACTGAGTCTATCCCTGGGGACTGCAAAAGACTTGAAGTGCCCCTAGAAGACAGACTCCAGTTCCTACAGTTGGACCATGACATACCTTTGGTTGGTCAGTTGAGTTTTAAAAAGACCAAGGAAAGGCTCTCCTTATACCTCTACTGGCCTAACATGGGTTCAGAAGTTGACAAATTCTGTAGGAGATGTCACACTTGCCAAACCTCTGGCAAGAGTGGAGCCAAGAATGTGGCACCCCTGGTGCCTCTCCCACCACTGGGAGTTCCTTTTGAGAGGGTTGGCATCGACATTGTTGGTACCCTTCACCCCCCCACTTCTTCAGGAAACAGGTTTATCCTGCATGTAGTAGACCATGCTACTAGGTATCCTGAAGCAATACCTATGAGGACTGTTACGGCTCAGGCTGTGGCTAACGCTCTACTTGGTATTTTTACCAGAGTAGGGTTTCCTAAGGAAGTGATATCCGACAGGGGATCCAATTTTATGTCCCACTACATGCAAGCCATGTAGAAAAACTGTGGTGTCACTTACAAGTTCTCTACAGCCTACCATCCACAGACAAATGGACTGGTAGAGAGGTTTAATCATACTATGAAGAGCATGATAGGTGCTTTAGAGGAACGCCTTAAAAGAAAGTATGACCTTCTACTACCATGCCTTCTCTTTGCTTATAGAGAAGTCCCTCAGGAGGGAGTTGGTTACAGTCCCTTTGAACCTCTCTATGGCCATCCAGTCAGAGGCCCCTTTGCCCTGATTAAGGAGGGGTTGGAGAGTGATCCTTCCCCAAGCCAGTCAGAGTGACTGACTATGTGATAGGCCTCCAGAGGAGAATGTCACACATGATGGCAGAAGCTAGTGATAACTTTAAAAAGCAGGTCAGGCTCTGGTCAAACATTGGCATGACCAGAAGGCCAGCATCGTTGAGTTTACTCAAGACCAGCTTGTATTAGTTATGGTGCCAACAAGGCAGAGAGCATTCCAGGACAAATGGATAGGACTCTTCAAGGTTGTCGGCAAACTATTTGGTGGACTTAGGCAGACCCAAGGAGGCTCCCAGAGTCTTTCACACACACGTTTAAAGGCATATGTCTCGAGACCAGACGTGGGAGCTTTGCTTCTCGCTTCAGCTCACGAGGAGGAGGAGAGTGAGCCTCTACCTGACCTCCTCAGAGGCCAACCTTTAGATGGGAACATAGAAGGAGTCAATCGCTTTTCTCAACTGATATCTGAACAACAGGAGGAGTGCAAAGTTCTGTTAAATCATTTTGCCTCCCTGTTTTCACTTTCACCAGGCTTGACCCCTTGGGGCCAGCATGATATTCGCACTGTTGGCTGTTTTGAAAAGCAGAGGTTACAGAATGTCAGAACATGTGAGATCCCATATCAAAGGAAAGGTCAACAAGATGCTTGATCTTGGGGTTATAGAGCCCTCTACAAATCCATGGTCTAGTCCAGTTGTTCTAGTACCAAAGGCAGGATCCAAGGAGTTGAGATTCTGTGTATACTATAGAGCTCTAAATGCAGTCACCAAAGCTGATGCCCATCCTTTGCCAAGGACAGATGAACTGGTGGATAAACATGGTGCAGCCAAGTACCTCAGTACATTTGATCTGATGTCAGGCTATTGGCAAATAGCCCTGACAGACCATGCCTAGGAGAAAACTACATTCTCAACCCCAGCAGGCCTCTACCAGTTTAAGGTTATGCCTTTTGGATTAAAGAATGCACCTGCTACATTCCAAAGGATGGTCAATCAAGTTCTGAATGGGATGGAGGACTTCTGCATGGCATACTTGGATGACATTGCAGTGTTCAGCCCTACTTGGAAAGAACATATTGATCACTTAGGATATGTTTTGCAGGCTCTTGAGCAGGCCCATCTGACCATAAAGGCAAGGAAATGTCAAATTGTTCAGAGCAAAGTAGTCTACCTTGGTCATGAGGTAGGAGGAGGTGAAATAAGGCGATTGCCTAGCAAAGTACAAGCTGTACAAAACTGGGCCACCCTACTACTCAAACCCAAGTGAGAGCCTTCCTAGGTCTCACTGGGTACTACAGGAATGCAATAGAGAACTATGGGTCCATATCTTCTCCCTTGAATGTGATCTCCTCTCCAAAATTCCCTAAAAAAGGTTAGATGAGGAGTGCACTCAAGCTTTTGAAAACCTGAAGAAAGCCCTTTGTCAAGCTCCAGTTCTAAGAGCTCCTGATTATCACCAACCCTTCATTATGCAGACAGATGCCACCAATAAGGGTATAGGTGCAGTCTTTAGTCAACTGGATGGAAAGGTAGGGAGCACCCCATTTGCTTCATCAGTAGGAAACTGAAGGAACCAGAAACATGGTGGGCAACCATAGAGCATGAATGTTTTGCCATTGTGTGGTCTTTGAAGAAGTTTAGACCATACTTGTATGGATCTACTTTTATAATTCAAACAGACCACCGACCCTTGAGATTGTTAATGCAAATGAAAGGGGAAAACCCAAAACTCCTAAGATTGTCAATCTGCCTGCAAGGGTTCGATTTCCCCTTTGAGCACAGGGCAGGATGTCACCACCAAAATGCTGATGGTCTCTCTGGGATGTTTTAACCCGACTAGAGTGAAGAGATTCATCCAGGAGTGGATTAAATCCCCCTTTCCTTTAGTTTGGAGGGTCGGGGGGGAGTGTTAGGGAGAATTCTCCAAAATGGCTAATTTCCCTTACCAACTGAGTCCCCCAGCAGCTTTGCTGGATTTCTAGGATTTCTTTTTTTCACCTGGTAAGAGTGTGAGCCTTTTTTCCCACTCTTACCTGTGTTTTGCTGTGTATGTTTAACATTTTTGTGTTCAAAAACTGTGGAGTCTCACCTACTCCATATGCATCCTCTTTTTACTGTGTATTACACAGCACCTTCAGTGCAGTGACACAGGGTTGTCTTTTGAGACTTCCCAACTCAGACTCCATTTTCTGGGACTGACTACTGTCTCTAAGAACATGTAAGGTTGCCATTGACTTTATTAGTCTTTTTAAATCCACAGACCCAGTACAAAGTATCTTACATAGAGTACTGGAAAGGGTTACTAGTTATCACTTTTTGTCTGTCTCTCATGAAACATTGTTTCGTTCACTTTTCATTAAAATTTGGCTGGGGGCAGTGGTATCTACCCTATTTTCCCTACCGCGGTTATTGTAAATAGCCTTGGTATTGTTTTAGGCTATCTTAGCAGCCTCGAACTCAAACCCGCTGGACCATATATGCTTTTATTTGGTTCTGGCTGGGTTTATTCGCCATTTCATTTTGTAAATGTCTTTCTCGTGTTTTACTCTGCGCACCAAACCAGGTTTGGTCTCTTTGATCGCCGACCTTTGGCGGGCTTCTGCACAGAAGCCCTCCTTAGGTGCTTGAAAGTCTGGGTAGGCAGGATGTGAGGGCGGGGTTTTAGGACCCCGGCAATGGGTACCCTTCGTAACTTAAGTCACACTCCTTTTTGATTGGCTAGGTGACTGTCCCTCCAGGACAGCCACCCTGCTGTGTGAATGATAGCCAGGCTGTGTGGATGAGGGAAACCTCCATAAAAAGCAGGTCTCTGGGACTGAGAAGGCAGAGTTGCCACTGGATCGAGAGAACCGAAGAGAAGCTGACAGAAGAGGACCTCTACCACGACTGAACCTCCCGGTGAAGCCCTTCTGCGGGTCCGAATCTCCAAACTTCGACGACAGGAAAGATCTGCAAGGAATCTTTTCCCTTTGAGCTGGTAGGAACAACCAGTTCGCCAAACTGCAAGCCAGGCCTCCCTCCTCTGGTTGAATTGGCTGTGCACAGCTACTCTGAACCAGATAGCTAGGAGGAACAGACCTTGCTTGGGTTTTAAGGAGCACACCTTTTATTTGTTGTTTTGTTCCGCTGCTGGTTTCTTCCCTGGGCAGTGCAGGACCCTCCAATCTTCCTCCTTCGTGTCAGTCTGACAGTCGCTTCAGGGACTGCGTGCCTGCAGGACCTGCCAGGAACGTCTGCCTCAGCTACAGCCTTCTTTTCCATTTAAGGTACTGTTCAAATCCGGTCGTTCGTTCCGTCCGACCGCAGTAAAAGTGTTCGAAATCTTTTGCCAATCCGAGGGCTTGTCCTTCTATATTCTTTAAAGTAACTTTTCGTCCGACCAACTTCGTTCTGAACTCTTGGCAAAGACTTAACTGTGAACTACCCTGAACTGTGTGATCCTCTGCAAAGACTTTGGTCCATTGACTTTGGCCCGGGCCTCTTGATTTGATTTCTTCACTGTAGTTACTTTTTCTAGATTGCCCTGCTTACTTACTTGTTGGTGCTGCTCAACTTTTATCTAATTTTGTCTTTCGCTCACTTTTAAATTACTTGAGTGCCATTTTGCTCACACTTCATTTTGAGCTTAACTTGTCCAGAATCTATTGGGTGTTGGGTAGTGTATTAAGATTGTGATTTCTCAACTGCTTGATAATAGTGAAATGTTTTATAACTGATGTGTATTCTTTTACTCAGAAACCTTGATTCAGTGTTTGTTTGAATCATAGCCATTGTGTAACTATTGATACTGCTCACTTACTTGTGAGATAAGTCTGGCTGCTCAGCCATCGCTACCACTTTACTGTGTAGTACAGGCTTGTACCAAAGGTGAATTTGTACTGTCACTTGTAGTCTTAATTGTGTGTGGGGTTCCCAAAGGGTACTGCATATAATTCTGCCTAACACCTAGCCAGGTCCTCTCTTGGATCAGTCCTCAACGGCACGGCAGCTTTCAGATTGGTGGAAGATAACAGCCGTCAACCTTCTTCTTCGGGCTCGGCTTTCGAGATAAAGCATCAGTTTTGACTTCAGCTTCTGAACGATTTCCATCAGTGAGAGGTCCCCAGATATACTGTTTGGTCTCTGTAAAGAAACGCACTCGAGGGGGGCATTTGTACTCCTGCTCTCTATATGGCAGAGGAGAGGAACATAGGACCCCAGCCAAGATTCTCTATAAGGTAGCTATGGTTGAGCAATCAAGGCCTGGCTTCTCATGAGGTGATAGTCCCCAAGCACCCACAAAGGAATGTCCACACACTGTATTAGTTAAAACGCAGTCTTTATATAAATAAGGTTCAATGTTATATACACTATCACGATAATACACTTTGTGCTCCGACTATTCTAAAATGGTAAATATATACAGTTCTAGGTGCTACCACAATTACTCTGATTCCATTAAAATGCATCAACTGTACTCAGTTCAAATAGCATACGAATCAACACAGTAAAACGATATCAATCATAGTCTTAGGAGGAAGACAAGTTGGTTAGACAATTGGCAGAATACTGGCCCCTACCGCTAGGCAGAGTTCTGTATGAGGATCCACACACCTGGGCAACCTGTAAATGAAGAAGCACTACAAGCCCAGTCCATATATTGTCTACTTGTCATGGTCACGGGACCAAAGTCACAAAAACCACACAGGGGGCCTGGATGGACACAGTCCTGGCGCCAAAGGCGCGAGGCTCATGAACAACAAGGAACAGGAACACTTCCTTTGGGCGCAAGAGTGCTTTTATTATTGGAACTTTCCATGTACTTTACTTTAGGAGCAGCCCTACGTGTATAATATTGTGTGTGGCTGCTTCTCTGGGTTGCCTTGCATGTGCTGACTCAGGGATTGGCAGGGTGTGGCAGGCAAGCCAGGCCCGGTGGGCGTGTCCCACAAGCTCAGCTATATAAGCTGCTCCAATCCTAGAGGCTGGCGCTTCGCGTTATTCTGCACTTGCATGCATCGTAACTCTCACCGCCGCCTGGGTGCAGACTTACCTCTTGTACTCCAGCTTCCTGCCTTCAAACTTACCTTTGGGGACTTGCTCTCATCTGCACGCATCTTCCGCTGAACCCGGCACCATTATTCCATCTTCATACCTTCCGGAACGCAGAATCTTGACCTCGACACCGCAGCACGTCACGCTCCCCATCTATGAAGACAACTCCTGCAAGGAAGACGAAAGACAAGGTTAGACATTTAAAAACCATTCAGTTTGAGGTCGCGCTACCATCGGACCTCGCGCTCATCCTTAAACCACCACTTACCTATTGTCAGATCATCGAGGATTCATTCCTCTTCCATCCGGCTTTGTTTCAGGCTCCGAAGCTGCCGCTTGGCCGCAACTTCTCCTATTCGGAACTTTAAGGAAGGAGCCGAAGAACAACAGGCTATAAGAGACAAGGGAAAGAACAAAGACACTTACCAACATGAGGTGGCATAGTCACAGCTGGACTGGACCCACAGAATACTCACAGAAGGAGAAGCCGGACAGTGGTGATCACATTCCAGGGAGGGCTGCAACTGTGCCCCAACGTCCCTGCAGAGACCAGGTGAGCGTAACAGAACGCAAAGCCTCTACAAATCTCTGCCTGGGCGTTATGGAAACTTCAGAGACAGACCAGTTGGCCCAATTGTTTGGAGAGCTACGAGCTGGAGTTCATGACTTCAGAGAGGAAACCAATGCCTTAAGGAGGGATCTTATTGTGACTTGAGAGCGAACTGACGACTAGGCAAGACAGATGCTGCAGGCACAAAATTTGGCCAGGTTCCATTGCCCGGGTATGCCCATCCTCCCACACTGCAGTCATCAACACCAGTTCAGGTGGTTCTTCCAGGGGCAGTACCACTAGCCCCGCCTGAACGCTTCACCGGAACCCCTTAGAAGTACGCCACATTTATGACCCAATGTCGCCTTCATTTCCTGTGCCGGCCTGGGGCTTTTCCTAACGATCAAGCCAAAGTTGCTTTTGAACTCTCACATTTAGGAGGTAGCGCAGCAGACTGGTCAATACCTCTTGTAAATCAAGATGATCCTTTGCTTTGGAACTTTGGGGGTTTTCAGCATGAGATGGAGAAATTGCACAACATACTCAAGGACAAGCTCTGGACAACAAATTGATGTCATCAGACAGGGAAATCAGGATCTATTGACCTACATTACATCCTTCAACCCTCTCATAGCCCAAACAAACTGGCCAGAAGAAAAGAGGACTACGCTTTTTTATCGAGGGTTGCGTAGAGAACTTAAGGATGTTTTAGCGCAAGTGGTGAATCCCCCTGAGGTATGTGCGGAATACATGAACCTGAAAGTGCAGCTTGATCACAGATTGCAGGAGCCCAATATGAACAGAACAAAAGCCGAAGGCCGATCGGTCTATGTGTGACCCTGTGAAAATCAAACCAAATCACACGGAGCGTCCGAACCAATGCAAATCGGTGGGTTACGGAGCCCTCTCACCAAGGCAGAAAGGGGGAAAAGAAGACAGCAACAACTCTGCTTATACTGTGGTAAAGCAGCTCACTTTCTTCGAGAATGCCCCCAGTGAACCCCCCCAGGAAATTAGTTGGAGCAATGGACAAAAAAGAAGAAGAATAGGACTCAGGAAACTCCAACGCCTGGCAAGTGTAGGGGTCCACTTGTCGAGTGATAAAAAGGAATCTGTGCAGACCTCACATCTAGTCATCCCGGGGCTCTTGGTGAACCACAAACAACCGTCAGAAATACATGCCTTGGAAGCATACATTGACAGTGGAGCTGTGGGAAATTACATTGACCAAGATCTGGCTATCCGAATAGGCCTTCCTCTCTGGCAAAAGCAGAAATCAGAGAACGTCACAGCAGTGGATGGATATCAGCTATCATCCGTCCCAGTGATGCAGCATACCGAAAAAGTCATGCTTCTGTGTCAGGACGGTCATCAAGAAAACATTACCTTCGATCTCATTGGCGCTCCTCAGTTTCAGATGATATTGGCAATGCCTTGGCTGGAGACCTGTGGGATATTTCAACCCATGCCAATGCGCCATATTACACCCCTTTGCCAATGGGGAAAGAAAACTGCCAAATATGGATGCACTAACCCCTGTGTGTGCCAAATCTGCAAAATTGTGCATAGTTCATAAACCACAAAAGAGCTGCACACCCTGCCACACACAGGCAAAGTTGATGTCAAAACAAGAAATCCCTGCAGGAGAATGCCAGTGGGTGATGTTACCTGTCACATGAATGAAGGCCCCAGAAGTGGGCTAAAATCCGGAAATGCCCTTAAATACAGCTTCCTAATCAATGGCGACCTTCAAAGTGCTGTTTTGGCACTAAGTTCAGTCATTTTCCCAGTGAATTATTGATAGGAAAAGTGTGCTGAAATCATAGATTCTCCAGGCAGTCAGAGGAATCCAGGCCTCACTGACTGACAGCTGCAAAAGAAAATTAGCTATCAAACCCAGTTTAAATGTGTTTCTTTTTCCTGAAGAGATTGCAAAATGCGCCTATTTAAAGCATGTTTGTGAAGGGCTTAATTCTTTTAAATGTCCAAATCCCTTATAAACCGTGCTTATTTTTATATGTGTCAAAGAAAAGACTCTATTGTGAATTTTAAAAGCAACCCAGTATTTTTGTTAAGTAACTGCTTAATTCTGATTGGGCAGTGACCAGTCTGGGAAAGTTTGACATCTCAGTTTTACACTCCCTTGCCACAGAAAGGCTAATGGCTGCTTAATGGTTCCCGCATATTGACAACAAGGAGCACAATGACCCCTCATTAGATATTCGGATTGTGGCTGAGCCAAGAACAAAGGACAGGCTCTGCTGGGGAAGGACAGGATGCTTCCCTCTACACCCCACCCCGATCAAAGGGATCTGACAGCTGTTGTTTGTTGAAAGGAGAGAAAGAATACCTCTGAACTTCTTGGTGTATAAATCTGTATGTCCTATGGGACTCAATGGGAATGGGGATCATCGAAACACCGGCAGCATCTCGTAATGCTGCCAGTGTTTCCTCATCCGCCTGCAGGCAGGCGGTGTTAAACCCGCCAGGTCAGACCTGGTGGGAACATCACCTCCCGCCTGCAGGAGTTGTGATCGCCCGGCATGGAAACAACGGTGGCGGCGGGTTTATCGCCACCGTTGTTTTCCATACCGGGCTATTTGTAATGAGGCCCATTGTCTTTCATTCCTGAATACCTGCTGATTACTGGCATCTGTGTAGGATTGCTAATTGTTACCTTCAGTACTTTGCAGGGAGACCTATTAACCTAAACGCTCTCTGTTCACAAACCAAAACTGTTCTTTTTCCTGTGTTTTCTATTCTGCATTAATATAAGTGCATTTAATTGCTTTACTTATTTTTGAATTGTATTGTCACCACCTGGTGATTGCTGCCACATATATATATATATATATATTAAAATGTATGTGTGATTTGAATATTAAATAAATAAATACATGTTTACCTTTACATACTAGCCTGATTCCTGGTTCAGTGTGACCTCGGGGGTATTTTGAGAAGGGTCTGATATGAGTGGTATATTATTCAGAATATTGAACTTATAGACACAAATAAAATAAGTATTTCATTGGGCACTACATGCTAGGCGAGAACTGGCTGTGTGCCTGATTGAAATCCTTAACAGCTTGGGGGCTTGTCCGGGATTCTGAATTTGAAATACCACCCGTGACAGTCTAGCACAGCAAACTAACCTGCAGGGTACAGACATCTTGCTGGGTTGGGGTACTGTGCTACACTGTACAAGCACCTCTCAAAAGAAATACTCCAAAAATCGGGCCTGTTTGTAAAAATAAATTAACCCTGAAATAAGCCATAAGGAAATTGATGTTTCTAAAATGGCATCCCCAGTAGAGATTAAAATTGCTAGAGAACAACTCCTGCACAAACTGTTTGGCAGGGGCGAGTGGCCCGAACAGAATGAACAGGTATGGCTGCAGGAAATAAAAGGACAGGTCACTGCCATAGACCTAGATACATGGCAGGACAAGGACCCATTACACCAAGCACTTAGCGAACTGTACATGGCCCCAAAAATAAAAGAGGAGCAGTGTAAAATTGCCAAAATAGCGGCCTACATTTACCTCCACATAGGAGTAATACAGGAAAAGCATGCAGAAAACATAGTTCTGGCAAAGAAGCAAGGGGAAACACTACAGAAAATCCAAACTGAGCTAGACTCTGCAGGGCAAAGGCTACTGAAGAGCCAAGAATAAGAGACAGAGGCTAGGTAGTATATTACCAAACTAAAAGAAGATCTGGCTCTCTTACAGCAAGAGAAGGCAGAGCGGGATACCACATTACAGACACTGCAAGATGAGTGTCAGGAAAGGGTTGACTCTTTACAACAGAGTCAACAGAAACTGGAGCATCAATTCACTTTTAACAGAGTCTGCGCAGAACAGCTAGTTATCCTACAAGACCGCATAGACAAATTAAAAGAGGAAAACAAATTAATTCTTAAAGATTTAGAATCTCAAGCAGAATTTGATGAGGAGTGCCAGAAATCTAGTGCATTTAAGAAACAGAGGGACGACCTGGCAGAACACAGGGGCACTCTAAGTCAGGAGAGGGACGCCTTAGCCCAGGAAGTCAGCCAATTAAAAACTAAGTTAGAGGAAAAGAAGCTGGCCCTCCAGGAGCTTACTGAAGTTAAAACCAAATATGAGCAGCTACTAGAGCACACCATGCCGGTGGAGGATGCTCTGGAAAAGAACACTCAGACCAATAATGACAAAACTCAGGAGGTGAGTCTTCTGCAGCAAAAATTGGCCCACTATTTCCAATCCAGGCAGGAAGCACAGAGAGACAATGAGGCTCTCTGTGAAAAGAATGACAGGCTCCACAAACAGATAAACACACGTAGGGGGGTCCCCCAAATGAACCATTCAGCAACTAATTTAATGGCCCAGTTTTAGCTCATACCAGGTCCCATTCCATATGCTGTTTGAATCACCACACAGAATGTAACATATAATACACAGTGTTTATCATTTTATACAAAATAGTTATAATTTATTGCGTAGGCCATTGGTCCTACGTTAACAAAGTAAAAAAAACACATAAATACATATATCGATATTGAAGATGTATATATACATCTAATAGCATTTCAGTGATTCAATCATAAAACGAAAGGTGACACAGAGACAATTCTGTAATTTGGAGGGAAGCGGTCACAAAACACTGTCTTCCTGGCCCTATCTGGCTAATGAGTCACAGAAATCCTCCAAAGAAATAGTGTCACCTAATACACATTCTAAAATTGATTATGCATGACAAGATGAATTGTACATGACTGAAAATACACATCCCAGGTCAAACAGATAGCCATACAAGAGCAAATCATTGAGACCAGTAAGGCCTTAATAAAGGAGCAAAAGAGTCAGATTTTGACATGTCACCAGGGAATAGGGGCTGAAAGAGAAGAGGTAGGAAGGGACAGAGAAACCCCTGAACATAACATCAGGGACTCTTACCCCTTCAGTACCATGAACTTTGCCACCTTCATGTCCACTGGCTCATAGTAACCAAGAGCCACAGGGATGGTAGACTTCAGCAGAATGGGAAACATGGGACTGACAGATCAGCGCCTCCCAGAAATGGACGGGTTGGCATCTCGGTACAGATTCCCAAATGTTAGGGCTAGCCTCCCTGATCAGGAAGACTCCAGTGAGGGGAGAATCAGGGAACTGGATCCCCAAAAATACTGCCTACCAAAGGATCAGTCTGTCAAATGTGGTGAGGAACTCCATGAAACTAGGGCCAAAAAGAGTATCTTAGAGACCTCTTTCCAACTAGGGCAGTGGGGGGGCGGATACTCAGCCAATCCTGGGAGCAAGGGAGAGTCAGAAGACACTTCTGAGCGCCACAGGCATCATGAAACTAGGCCCCCACAATCTGCAAGCCATTCTCAAGCTCGCAGAATCAGGGAGAGCCTAGAGGATCAGATAGCCACCTCCTGGAGCAGTGCTTCTGAGTCAGAGGATGAGTTCACATGGGTGACTAAAACTAAAAAGGCCAACAAAATTAAGAGGGCTCTACTAAAAGATCCCCTGAAACAGATCAAGACCATTAGGAGCATCATAACTCCCTATCACAAAAATGCCAAGTATTCAGTCTGGGAGCACCTTGAGTTATACGAGCAAATGATGGATACTTTCCATCTGAAAGATAGCCAGAATTGTATCCAATATGTCAAGTGGACATTTCCCCCTGAATACTCCAGCTTCTTTGTGGTGCTGGAGGATCAAAATCACTTAAGATGGTCCACCTACAGCGGGGCCATCTTAAAATATTTTTCAGGACATAGGAACTGTTATGCTCACCTGGTATCTACGGAGACGCCACCCAGCCAGTTGGTCGTTGGTGCCCTTCCCAATGATTCCCTGGTGTGGTCTCGGTGTTGATGGGATTCCGCCTAGTTGTCGGAACCGGTGGGCTCTCCGTCCTGCTCTCTGGGCAGGGGCACGTTGTCTTTTGTGGGCACGGGCGGTCCAGTTACTTCACTGACTGCTGCCCTTGTAGTGTCTTTCAGGTAGGTCTTATTGCGATTGATGGCGTTGTAATTCTTGCATGCCTTTTCTCTGTTCTAAATGTCTCTTTTTTTTATCTCCCTAGGAGCGCAGAGTGTCCGCTTGTAGAACTGGATATGCTGTTTCTCACCGGGAGATGATGGCGCGCTATAGCAATATGATGCGCTAAGGAGGTGCTTTGCGTAGCGCAGCAATGTCTTGTCCTCACTGACCTGTGCTTTTCTCTTTTCCTAGGTCACAGTGAGTTCCCAGCGCAGATGGAGTTCTGGAGCTATGCCGGCCGAAAAGCAACCAACCAGGTAAGTCTTTAAGCGCTTTGTGGTTGTAATGTCTCCACTACCTCCTTTAATGATGTCTTCCTCCTTTTCTCAGGTCCTTCGATCCGGGCGGTGAACTCCACCAACAGAGCTGCTCAGTAGCTGCGAGCAGTGAAGGATGATGAATGCAGGTAAGATTCTGCTGCTAACGATGTTCTTGGTTTTTCTGCAGGTCCGGAACTTACCAGGCTCGTGAGAAAGCTGGACACGGTGAGCGTCACGTTGCTAGAAGCAAAGTAACGCAAAGCGTGTTGTCTTGTTCGGGTGTGGTTTAAATAGCCACTGTAAAGTAGTCCAGGTAAAGTAGTCCTGAGGCCACCACACCCAAAACACTAGACCGCATAGCTTGGTTCTAGGAATCAAGCTATGTGGATGCCTCCATGTTGGCTGAAAGCCTAAATAAAGTAGTTCCTCAAGCAGATGTCTTTCCTTACTGATGAGCCTGGCGCCAAAGGCGCCAGGACTGGCCCCAAGAGGGCCTGAGAAGTGGATGCCAGGCCTTATTAGTGATCCGAACCCTGATTCCACCTGGCCAATGGGCTTGCCAGTGGGGATCAGGGCAAGGCGACCTACAACCTGCAGTGTGGGGAAGACCAGGCCCCACAAGAATTTGTGCAAGAATTAAAACATGCCTTTGCGCAAACCACCAGGAGGGTGCGTACAGACAGTAGGGAGTTCTTTAATACCTTCTTTCATGCACTCCCTAAATACATCATGACCCAGCTGGTGAGGGACTTTCACGAGAAGAGATCACTAGACTGGGTCATTGAACAGGCGACTCGTATTTATGAAGTGCAGAAACCGGTGGAGAATAAAAATACAAATGAAAACCCCAAACCAGCCAACACCCCTGCTGCTGCTAAGGTGGCGGAGGTGAAGGTTGCCCCCATTTTAGAACTGGAGATGGGGGGGCCTACAAATATTCCTGTGCAAAATCCTTCTAACCAAAGAACCAGAAGGCCCTCGGGCCAATCCCAAACAGGTAGTCAGGGAGGTAACCCCACCAATGGGACCCCTAACTCCCCTGATTATATTAGCCCACGTTACAAGAGCAACAGACCCATCCTGGGGTATGTGTGGACTCCCCCAGCCCAGGGGGGGGGATCCAACCAGGTAGCAACCAACCCAGGAAACATCCCTCCTAATTTTCCCCAGGATGGCAGTAACCCCCCAAATGCCGAGATGTGCTTCTTTCCCCGGTACACGCCAAACTTCAACACCCAAAACAACTCTCCTTTCTTTCCCCACTTTCCTGAGCCCAGGCAGCCCAATCCGAGAGAGGGGAGGTCAAGGGTGGAGGGTACCAGAACTATCCCAACCAAGGGTATTATGGGAGAAGGGACAGTTACCCTTCCCGTGATCCACCTAGGATGGACCAGAGACCCCCGTACCAGCCAGAGCGGGTGTCCCAGCTGGAGCGCCAGGTCCAGAATTTGTCACAGGATCTGGGTCGCATGTTGAGGGCTCAGCAGAACCCTCAGATGAGCATGCCGGCTCAGAACTCCACCAACTAAGGGTCTGGTACTCCAGAGCAATGACGGGGAGCAAACACCGATAACCCACCGGTTCCAAAGGAGGAGGCACAGGGGGAAGGAGGGTGCAAAGCTTTAGAGGAAGCTTCCTTCCACATTTGTGAAAAGCCCCTGGAAACCCAGGAACCGGAACCAAAATCTCCTGCCCCCGAAAGTCTGCAACCTAAGGAACAGAGGGCAGGTAGGAGAAATAAAGGGCCTAAAAAGACCCATTTTGTGGAGGAGGTTAGAGTCTTCCAATTTGAAGGAGCGGGGCCCTCAGAGGACTCTGGGAAAAGGATCTTCCCCTTCAGGGATGGGGGAACTCCTCCCAAAGAAAAATGTGTCCCAAGAGATCCTAATCCAGACTGGGTAAATGTGGGGACTGAGTTAAAACCGCCCATCATTGCGCCCCAGAATGACAAGCCAGAAAATTACCTTGCCCAAACCAATTCTGGTGACTGCCCCCAAAAGGGGGGTGGGCGGCCCAGAATCTGAACCGGAGGTGCCCAAAACTCTTCCAATATCCAACTCCCCTATTTTCTTTGCAGATCCCCAAGCTCCCACACCAAGCCATGCCCAAACCCATTCGGGGGACTGCCTCCAAAAAGGGGGGGCAGCCCAGAACCAGAGAAAGAAGATTCCCTAGCTCCCCCAAGCCATTCTGAGGACTGCCTCTAAAAAGGGGGGGCATCCCCGAATCAGAAAAGGAGGAGCCCGGGACTCCTCAAATTACTGAGTGTGAAATTGCCTGTTCAGATTCCCAAACCACTGAATTCCATACTGGCGACTGCCTCCAAAAAGGGGAGGGGCAGCCCAGAACCAGCACAAGAGGAACCCCAAACCTCACCAATCGCTTCTGTTGACTGCCTCGAGAAAGGGGGGGACAGCCCAGAACCAGAACAAGGGGCCCGAAACTCCCAAAATAGCGGTGTGTCAAAATTCTTTGCCAGATTCCTGAACTCCAACACTGTCTCTTGAACCAACTATCCTGGCGTCAGAGTCAGAAATTAGTAAATGGACCACCCAGCTTACCAAGAACACCCATTAACTTTGCCCATTGGAGGAGAAGGAAGGTAGATTCTACGCCTCCGTCCAAGTGCAAGGGCAATGTGCAATTCCAGCTCTGGTGGACACTGGCTCCCAAGCAACTTTGCTGTCAAAGAGGATCTTTGAGCAGCTAAAGTCAGGAAGGGGGGAGAGATACCAGATCCCACTCACTCCTCTTCCAGGACAGCTCCAGAACTTTGACGGGAAGGAAATTCCTGTTGAGGGGTCTGCAGAGCTGGAAATTAAAATTGGGCGACACAAAATGAAGCACCCGGTCATAGTCGTGGTACCAGAGGGAACCCCTTGTCTATTAGGGAATGACATCCTCCTTAGGCTGTCTCCCCTAATAGATTGTATGAATAAGGTACTCTGGACCCAGACTCACAGGCCAATCAAATTAAAACAAAGTGTCAACCATGTTAGTCTAAATGGCACATGCCACATGGTTGAACAAAAACTGGACCAAATTAAGTTCTACCTTCAAAACAATGACATACCCAATGTTACAATCATAGCTGTGGGACAACAAACTGGTGATGGGAACTACTCTATATTTCTGCAAATCAACCTTCCTTCCAGTCTCAAGTGTCATTCCATACTGGAAGGGGATACTCTAAAGTTCTATACAAATTCACAATCAGAAAATCCCAATTCCATAGCCAAAATTGATATCTAACCAGCACAAAACTTAGCTGGCATTCTGAAGAAGGGCAAACAGCTCCTCCTCCCGATTCAGTTAAATGACGGGAAGGCGTCTGTCCTCGCCCGAGTTGACTTGAATAGCAAAGAAAGGTTCATCAGCGAAGTATTATTCAAGAAACTCCGAGAAGTCCAGACCCTGCCTGCCGTTGAGCCCCTTGGTCCATGTGTATGGGGCCTGGAAGCTCCCTGTTCCAAACATCTTCTGATTAGCAGTGGCATAATCAAAATCTCTAGAGATGAGAAAAGCATAGCACATAGTTGTTGGGTCATGCAAGGTGTTCCTTCCGCCCTTTATATGGGCAGCCACCCCCTCAACCAACTTGAAATTAATTTGGACCCCAGTTATTGCGAAGCCCGGTCCCAACTGGAGAATAAATCTCAGGGTCCCGGTAATCCTAAGGGAAGCTTTCCAGTCAGCCTAGCGCCACGGTAGGAAAAGGAATTTCAGAAATCGAGGAGAAGTCACCATCCCAGGCCTCGTCTACAGAATCTGCATCCCCAAAGGAAATTTGACAGAAGGGGAAAACAAGTGGGTCCACATAAACCAGCTAAAGAGTTGCCATTCCAGGCATACTTTGCGGCAAATAGAAGAGCCTACCGGAAACCCAGAGGGGGAAAATCCAGAGATCTAAATAAATTATTGAAGGTTCATTAGTTACGTGGGAGGATAGTGTTAAGACTATCACTGAATATAGACGGGGAATATTGTCAATTGTTATTAAATGCATGCATCCGCCCCACTACACTTCTCGGGGAACAGTAGTAGGGAAATGTCCATAACTGTGCTATGTTCTGTTTTCTAGTACTGGAACTAAATCCACCTAATCACCAAGGAGGACCTCCTCGGGGACTGGGAGGAAATAAACCCAAGAGACCCAGAGTGTCGCTCCACACTTCCAACCAGAACCAGCGAGGAGAACGTGTTGCATCCATCGCTGACGGGAGAAGCAACCGGATCCCTTCACATGGACCGAAGGACAAAGATAATCCCACATGCCCGACTCCCCCACGACTGGACATCAAGCTGAAGCCTGGGAGGGATGTGTGGGATATTTCAACCCATGCCAAAGCGCCCTATTACACCCCTTTGCCAATGGGGAAAGAAAACTGCCAAAAATGGATGCACTAACCTCTGTGTGCGCCAAATCTGCAAAACTGTGTGTTGGGCAGAATTATATGCAGTACCCTTTGAGAACACCACACACAATTAAGACTACAAGTGACAGTACAATTTCACCTTTGGTACAAGCCTGTACTACACAGTTAAAGTGGTAGCAGTAGCGGAGTAGCCAGACTTATCTCAAGAGTAAGTGAGCAGTATGAAATAGTTACACAAAGGACAGCAATTACTATGATTCAGGCAAACACTGACTCAAGGTTTTCAAGTAAAAGAATATACATTTATTTCACTCTTCAGTTGTATAACATTACACTATTATAAGCAGTTTAAAAATCACTTTCTTAATACACCACACCACTTGTCGTGATACACAAAATTGCAAATTTGCCAATCAGGGCTTTAGATGACAGCATTAGCCGCTGAAAGCCAATAGTTTATTCAAAGTATATGCTAAATGCTGACAGTAGTCTGTTGTAGCACTTCCATTACGCAGTAGTGAGCTACAAGGAATATGCAGGCCTAGTAGGGGTGGTAGGTCACATTATGCATTGTAGATAGACAGGCAGGGCAAAGGCCCCAGTTCTGTAGCTAGTAGAGACATTATTGGAGTGTTTGGAGCATTATGGCACCTATATAGCGCTTAGATAGCCAATCATAAGCGCTATGAACACTGAGCTATAAGTGCATGTCTTTTAGAGCTTGCTCACATGGGGTTAATTCATCTCGGCTTCTCTTAGAATATTCTGCCTTTCTGTAGCTCTGCATGGCTATGTAAACTAATCCTCTTTCTCTGGGAAGGCACTGATAAGACATTCCTGAGCTTTCGCGCAGATGGGCTCCAAGCAGGGAGGGGCACAGAAAGGAGCACAGTGGAAATTCACAGAGTTGGGTTTTTCCATGAGCAAGCCTATATTTTGCACAGGGAAAGTTCTGGAACTGTGCGTCATGGACTGACAGCACGAGATTATAAAAATGCATGCCCACATGACTCAGGTGGGAGATCAATCCGTGGACTTGGTTCGAGCAAGATCGAGTGTCCGGAACCTGATGCTTTGTCGGCACCCTGCAGCACTGTCCACTGAGCGGGGCTGGCAACAGCTAGCTTATGAGGGCCAGGGTCTCCCAGTGCTGATTGAAGGGGCTTAAGACTGTGTTTCTCTATGTTTCTCCAAGTTCTATGTTTCTCTATATTTTGTATTTCTCTAAGTTTTGTGTTTTGTAATCTTCTCTAACTTGAATCCCAAGAGGCTGCTAAATTTTACTGTTTCTAATAAATGCTAAACTTTTTGAAGGAGTCATTTGTCACTAGCATGAGTTCACTGCTCGGCACAATAGAACCTGTATTTTGGGCTGAATTGGGTAATTTTTGCTCTCAAGGGCTGGTCCCGAGGAAGATTTTCCCCATTTCAAGACACCCCTTCCCTTAAATTCCAGACAAGTTAAGCTCACAAAATGAAGTGGGAGCAAAATGGCACTCCAGCAATTTAAAAGGGAGGGAAAGACAAACGTTAACAGAAATGGATCTACACCAACAGGTAAGTACTCAGGGCAAGCAAACAAGAGAGACTACAATGATAAAATCAGATAGAAAAGGCCTAGGGCCAAAGTCAATGGTTCAAAAGTCTTTTGCTCAAGATAATACAGTTGAGGGTAGTTTGCTGTAAAGTTCATGGCACGGTTTCCGGACGAGGTTGGTTGGTAGAAAAGTTATTTCAAAGAGAAGAGAAGGACAAGCCCTCGGATTGGAGAAAGATTTCAAACACTTTCACCGCGGCTGAATGAAACGCACAAGCTGAGGCAGACGTTCCTGGTAGTTCCTGCAGGCTCACGGTTCCTGAAGCGACTGTCGGACTGATCAGAAGTAGGAAGTCTGGAGGGTCCTGCACTACCCAGGGAAGAAACCAGCAGCAACGCCAAACAACAAATAAAAGGTGCGCTCCTTAAAACCCAAGCAGGGTCCGATCTTCCTGGCTATCCGGCCCACTGTAGCTCTGTACAGCGAATTCAACCAGAGGAGGGGTCCTGGCTTACAGTTGGGTGAACTGGTTGGTCCCACCAGCTCAAGGGAAGAAGTTTCCTGGAGGATCTTCTCTGTCATTGGATTCTGGAGATTCAGACCTGCATCAGGGCTTAACCGGGCAGTTCAGTCATTGTAGGGGTCCTCTACTTCCAGTTCCTTGTTGTTTCTATCGTTCCAGTGGCGACTCTGCTCTTCCAGTCCCAGAGACCTGCTTTTTATGCAGTTTTCCCCCATTCATGCAGCCTGGCTGTCAATCACACAGAAGGGTGGCTGGCCTGGCAAGGCCAGTCCACTTAGCCAATCAGACAAGAGTGCGTATTGGGTTACCAAGGGAACCCATGGCAGGGGTCCAAAAACCCCTCCCTCACATCCTGCCTACCCAGACTCTCAGGCGCCTAAAGGAGGGCTTCTGTGTGGAAGTCCGCGAAAAGGCGATGAACAAAGGGACCAAACCTGGTTTGGCGCACAGAGTAAAACACGAGAAAGACTTTAACAAAAAGAAATGACGAATAAACCCGGCCAGAACCAAAATAAAAGGTATTTGGTCAAGCAGGTTTATGTTTGAGGCTAATATAATAGCCTAAAACATTACCACGTTTATATTAAATAATCGCGGTAGAAAAGTTAGGGTAGATACCACTGCCACCAGCCAAGTCTTAATGTAAAGGGAGCGAAACAATGCCCCAAGAGGCACAGACAAAAAGGGATAAGAATGAACCCTTTCCAATACTCCATGGAAGATGGGGTGTACTGGGTATGTGGTTTAAAGTGACTAAGGTAAACTTAATGGCAACTTTACCCTTTTCTGGAGGACTGTAGTCAGCCCCAGAAAATGGAGTCGGTGGGAAGTTAAAAGACAACCCTGTGTCACTGCACTGAAGGTGCTGTGTAACACACATGAAAAATATGGTGCCCTGGAGTAGGTGAGGCTCCAGTGCCCAAGATCACACAGAAAGTAGAAATACACATAGCAAAACACATGTAGGAGTGGGAAAAAAGGCTCACACTCTTACCAAGTGAAAAAAAAAATCCTAGAAATCCAGCAAAGCTGCTGAGGGACTCAGTAGGTAAGAGAAATCAACCATATATGAGAATTCTCCCTAACACTGCGTATGGTTCATAAACTGTTAGGCGGAAACCTGTGCAGTTCCCTCTGGGACCACTGCAAAAGATTTAGGACTACAGGTGTTTGGCAGTAAACCCACTTGGTAGCAGTTTGTACCACACAGATTCACTTGGTAGCTGTGGCTGAGCAGTCAGACTTCCCTCAAGAAGAGTTAGGCAGTATACAGAGTATTCACAATAGGTCAAGAGAACAAAATAGAACAAGTAAACACTGACCAGGGCTTGGTGTAAAAGAGATATAATTATTTATTTAAAACCACATCTAGAAAAACACACAGGCACTAATAGTAAGCAATTCAAAAACACGGTCACTAAAAGATATACACTCCCTTAAAAGAATATTAGACAAGTCTTAAGTAAAGCCCCACTTATTTTCAGACAGCGGTGAGCGCTTAACGTAGATGACACTCTAATAATTCGTTTTAAAAAGGGAGAGAAAAGCAGAGAATAAATTGAAACAGATCCCAACACTTTTTCACGAACACAACAAGAGAGGAAGGCAAAGTAACACCGTGAATTCAGAGTCAGTAGGCCGGATCCGCTTTAAGAGGATCAAGACGAAATGTGTCCAAGGTCACACGGTTGCAGTGCACAAAAGTCTTGTTACGGTTCCAAAAGGAGTTGGACCAAAGAAAGGGACCAGTTAGAAGGTCAAGGCGGCCAGCGCAGTCCAGAAGGTTAAGGGGTTGTTATTACCTTGTAGCAATCTTTAGAAAGGGAGGCCTGGCGGACACGGTACCTTAAAGTGGTGAGAACACTCCAGCGGGGGCAGTTGTTCCTGGCAGCGGATGCAAATCGGTGCTTCGTCCGGGGGAAGAGAGGATCTCGTCAGGGAGGAAGACAGGAGTCCGTTGCACTCCCAGGGAAGAAACCAGCCGCAGAGTTTCTCAGGTACAAGGAGCGGTCCTTTGATTCGCGGTTCAGTGGTAAGTGGCTATCTGGCTGCCGGGGTGCTTGGCACGGGCAGTTCGACCACAAACCGATCTGGGGTGCAAAGAAAAGAAGGTAAACTGGTTGTGCCCACCAGTCAGGGGAAGAAGCCTCTCCAGCCGGGAGATCTTCTCTGTCGTCGGGAAGTGGTGAGTCGGTTCCGCAGGGCTACACCGGTGGTGTCGTCATGGTAGGTCGGCTCAGCTTCTCCCTCATCGGATTCTCAGGTCCTGTGGCAACTTCTGAAGTTCCAGTCCCCAAAGCCCTGCTTTTATGCAGCATACCCCCATTCACTAAGCCTAGCTGTCAATCAAACATGCTAAGTGGTGAGCCGGCCGGCTCACCACTTGGGCCAATCACACAAGAGTGCGACTTGAGTTACCAAGGTAACTCAGTCCAGGGTGCCTAAACCCCCTCCCACACCCCCTGTGGTACCCAGACAGAGTGGCACCACCTTTGGAGGCTTCTGTGGAGAAGCCCACCAAAAAGTGGAACAAAGGGCTCGTCTTGGGTTGGAGTCACAGAAGAGAGCACAAACGCCATTTTAGAATCAAGTCCTGGCAAAAAATACCAACCAGTGAATTAATATTAATTAAATAAACCGGCAGTATGTTCAAGGCTATGAGAATTAAATAATTAAAGTTGGTAGCCTCGAACAATGGGAAAATCCCATAGGGAACTATTCGCGGTCGAATATAAAAAGTAGTTTCCACTGCCACCAGCCAAAACTCAATCAGGGGGGACGGAGAGGTGCCCCCTCGACTAACAGACCCCAGGGCAATCGAATTGCCCGACCAGTACGTCCACAATATGATGGTTTGTACTGGTTTCTGTTAATAATTTGGGACTAGTAAAGCCAATGGTGACTTTACATGCCCTGGGAGACAGTAGTCAGTCCCAGGGTATGGAGTCTATGGTGGGGTGTCACTATGACACCCCTGTGTTACTGCACACAGGGTGCTGTGTAACACACATAGTAAAAACACATGAGACCCTATGGAGTAAAGGACCCCATAGCCCAGAAAACACATTAACAGTCAAAGGAACACCATAAATCATGTCCAAGAGGGGGAGAAAAAGAGTCTGACTCTTGGCAGGAGAAAAAAACAAACTCCAGAAATCCAGCAAAGCTGCTGGGGGACTCACTAGGTTAGGAAATTCAGTCTAAAGAGAGAATTCTCCCTAACATAAACCACAAAAGAGCTGCACACCCTGCCACACACAGGAAAAGTTGATGTCAAAACAAGAACTCCCTGAAGGAGAATGCCAGTGGGTGCTGTTATCTGTCACATGAATCAAGGCCCCAGAAGTGGGCTAAAATCCGAAAATGCCCTTAAATACAGCTTCCTAATCAATGGCGACCTTCAAAGTGCCGTTTTGGCGCTAAGTTCAGTCATTTTGCCAGTGAATTATTGAAAGGAAAAGTGTGCTGAAATCATAGATTCTCCAGGCAGTCAGAGGAATCCAGGCCTCACTGACTGACAGCTGCATAAGAAAATTAGCTGTCAAACCCAGTTTAAATGTGTTTCTTTTTCCTGAAGAGATTGCAAAATACGCCTATTTAAAGCATGTTTGTGAAGGGCTTAATTCTTTTAAATGTCCAAATCCCTTATAAACCGTGCTTATTTTTATATGTGTCAAAGAAAAGACTCTATTGTGAATTTTAAAAGCAACCCAGTATTGGAGTTAAGTAACTGCTTCATTCTGATTGGGCAGTGACCAGCCTGGGAATGTTTGACATCTCAGTTTGACACTCCCTTGCTACAGGAAGGCTAATGGCTGCTTATTGGTTCCTGCATATTGATAACAAGGAGCACAATGAGACCTCATTAGACATTTGCCTTGTGGCTGAGCCAAGAACAAAGGACAGGCTCTGCTGGGGAGGGACAGGATGCTTCCCTCTACACCCCACCCTGATCAAAGGGATCTGACAGCTGTTGTTTGTTGAAAGGATAGAAGAAAAACAAAACTCTGAACTTCTGGGTGTTTAAATCTGTATTTGTGGTTAAGTTTGAAACTCTTTAATTCTGCAACCTAAAGAAGGATGAGTCTGAAAATTGGTAGATGTTAAGCTAATTTTAGGCTGTTGCTTTGAAGACATTGATGAAATCTGTATCACTCAAGGAACCAAAGTTACGAAAAAACGCTCATTGTAGCAGAACTATTAATGTTGCAAGCTTAAGATTGTATGTACATGATCCACTGATAAGTGCCCAGAGATGTACCGAATTAGAAATTATTAGTCCAAACTGTTGTGATTAAAATTGATGAAATCCCATAGAATGAGAAAGACAGCTCTCACAGCGATGGGAATTGGACGCCAGGATGAACCATAAACAATGTAATGTATGTGTCTGATTTTTGTAGAGGGCATAATTGTAAAAATGTGTATTTATGGGAAAGCTAAATTGTGGTCAAAATCAATGTGGGAGTTCATAAATCCCATCGTAAAGATGACAGCTCTGTTTGGACTGCCAACCAAAACAAGGCAAGTGCCTGGGCCACTCACAGCTGTGGGGGTGTGTTTTTGAAATTCTGCCCACACCATAAACCTGGTGATGTAATTTGGTAGTATAAATATAGGAACTACACAACACATAGGACACACTGCTTCCAGAACACATCCAGATTTCCGCGCAGCACCTTTTTCCAGATCTCTTCATCTTGTAGCTGACTCCAGACTTCTTTGAAGATCCAGATTTCTTTGCAGAATCCAGACTTTAGCATTGCTGAACTCTTTCTAGCTAGACCTAATTTCAAACATCCCAGACTTGAAGGTATTTAATACTGAACCAGTTTGGCTTGCTACCACAGAGGCTTGCCTGCTGAAACTCGCATCCTGCTATCTGCCGTGTCCAGTGACCAGAAGGGCCCATCCAAATCCAGTCTGAGGTGCAGTCCAAAATTGACTAGCACCGTGCTGCTGATCCAATACCTCCAGAGGTGCCCTGCTGTCAGTAGACCTGACCGATCCATGACCAGAACCTTGACGGTCCATTTTAAGCACAAGGGACTGTAAGTATTAATTGGAAGAACAGTGACCCATAGTATATTTTCATTGTCTTATCCCATCTCAACCCATCTCATCCTTAAATTCAGAACCCTAGTACTGTCAAAACTATTCTTGCGCTGATTTTCCTAATTTCTTTTACCATACCATAAGTCATTAGTGATTTTGAGTAACTAAAGTAGATCTCAGTAAGGAATCAAGTGTCCACCACGTGAAGGGTTAGGCTGGCCACGTAATTGCAGAAGATTCATGTGTGGCATTCTCTTTTTCATAGTCATTAATATAGTGTAATGGAACCCATCTGTCATTTTTAAAACCCAATTTCTGTTGTCATTTTTGCACCTATTTTGCTAAAACACCTCTGACTAAAACCTCCATAACTTATTCAAATGTATAGATTGGAACGAAATTTCAACTCTCACTGATACCTAAGACCCTTAGCTACATCCACAACCAAAAACGCGGAACAGTGTATTTGACGTTTTTCTCAAATATTGCATAGTGAAATTTTGCTGCAAATTTGCAGTTTTTCAAAGTTCACACGGATCTTTTTTCCATCCAAAGTGTTCTTCAAATCCCATACAGATCTAAAGTGTGTACTGTGGTTTATCTTGTAGCTCATGTGTGTTAGGACCTGTTTAGTGTTGCTTTCCTCAGAATTTATCTCCATTTAAGCAATTTCACAACCTTTTGCACTGTTTTACAAAGCCATTTTTCACCTGTCATTTTAAAAGTGTCTATTTCCAAAAACGGTTTTCTCTCTTATTTGGTGAGGGGGGAGATTGCATTTAAACTCTAGACATTGTCTTTCATTCTTGAATACCTGCTGATTACTGACATCTGTTTCAATTGCTTTACTTATTTTTGAATTGTATTGCCACAACCTGGTGATTGCTACCCCGTATATATATATTAAAATGTATGTGTGAATTGAATATTAAATAAATAAATAAATACATATTTACCTTTACAAACTAGCCTGATTCCTGGTTCAGTGTGACCTGGGGGGTATTTTGAGAAGGGTGTGATATGAGTGATATATCATTCAGAATACTGAACTTATAGACACACATAAAATAAGTATTTAATTGCGCACTACACGCTAGGTGAGACCTGGGTGTGTGCCTGATTGAAATCCTTAACAAACCCACAACCCTAGGATCGACTTGCAAAAACGAGTTCTGACCTTTCCTCAAGACTGTGCTGACACCTGTTAGAATAAAGACGTCATCAACCTGAAACCAAAGAAAGGAATCGCACTGGGTCTCACTGGTTCCTTACCCCCTGAGTATCTGGACTACCAGGATGTCTTTCAAAAAGAGCAGGCCGACGTCCTGCCTCAGCACAGGCCTTAGGATTGCCAAATTGATCTTTTATCCGGAGCCCAAATACACCGTAGTCGGATTTACGCCCTAACAGAGCAGGAAAATCAACATTGTTACCTGTCATTATCCACAGAACGTGCCCCTTTTGGGCTTCCTGGTCCTTGTCACAACGGGGCTTGCACTCTTTGATACTCCCAACATGGCCATCTAACGTGGTACGCCTTGCACTAGCTTCCACGTCGGACGTAGCACATTCTACAAATAGACCACGCCCTGTGCCCCCGCGCATCTCAACGCTATCGCTGGTAGTGACTAGACGTGTGCTCCGTAGTTCGCTGAACTATTCTCCTGTCCTTGGTTCCCGGATCCTCTAATTTCCCAATTCATTCCTCCCTCATCTCTTTACCTTGTTTCCCCAATTTCGTGTACCTCCTTCGTGTACACTTCCTCGCTTCCTGGACGTCCTGAGCATCCGAGTATCCTGGAACGCTGAATGCACGCTCGAGTCAGAGGAGACTCGCACAGGCTTGTACAAAACCCGATCCGTGCACAAGAAGACTTCCTCCAAGAAATCCTGCAAGGAGCGATCTCAGGTGAGAAGAGGGGAATTCCGTGACAGTTTGAGACGCCAAACGACCGAAGTTGAAACTAACATGGAAAAGGCTGTTCAGGATCTCATGCGTGGCATGCAAGAATTAACGATCGAGTTGCAGAATTTAAAGGCAGAAAAATGCTGCATTGAAACAACTAGTTTTGTCCTGCGATTCTGCCACAAAGGAAAGCGTGCTACTGGGTGGCATTGTAGACAAATACGATGGGTCTGCAAAAACCCTTCATGGATTCCTTGACTCTTGTTTAGTCCACTTTACCTTTAAGCCCTACTATTTTTCAACTCCCAGGGCGAAGGTGGGCTTTATAATCTCGCACCTCTCCGGGAATGCACTGACTTGGGCTACTCCTTTAGTCAATTCTGGAGATGCCCTCCTGGATGATTACGATGGATTTATAAAGGCCCTTAAAACCATGTTTGATCGCCCAGAACAGGTCTGTGGTGCCCAGGAACGTCTACTTGACTTTCGGCAAGGATCCCAGGACATGCTTACGTATGTCACACGATTCAAACAATTGGCCAAGGAAGCGGATTGGTCTTCAGAAGCAAGCTTTATTCTTTTCTGAAGGGGGCTAAATGAAGAGATAAAAGACGAATTAGCCAGAGTGGCTCGTCCAAGTTCATTCCAGGCCCTTATGGATCTTGCCATGCAGATAGACTTTCGTATCCAGGAAAGGAAGGCAGAGAGGAAAAAGACCAAGATGCCTTTCCAGAAGGTTTCCCTTGAGACCTCATTGAAACCCGACCCTACTCCAGTCTCTGGTTGGGATCTAGAACCCATGCAAATAGGGGCCTTCCGTGGACCCATATCCCCGCAAGAAAGGATGAGAAGGATCCACACGGGCTTATGCATGTATTGTGCCTCGGATAAACACACAGTTAGAGAATGTCCTCTAGCCCCTCCACGGCGTTCGGGAAACGCCAGCTCCCGATCCTAAATGGAGCAAGGCTGCAGGAGAGAGATGTTTGCTCCACATCTATTCCATCATTGAACTCTCCTGGACAGAACAATCTAGTGATTCTAAAAGCCTTCCTATCGTCATCCAAGAATGAGACCTACCCCATTTTGGCCTTGGTGGATTGTGGGGCTATGGGAATATTCATTGATCAAGATTGGGTCTTTAAAGACCACATTCCAAATGAAATACGAAGTATCATGCAACCTGTGGAGGCGATCGACGGAAGACCTCTCACTTCAGGACCTACATCCTTGCAGACCAAAGAAATCCAACTCTCGATAAACCATCAACAGGAGTTGATCAAATTTGATATCAGCAAGTCAGTCCATTACCCCATGGTACTGGGTATGCCCTGGTTGCAGAAACACAATCCTTACATCAATTGGGCAGCAGGATCCTTGTTTCTTGGTTCTGAGTTTTGCATGTCTCACTGTCTATTCCCGGATTCCTCCTTGACAACTTCCAAAAGCACGCCAACAGACCAGCAAGGCCCACTCATGGTTTCAAACGTCATACAAGTTCCTAGGGCCTATCAGGAATACACTGATGTGTTTTCAACTGCTATAGTCCAGGCCCTACCCCCTCACAGACCTGAAGACTGCGCTATAGATACAGAACCTTCAGCAGTGATTCCCTTTGGGAGGTTGTTCATTCTATCCGAACCGGAAAAAAGGCCCTTAGAGAATACTTGGATACCAACCTTGAAAATGGCACCATAAAACCATCTAAATCTCCAGCTGGAGCTTCGTTGTTTTTTGTTCCCAAGAAAGACACTAAAGAGCTTAGACCTTGTCTTGATTATCGTGGATTGAATCAGTGCACCCTCAAGTACCGCTATTCTTTGCCCTTAATCTCTGATATCCTGGAAGCGGGGAGAGGAGCTGTAATCTTCACGAAGTTGGATCTCAGGGGTGCCTACCATCTGATCCGTATCAGGGAAGGAGACGAATGGAAAACAGCCTTTAGAACACCCTTTGGTCACTTTGAGTACTTGGTCATGCCCTTCGGGCTTGCAAATGCCGCCGAAGTCTTCCAACGCGTCATGGATAGGGTGTTTTCTGACATGTTGTTCCTCTTCGTCATCGTTTACCTGGACGATATCTTGATTTACTCCAAGGATCCTCAAAAGCATGAAGAGCATGTAAAAGCAGTTTTGCAACGGCTACGTGAACACAAACTCCTAGCTAAACCCGAGAAATGCCTTTTTCATGTCACTTCTGTTCATTATCTAGGATTTGTCCTTAGTCCAGAAGGAATAGGAATGGACCATTCAAAGGTAAAAGCTATACTATCTTGGCCTGTTCCCACTTCTGTGAAACAGATTCAATCCTTCCTGGGGCTTGCCAATTTCTACCGGAAATTCATACCATCCTTTTCTGAGATAGTACAACCGATCATTACATTATTGAAAAAAGACACCCCCTTCCTCTGGACCCCAGCCCAGGACAAGGCATTCCAACGATTAAAAACGGAGTTTACTCAAGCCTCTATCCTTGCTCAACCCAATATTAATCGACCATTCCTAGTGGAGATGGATGCCTCTAACTACGCCTTAGGAGCAGTGTTAAAGCAAGAATTCGAGGATAAATTAGAGCACCCCATTGCTTACCTCTCACGAACCCTGACTTCCAGCGAGACTCATTACTCCGTCTTGGAAAAGGAACTGTTGGCCATCCGTCAAGCCTTCACCGAATGGCGGCATCTACTTCTGGGAGCTAAACATCCTGTCCAGGTCCGTACGGACCATCAAAATCTTTAAGTTCTGCAATCTATGGAATGTAGGAATAGCCGTCAAGCCCGTTTGGCCTTCTTCTTTGCCCAGTACCAGTTCCACATCCATCATGTGCCCGGATCACAGAACATAATTGCTCTATCTCAACGTCCTGATTACGAAACTCTTGAAGATCGGGCCTACCCAAAGATGTTTCCCCACACAATTTTTGTAGCTCAAGCAGTCAGTCTCCTGGAAGACATTCGAATGCAAACCCAGTCCTCTGAAATCTGGAAATAATTCACAGGAAAGAATCGATGGAGTCTAAGAACTAGAGACGGATATTTGTTCAAGTGCAATGCCCTGGTCATTCCCACACAGAGACTGCAACTACGGATTATTAACCTCTGCCATGACACTCTTCACTCCGGGCATCGTGGTGTCACCAACACCCTTCGTCTCGTACAAAGACAATTTTGGTGGCCCAAAATGAAAACTGACATTCAACGGTACATTCAAGCCTGTGCAGTCTGCAATCAAAACAAACATGATAACAAGAGACTGGCAGGTATCCTACTTCAACCTACACTACCTACTAGGCCCTGGGAGTTCATCGCTACGGACTTTATTGTGGAATTACCACCATCTAGGAGCTATATGACAATCATGGTCACCATTGATTTATTCACCCACATGGCCAATTTTACACCATTGTACAAATTGCCATCTTCCTCAGAACTCGCTGGCATTTTCCTGGAACATATATTTCGCCTTCATGGACTCCCTTCCAAGATCATATCAGATTGAGGACCTCAATACATCTCTCAATTCTGGAAACATCTATGCCGTATTCTAGGAATCCAACGTGCTCTATCATCGGGTTATCACCCACAGACTAACGGAGGTACGGAACGTGTGACCCAGACCTTGGAACAATACCTTCGTTTTTTCGCCACCAAGGAACAGGACGACTGGTCACTCCTTATACCCGTGGCTGAATTCGCTTACAACAACTCTGATCATTCGACAGTCAAGACCAGCCCTTTTTATTGCAGCCAAGGATTCCACCCGTCAGTTCTACCTTCCATTCTCCCACATCCCACACCTGTACCAACAGTTGACTCCTGGATTGAAACTCTCATCAATGTTCATAAGGAAGCCAAAGAACATTTAGAAAAGGCCCAGACTCACGCTAAGCATTATGCGGATACCAAAAGAAGACCAGGGTCTGCTTATGCCGTCGGTGATCAGGTCTGGCTGTCCTCGAAACTACTGCCTTGACATTTACGACCAACAAACTAGCCCCCCGTTACTATAGACCTTTTTCCAAAAAGGAAATCATAAACCCAGTCTCATTCCGGCTCAAGTTACCAGACTCCTGGAAGAAGATTCATCCAGTTTTTCACACTTCCTTATTAAAACCTTATATCCGATCCTCCCGGAAATCCTGCAGACCCAACCCCGTGGTTGTGGACAATCAGCTGGAATATGAAGTATCCAGAATATGCGACTCCAGCTATAAACGGGATCAACTTCAATATTTGGTCGAGTGGAAAGGAAATCCTCCGAGTGAAAGAACCTGGGAACCACTTTCTAATCTGAATACCCCTCGATTGCTCAGAAGGTATCATCTCATACACCCGGACAAACCTGGTGGAACAAGTTTTCGGAGGAGGCATGCTGTCATGATCCACAGAACGCGCCCCTTTTGGACTTCCTGGTCCTTGTCACAACGGGGCTTGCACTCTTTGATACTCCCAACATGGCCGTCTAACGTAGTACGCCTTGCACCAGCTTCCACATCGGACGTAACACATTCTACAAAATAGACCACGCCCCCGCGGCCCCGCGCGTCTCAACGCTATCGCTGGTAGTGACTAGACGTGTGCTCCGTAGTTCGCTGAACTATTCTTCTGTCTTTGGTTCCCGGATCCTCTAATTTCCCAATTAATTCCTCCCTCATCTCTTTACCTTGTTTCCTGGATTTCGTGTACCTCCTTCGTGTACACTTCCTTGCTTCCTGGACGTCCTGAGCATCCAAGTATCCTCGAACGCTGAACGCATGCTGGAGTCAGAGGAGACTCATGTGGGCTTGTACAAAACCTGATCCGTGCGCATGAAGACTTCTTCCAAGAAATCCTGCAAGGAGCGATCTCAGGTGAGAAGGGGGGAATTCCGTGACACTACCTGGATCAGTATCTGGCAAATGGCTTTATCCGTCCAAGTCCCCTGCCTCCTCGCCACTCTTTTTCATCCCTAAAAAGGAGGGCGATTTAAGGACCTGTATTGACTACAGAGCACTTAACCAGATCATGGTAAAAAACAGATATCCATTACCACTTGTTCCTGAACTCTTGGATCAGGTAAGAAACGCTCAGATTTGCACAAAACTGGATTTATGAGGAGCCTACCATCTTGTGAGAGTAAAGAAAGGAGACAAGTGGAAGACGGCCATCCGCACAAAATATGGCCTCTTTGAATACCAGGTTATGCCCTTTGGGTTATGTAATGCCCCCACGGCATTCCAATTGTTCATGAATGACTTGCTTCGTGAATTATTGGACGTTTGCGCACTTGTTTACAGTGACAACATTCTCATTTACTCAACTTCCAAAGAGGATCACGTCGGTCATGTCCGGGCAGTTTTAGAGAAGCTTTGACAGCATCAGCTGTATGCCAAGTTGTAAAAATGTTTCTTCCATGTGACAGAGGTCGAATTTCTCGGCTTTATGCTCACACCACAGGTCATACACATGGACGCACACAAGGTGGACGCTATCCTCCAATGGCCCTCACCAACATCCACAACTTCTATCATCGATTTATCCCCAAGTTCTCTCAGATCGTACATCCAATTACCTCCTTGCTGAGAAAGAACAAGAAATTCCATTGGTCTATGGAAGCAGAGGAAGCCTTCCAGAAGCTGAAACAAGCATTCACCACAGCGCCAGTTCTTCGACACCCTCGACCAGATCTACCATACGTGGTCGAAACAGATGCCTCCAACGTGGCAATGGGAGTGGTATCGTCGCAACGAGACCGTGGAACAGGATAGTTACATCCCATGGCACTCTGGTCCCGTAAATCTTCTGCGCCCGAATTGAACTATGCAATCACGGATCAAGAATTGCTGGCGATTAAAGCAGCATTTAAAGCATGGAGATATTATCTCCTTGGAGCTAGACATACAGTTACCGTCATCACGGATCACCGCAACCTACAATACTTACAGACCGCTAAAGCACAATCATCAAGCCAATTTAGCTGGGCTCCCTTCTTTGCAGAATGCGACTTCATCATCACCTATAGACCCGGAGTATGCAATGGAAAGGCAGACGCCCCATCACGCATGAGTGAGGAAAAAGAAGCTTTTACCACATCAGATCCCGTGGCCATCATTCCTGAAGAACGAATCCAAAACAAAATCGCTGCAACCACCTGTTTGGACAATTTAAAATCCGACCTGCAATCCCAGATGAATCAATCGGCACAACAGGAATGGCTATTAAAGGGAGAACAATATACCATTGAAAATAATCTACCATACTTTCAAGGGCGACTGTATATCCTGGACAAAAAACTACAAAACCAAATCATAGCAAATTATCATGATTCATTAGTGGAAGGACACCCAGGAATAGCCAAAACTCAGGCTAAATAAAGAAAAACTACTGGTGGCCAACTTGGAGAAAGGATATAGCCCAGTTTATCACCACCTGTGGTGTCTGCGCACAACACAAGACTCAAAAGCAAAACCCTGCGGGTTTACTAAGACCATTGATGGTACCACCAGCACCTTGGCATACGCTGTCAATGGATTTTATTACAGATCTTCTTCCCTGCAACGGGTACAACACCATCTTGGTTATTGTGGATGTATTCTCCAAAATGGCCCATTTCATCCCTTTTGAAAGGACTCCCGACTGCTTCTACTCTCGCTACTGTATTTCTGGAACCGATTGTTCGGCTGCACGGGTTTCCATCAATCCTAATATCAGATAGTGGAGAAGATGTTGTAAAATTGCCAAAATCAACCATCGACTGTCCACAAGCCATCACCCTCAAACCGATAGACAAACCGAACGGACCAATCAAACATGGTAAACCCACCAGCGGATCCTCCTCGGTCGTCAGCGGCCTTGTCTTTCTCCGGCAGGACAAAAGCGGTCGACGATGATGAACAAGGAAGTCCTTGGATCAAATTTTCTTAGGCAAACAGGAGCACGGTGGGTCCAGTCAGCGACCGCGGTCAGCGACGGTGGACAGCTGTCTGGTGCTTTTCTTCATTCTCCTTGGCTGTCCCCTTCTCCGGTCAGCAGCCTTTCATAGGTCTGTCTACCAGGGAGCTTTGGCAAAGATCAGCTGGTGCATGATGGTACCTCATAGCTCGGGAAGAGGTCTCCTTACCAGGTCCTCTTTTAGACAAAGCAGCTTTCAGATTACACGGAAGGGACCAGCAGTTCACCTTTTTCTTCCGGCTCTGTTTCGTGAGTAAGCATCAAGTATCAACTTCAGCTTCTGAACGATTTCTAGCATTGAGATGCACCCAGATATACTGTTGATCTCCCATTCTCTCTGCTGGGTCACACTCAGGCAACCAATCACTCAGAAGGGCATTCAGGCAGTCAGTCAGCCAGTCAGGCGCACTGCGCATTCAGGCCATTCTTCTGCATCCAGACACTCACAACACAGAATCTGGATTCGTACAAGTGCTCTGCCATTCAGCACTACACACTGCATTCATACCAGTTTCGGGCAGGGCTGTCTCAGTCATTGTGTCAAACACCACATACTAGCCACCCATAACACAGAATACATATTCTACACATACTCCATTCACCCAGGTCCCACCCCACGGGCGTATCCACAACATACGGTCGTTGGGAAGGTTCCAGTCAGTCTGGTCGGCACGTCCCCACACTACCATATATGGAACTTCCACCCAACAGCCAGTCAGGGGGACGGGACAGAGTCAGGTCTTCCCGGGACTTTGGGAAAAAAGAGGTAACAGGCGATGGACGGCCAGAGGCCACGGGGCCATCTTGTCTCCATCAGGAATCCACTGATTCGAATAACAGGGCCTGGGCATCCCAAAATGGAGGATGCGCAGGTCACATGTCAATTCAGCACAGAGCTACCACCAACCCGTACCCTGCTTTGTGGGCCACACACAGGTGCCCAAAAACATACACTAGGAGTACAGGGACATACTCCCACCCATGGTTGCCATAACGGTATCCAAAGGGTCTGTTCACCAAACCAAATACAGGAGGAGCCGCACCGCCAGGAGTCCCACATGAACTCCTGCGCAGAAAACAAGACAGAACACATGATAAAAAGCAATAAAGGACAAGGATTCAGAGGCCCTGTCCCTCTGATGCATTTCCAGCATCACAGTCGCCCCCCCCGCAGACTGAGGTTAGGGCGTCTAATCTCCCACGAGATACATGCCCTCATCCAGATGGTCAACATACCTTCTGGAAAGGCCATATGCATGTTCATGGCTCTTCCCATGTCTATGCTCTATGGTGAAGTCTAGCCCTTGCAGGCTAATCGACCACATGAGCAGTTTCGGGTTCTCACCCTTCATCTGCATAAGCCATTTTAAGGGCTTATGATCTGTTTGGACCTTGAAGGTAGATCCCGTAAGGTAGGGCCTGAAACGCCTAAGGCTCCAAACTATACTAAAACATTCCTTTTCAACAGTAGCCCACCTAAATTCTCTATCCTTGAGTTGTCTACTGATGAATATGATCAGTTGTTCTCTTCCTTTATAATCTAACTGGGACAAGACAGCTCCAATTCCGGTGTCGCAGGCGTCAGTTTCAACGATAAAGGGCTTGCTGTAATCAGGCGCACACAACACAGGTGCCCTACACAGACTTTCCTTCAAACCATTGAAGGCCCTCTGACAGTCTTCAGTCCAATTAACCTTCCTTGGTTGTTTGGCCGAAGTCAGAGCTGTCAGGGGTGCAGCTATAGTTCCATAGTCTGCCATGAAGTTGCAATAATACCCAGTGAGGCCCAAAAAGGCTCTCACCTGGGTTTGAGTAGTGGGAGTCTCCCAGTCATGTACATCCTGTTCCTTACTGGGGAGAGGTTGAATTTGACCCCCTCCTACCTCATGACCAAGATACGTGACTTTCCCCTGAGTTATCTGGCACTAGCTTAATAGTGAGGTTAGCCCATTTCAAGGCCTGCAACACTTTATCCAAGTGAGTCAAATGCTCCTCCCAAGTGGAACTGTAGACAGCGATGTCGTCTGAGTAGGCCACACAAAAGGCCTCCAGCCCACTGAGTGCATGATTGACTAAATGTTGGAACGTGGCAGGTGCATTTCTCAACCCAAAAGGCATGACTCTAAACTGGTAGAGCCCCATCCGGTGTTGCAAATGCAGTCTTTTCCTTGGCATGGTCCGTTGGACCTATTTGCCAATAGCCTGATGTAAGGTCAAAGGTGCTCACAAATTTGGCAGCACCTATGGTGTCCACGAGCTCATCAGCCCTGCGCAATGGGCGTGCAACTGTTTTGGTGATGGCATTGATTCCTCTGTAGTCCACACAGAACCTCCACTCCTTGGTACCTGCCTGGGAGCTTGCTGCGGGGACAAGAACCACTGGACTGGACCATGGACTGGTTGAGGGTTCAATAACACCCATATCCAACATCTTGGCAACCTCAGCCTGGATGTGGTTCTTAACTGTATCTGACATACGGTAGCACCTGCTTTTGACAGTTACACTGTCACCAGTGTCAATTTCATGCCTACACCATGGCGTAAGGCTTGGTTTGAGTGAAAACAGAGAGGCATACTGCTGCAGCAAAGCCCTGCAGGCCCTCTGCTGCTCTGTCCTCTGATCTGGAGAGAGATGCACTCCCTCCACTGAGCCATCCTGAGGGTTGCTATGCAGCAAATCAGGAATGGGCTCACTCTCATCCTCTGTTTTCTCTGAAGCCAGCAAGAGACATGAGACTTCTGCTCGCCTGTCGAAAGGCTTGAGCCTGTTAACATGGAATAGCTGAGAGGCTACCATAGGGACTCCCTTGTCAACCAGATAATTGACTTCGCCCATCTTGGAGATTATCCTGAAGGGTCCAGTCCACTTGTCTCCCAAAGCTCTAGGCTTGGTAGGCTCCATCACAAGGTTTTCCTGTCCTGGAGTCCAATCCACTTGCGAGGCTTTAAGGTCATGGCAGTATCTGTTCAGTTCCTGGCTTGCTTTAAGATTCACTGTCGCCTGACCCATCATCTGTGTCATCCTCCGTCTGAGGCCTAACACTTAGTTGCCCACTTCTTTGGCGGGACAGGGAGGGGTGGCTTCCAAACCTTCTCTGATTAAGGCAAGGGGCACCCTCACTGGATGGCCAAAGAGTAACTCAAAGGGGCTGAAACCAACACCCTCTTGATGTACCTCTCTGTAAGCAAACAGCAGTCATGGTAAAAGGAGATCCCATTTCCTCCTCAGGGGCTCTTCCAAAGCGCCTAGTATGCCCTTGACAGTTTTGCTAAATCTCTCAACCAGACCGTTGGTATGATGGTGGTAAGAGGTGGAGAACTTGTAAGTAAATCTGCATTCTTTCCACATCGTTTTCATGTAGCTCGACATGAAGTTGAATCCTCTGTCAGAGACAACCTCCTTAAGGAATACAACATGGGTAACAATGCCCAGGAGCGCCCTGGCAACCACCTTGGTTGTAACCGTCCTAAGGGGCATAACCTCAGGTTACCTGGTGGCATAATCAACCAATACTAGGAGTCAGGGCAGAGTCTGAGGAGCTGCGGAGAGTGGAGCGGAGAGTCTGTCCACTCTGTTTACTGTTGTGGGTGTGTCTGCCTACAAAGACCCATTTCCCCCGCGGAGCGGGCGCGGAGTCAGGGCAGAGTCTGAGGAGCTGCGGAGAGTGGAGCGGAGAGTCTGTCCACTCTGTTTACTGTTGTGGGTGTGTCTGCCTACAAAGACCCATTTCCCCCGCGGAGCGGGCGCGGAGTCAGGGCAGAGTCTGAGGAGCTGCGGAGAGTGGAGCGGAGAGTCTGTCCACTCTGTTTACTGTTGTGGGTGTGTCTGCCTACAAAGACCCATTTCCCCCGCGGAGCGGGCGCGGAGTCAGGGCAGAGTCTGAGGAGCTGCGGAGAGTGGAGCGGAGAGTCTGTCCACTCTGTTTACTGTTGTGGGTGTGTCTGCCTACAAAGACCCATTTCCCCCGCGGAGCGGGCGCGGAGTCAGGGCAGAGTCTGAGGAGCTGCGGAGAGTGGAGCGGAGAGTCTGTCCACTCTGTTTACTGTTGTGGGTGTGTCTGCCTACAAAGACCCATTTCCCCCGCGGAGCGGGCGCGGAGTCAGGGCAGAGTCTGAGGAGCTGCGGAGAGTGGAGCGGAGAGTCTGTCCACTCTGTTTACTGTTGTGGGTGTGTCTGCCTACAAAGACCCATTTCCCCCGCGGAGCGGGCGCGGAGTCAGGGCAGAGTCTGAGGAGCTGCGGAGAGTGGAGCGGAGAGTCTGTCCACTCTGTTTACTGTTGTGGGTGTGTCTGCCTACAAAGACCCATTTCCCCCGCGGAGCGGGCGCGGAGTCAGGGCAGAGTCTGAGGAGCTGCGGAGAGTGGAGCGGAGAGTCTGTCCACTCTGTTTACTGTTGTGGGTGTGTCTGCCTACAAAGACCCATTTCCCCCGCGGAGCGGGCGCGGAGTCAGGGCAGAGTCTGAGGAGCTGCGGAGAGTGGAGCGGAGAGTCTGTCCACTCTGTTTACTGTTGTGGGTGTGTCTGCCTACAAAGACCCATTTCCCCCGCGGAGCGGGCGCGGAGTCAGGGCAGAGTCTGAGGAGCTGCGGAGAGTGGAGCGGAGAGTCTGTCCACTCTGTTTACTGTTGTGGGTGTGTCTGCCTACAAAGACCCATTTCCCCCGCGGAGCGGGCGCGGAGTCAGGGCAGAGTCTGAGGAGTCAGAGGATCGGAGGGGTGGAGGTGTGCAGCCCTCCTGGTCCAACTCCCACCCGGACCCCTCCCTGCGGACACAGACACAGACACAACGCGAGAATGCGCGAAACCCGCGCCCAACGAAAACTGATCTCACCAAAACCTATTGCAAAGCCTGCAAAAACTGCAAAAACTGTCGCTGCCGATAGCCCCTGGGACCCTATCGTGTACCCACCGTCTCATGACGATCAAGGTGCAGCTTGTGAGACATCACCCTCGCCACCTCTATCATCAAGCCTCTGCTCATCGGCACGAGCAGCATCAATGACAGAGGTGAGTGTTGCCCAGCACAAACACTGCGTTACACATAGAAAGTGTAACTGTAACTGTACCTGTAACCGCATAGGCACTTGCGACGAGCCTTTTCGAACTCCCGTTACCTGTACATATCCACCGATGCCCGACGCTCTGCAGAGGGTCTGGGAGACTGGCCGCTCTAGCGGGCCTGCTGTGTGTGCTGTCGCGGTTGGCAGTGGTGGCGAAGCCGCCATCGCAGTTTTGGAGGCACCGGCACACGACCTCGCCGGGTGCCTGGATCCACCTGGAGCTGCTCCGTGTGATGATGGCTGTGATGGTAGGGCGGAGGGGGAGACTCTGCCTGTCACAGAAAGGGACGTCGTGCGGCAAAGCTCTAGCGGGATCAGCTCCTTGGATACTGTGGTTGTCCCGAGTGCCTCGCAGCTGCATCCTGAGAAACCCTTAAAGCCCACAGGAGCTACTAGTCCAACTGCTTATGGACTGACTAACACAACTCACAAGTCACCTCGATCCGGGTTCTACAGTGCCTTGGCCTCACCTAGAAACCCTGACATTTTCTCAGCACACACCAGCAAGGAGGCCTTCCTATTTGAGGCCCTTGACGTTTCTCACAGTGAGGCGATGTGCGGGACCAAGGCTCTTGTGTATCCTGAAACACGACAAGCTGAAGAGAGGGATATTGATCGATGTTCGAGTAACGTCCTGGGTGGCGCCTTGCCTCGCCTCACATCAACCTCTACCACTGCTAAACCTATAATAGGATCAGAAAGAAGAAACTCACTTGAGGTGGCAAACAAACTGTTACTTGACCTCACTCGTCTAAACAAAGAAAGAGCCGTTAAAAATACTATAAATGACGACTTGGGTTCAAAAGTTCCCGCAGAAAAAACTTCTGGCTCAGGGGCGTGTTCCTCTACCACGCAACCCATATTGCTCACCTTGAGATCAAGCTCACTACATAAACGAAGAAGGATTGGGGTGAGTATATCCCCCAGTTTGAGTTGCTCTCAAAATAAGAAACTCAAAAGAAGCTCGATAGAGCATAGCAACGCAATGGGCTCACCAGCCATAGTCCCTGCGCCAAGGCGAGTAATCGACGACACTTACTGCACAACGGTCTCCTCAGCAGATCAAACCTCAACGGACTCATCCATAATGGAACGGCCTTACCCCAAGATCCGACGACCGATTCACCGTGGTAGGCGTATGCCTCCACTTGACTCTACAAATCCAGAAGACCCAAGAACTGCGCAGCACACTAAAGATCTACAAACAATCATAATCTCCTCCATGGCCATCTCCATTGCACCCTTTATCAAAATGTACGAAAACCTCAATGATAACATAAAAGAGCTTTCTACGGTAGTCACTGCCATGAATCACAAAATAGAAGGCATGGAAAACAAAAACCTTCACTGCAAGGATGTTCTACATGAACTACAAAAAAAAACAGACTGGGCGCTTGAAACACTATCAGACCACGCCAAAAACGCAAACCTAGACAAAAAACTTCTAGCTGAAGTAGCCAAAGAAGCATTGAGCATTTTTCAACAACAAAAAAAAGAACATGGCTACCAGGGGGTAGTTTCCCCTCATGTTGGCCTTCAGGCGACACACTCACGTGTCACATCAGTTTCTCTATCCAACACTGAAAGATGCACACCAACTAATCAATCAGAGAACGCTGCCAGTAACAACAACATCACTGCTGCTAACTCATCATGTGAGCTTGCTAATGTGCAAAAAGAGCCAACCATAAGCCATAAGGGAACCCTAAAGGCTAGTGTGCCTCACATCGCCAACACAAACTCGACAGATCTTACCCTGATACCGGAGACAATGGAGAAACTTGGTAGTACATCTATAAATCCGCATGTTGCTATCATCGCGGTAGACGACTGTCTGATCAGCACTCCGTTTGTAACTGCTCTAAAAGAGAGCCAGGCGGATACAAACTTGGCACTACAAAACCCTCAAGAGGCATCAACCTCCAAGCCAACCCTTAACCAAGAGCTGTTCTGTTCCCAGCTACAACCGATGGCTCCTCCTGCGAGGGTAAACCCCGTGCCCGCTATATACGACATTTTTAAGAAGCCAACTGTTATACACAAGCCTCTAGCAGCTACCAAACAAACCATAGGCAACACACTTAAAAAAACCAAAAATCAACCCGCAAGGAAAGCGAGTAGAGGAATCGACTCTCGAAAGTTTTTACGCAACATTAAAATAGTCAATGTAACTGCTAATGGAGTCATCACTAAGGACCCCACTATTGGAAAAAAGACGGCCGTGTGTGCAAATAAATCAATGTCATCAGATCCTAAAGAGATGTCAAACTGTGACAGTGATGGTTCCGATACCCTACTGAATATATCTGTATATGACGACGAAGAACTTATCGTCAGAGACAAGTCAGTAGCATTTTCACAAGGTGGACCCAATATATCTGTATATGACGACGAAGAACCTATCGTCAGAGACAAGTCAGTAGCATTTTCACAAGGTGGACCCAAATTAGACTCTGCTGCACCTGTATACATTGACTTAGACGTGCCTGATACTACACCCCGGGAAGAGACTAGGAGTCCTCGTATCTCATCTCTGAACTGTAGTCAACATATTCCTATTACTGTGAAAGCCTCTAAGAGAGTGTCCAGAATTTGTAAACTTATCAAACAAACACCGTCGCAGACCACAGAGGAGGTTCTGCAGAGTCCCCGCTTTGTGACTTTGGATGCCAAAAGACGGATGCTTGATGCCAAAAGCAGCACAAAGCGCCCTTCTGTAAGCCAGCAGGTCGGAACTGAATCATCTGCCGTATCCAATGTGTTGCAAGACTCCATATGTGTGACACAGGCGGCAAGGTTCGAGGCCCCCACAGTTCGCAATTCTGGGCCCAAAATGCCTATGATCACAGATGAAAGGAAAAACCAAACAGAGTGGGTGAACCGATCAACTAAACAACCTCAAAAACACATGCCAAAGGTGAGATCACATCAACCAGCGACACGACAAGCACCCCATCGTCTAATACTGGAACGTATAGTATCCTCTGATGACCTGATACTAAATCGATTTAATGTGCTGCGACTGTGTCAGCTGATTCCCAGCTTACGTGCGATAACTTCTGAAGATCTCAAAATTGTGGAATTCCAGAACGAAACGAAAACTGATGCTGTAATTCTACATCTACACTCTAAGATCATAGCAGATGCACTACTGGATGCCGGGCCTACACTGATGTCTCTAGGATTTGACATAATCAACGCTGAAAGGGGTGTTTGGAGCGCTGACTCCCAAGTAAAGTCCTGCAGTAGACCAATGAATAACGGGAACAAAAGATCCAATGAAGACTTGGAGAGCAGCATCGAGAATCAATCCAAAGAAACTCAAGCGACTAGTCCTTTGAGACTACGTGACTCAGCAGCTTTGCCACTTGAATGTGACCTGATAAGAATTACAGTTAATGGAATGACAAGCCCATCTACTACACATGACAATGAGAGGAACCCTGCCATCATATCAAACAAATGTGACGATTGGTCCTGGTTGGCCAAAACCTTAAACACTGAACCGAGGAAATAACGCCAGGAACCGGGAAGATCTCACATATGTAACATAGGTTCCTGGAACACTAGAGGATTCACGCATCTTTTTGAAACAACATGGGCTTCTGAACTGGACATTTTGTGTTTACAAGAAACATGGCTCTCTCAAAGCCCGCTGATGGAAGGATTCGAAATAGCAATTAATCCCGCCATAAAACAAACAAAGGGAAGGCCGATGGCTGGCCTACTTTTGGCGGTGAGGAAAAGCGCTGGACTCCGGATCCTCAACTCATACAATCCCTCACCTTTTATTCAGGTATCCACCGTCGATGTATATCCAAAAGAAACAACCAAGAAATCACGCTTGCATATTATCAACTTATACTGGAACCACGAACGCAACGAAGAGTGTACCTTTATTGACCTTGTAACAACCGTGATCGACGACTTACTCACTAAGGAGCAACCGTTAGACCTAATTGTATGTGGTGACCTAAACATCATCTGTATTCCGGATAATGCTCACACCGACGAAAACTCAAGAGGCAACTGCAAACGAGAACAAGCAGCGACTCAATGGTGTTTAGAATTAGATCTGAGAGGCTTGCACATGCTTAACGGGCAAACAGCTGGTGATATTCCGGCTTGCCCTACTTGGAGAAGAGATGACCAAAAATCGGTCATTGACTACATATTTGTGACTGAAAACATCCACAAGAGAACAACTAAATTGGAAGTCACCAAAATGCAACACAGTGATCATGATATGCTAAAACTATCAATTCATCACCCTTGGCTGGATGAGCAGAGCTGTTGGCCATTTGCGGTATGCACTGGGACAGGCAGAATACGTCTAAACCTTTTGGACACAGAAGTAATGGCCATTTCTAATGCCTTTCAACACACTGTCAATTCCTTAGAATACCAAAATCTTCTGTCCAACTTCGAGGAACACAAATGTAACCTAAAATACGTCGAATTTTGCCCAAAACATAAATTCGACGTTTCCATCCTGCAACGCAAAAGAGAGATGAGACAAGAGTTACGAAAACTCAAAGGTCCGTATACCGACAACATGAAAGAGAGCAAAAGGGCGATCAAGGCCAAATACCGAAACTGGCTTAAATCACATGCAGTGATTATGCACCAAAACGACTCAGAAGAGATGCTGAAAAGAATGGCTGGCAAAAACTCGGCAGCCTATTGGAAACTGATAAATAACACTATGGCCCCACAGCAAGCCCTCCAAGCCATTGCAGTAACTGAAGCTGAGTGGGCGACCTTCTACACAGACCTCTTTTGCAATGATAAACCCGTACCATCTTGGGTTCCTATAACGACAAACAAATGGGACCTGGAATTTAAAAGAAGCGACATCTTGGACATAATCAAAAATGTGCACGACTCTAGAGCGCCTGGCCCTGACGGCCTAACAAACTATACACTGAAAAAAACACCAGCCTTATGGGCAGACTTTTGTGTCACTCTGTTTGACCGAGTCATCACGAGCCGATCAACCCCCAAGTCTTGGAAAAGCGCTGTAGTGGTTCCAATCTTTAAAAAGGGAGACCGTCTAAATCCAAAAAACTACAGGCCCATAGCTCTGCTAGACGTGTTGGGGAAGATTTACGCCACCCTGTTGAAACAGAAACTACAAAAATGGGCCAAAGACTATAACCATGTAGACCCCAGACAAGCGGGGTTTGTAAAGGGAGTTGGATGCGGCTTGAACCTATTGGTATTGAATCTCCTAAAGATGGAAGCAATCAGAACCAACACAAAGATCTACCTGGCTTTGATAGACTTGTCCCATGCGTTCGATAGCATAGACAGGGAACGCTTATGGGAGAAACTCATGAGATGGAACTGCCCTTCAAGCTTAGTGGAAGCGATACGTGAACTACACACGGACACTACCATTCAGATTCGCTTAGACACTAAAGGCACGTTAACTGCCCCTATCAGCACACAGAAGGGTGTGAAACAAGGATGCCCTTTAGCAGCCATCATTTTTAACCTCTTTATATCTGACATAAATGAGGCATTCACTGGCGCATCAATATTTCCTCTGAAATTACATGGCTCGCCCATTAACTATCTGGTCTACGCTGACGATCTTATTCTGATCGATTTGACTCCTATTGGCCTGCAGCGTAAACTAAAGTGCCTTGACACCTATACAACAGCGAACGGACTTCGAATCAACAAACAGAAATGCGAAATTCTAATTTTGGAGAAACTACAAGGCCGCATCACTCGACGGAAAAAGAACAGATGGTCTCTTGGTAATGAACAACTTCAGACCGTAAAATATTCCACATACCTGGGCATGAAGATCAGCGCCAGCAGAAATGACGCACCGTGGGCAGAACTGACAAAGAGCAAATGCCGACAGATGGCTTGTCAGGCGACTCTAATCAACAAAAAATTTGGAAAGTTCACCCTAAAACCAGTAATTGAATTTTTTCAACAAAAAGTGGTACCTGCCCTAATCTATAGCGGCGAAAACGCCTTTGGCTGTTCAAGTGACTTGTGGAACTCACTTGAAAACATATTCTGGACCAGAGTACTACAGCTTCCCAAAGGCACCTCGACGGTCTGTCTTCGATATGAACTGGGCCTCATCTCGATAAATGCAAGAGTCTCTTGGAATTTACTGAGTCTGTTTAGAAAAACTCTGATAGAAGATCCAGCGATCCAATTTAAAATACTACACTGGCCGGACACCGCCAAAGAACACACGATCTTCTTTCAATGGAACCTCCTTTGCGAAACACTTTTAAAGGAGTTTGACATTTCAGCCACAATGCTAACTAAAAATCCAGAGCTGGCAAAAATGAAAATATGGAGGGCTGACTGGATAAAAACTTGCGAAGCAAGAGCTAATTCAACTCTAATGCAAGATGTCCCAGGAGAAGCCAAAGCATATCATCAGAGGCACACTTATCTAACTCTTCTTCCAGATCAGCATGCTAGATCTTTATACATGCACTTCAGACTAAATATGCTAAAAACAAAGGAGCGGATGAACATTTGGGCGAAGGATGCGGGCACCAACCTAAGTTGTAGCTTCTGTAACAATGATAAGGAAACCTTAAAACATCTAACGATGTTCTACCAATACTTTCAGCATCAAAGGCAAATTCACTTCAGAGAGCTGATCAAAGAGCACCAATGTATGACGGCTGATGACTGGTGGATAGCCTTATTTGAGGGATCGAACAGAGCAGTGCTATTTGCACTAATAAACTTTCTACGTGCAGTAAAAGGACAGCTGGACGATCCAAAACTCAACGTGGTCCAATCAAAGACTTGAAATCTCTATCGGCCACCATGGCAGCATCCTTTAATACGACACGTTGGAAGTACAAATCGAGTTGTTAAGACGACACTGATGGTGGGAGGGATGGAGGGAGGTAAACAAAACGACACGATTTCACATGTGACGTATCCTTCCTCTTGTTCTGTTTTAGTTATTTCTTTTTAAAGGTTGAACAAACCAATAAAAAAAAAAAAAAAAAAAAAAAAAATACTAGGATGAACCGATGTCCACCTGAAGTGGGAGGGTCAAGGGGATCTACAATGTCGATGCCCACCCTCTCAAACGGTGTGCCAAAAACTGGCAACAGCTGCAGTGGGGCAATAACACTGCCTCCAGTCTTGCCGGAACACTGACAAGTTGGGCAGGTCTTGCAGTGGGACTCCCCATCCGGGGCCAGTAGAAATGCTTTGTCTTCTTGGTACCAAGATGGCCAGCCAGGGGCACCTCATGCACCAACTGCTGCAGGAAGGGCCTGTAAGCCTGGGGTACCACCAACCTCTTGAGGGCACCAGGTTCAGGCTTAGTGGGCTCACTAACAAGGAGCTCACCCTCCCAATAAATCCAGAATGTCCTAGGCACTTCTCCCTGTGCCTGGGACAGTACCTGCTTCCTCAGACCCTCGAGATAGTGGTGTAGGGGAGAATTCTCATTTCATGGCTAATTTCCCTTACCTAGTGAGTCCCTCAGCAGCTTTGCTGGATCCCTGGAGTTGTTTCTTTCCACTTGGTAAGAGTGTGAGCTGTTCCCCCACTGTTACCTGTGTTTTGCTGTGTGTTTTGACCTGTTACTGTGATTGTGGGCTCTGGAGTACACCACTTCAGTAGCCCCCTTCTTTGTGTGTGTCACACAGCACCTTCTGTGCAGTGAAAGAGGGTTGTCGTTCAGACTCCCCCGACTCCATTTCTGAGGTGACTACCGTCCCCCAGAAAAGGGTAAAGTTACCATTAACTTTACTTAGTCAAATTTAACCACAGCTCCAGTACACCCCATCTTACATGGAGTACTGGAAGGGTTAAATCTTAGCTCTTTTTATCTGTACCTCACAGAGCATTGTTTCGCTCTTTTTAACATTTAGACATGGCTGGTGGCAGTGGTATCTACCCTAAATTTCTACCGCGGTTATCTTATATAACCGTGGTAATATTGTAGGCTATTGTGTTAGCCTCGAACTTAAACCCGCTTGACCAAATGCTTTTTCTTTTGGCTCCGGTGCGGTTTATTCACCATTTCTTTTTGTTAAAACCCTTCATGTGTTTTACTTTGCGCGGCAAACCAGGTTTGCCTTCTTTGTTCACTGTCTTTTGGCGGGCTTCTGCCAAGAAGCCCTCCTCCAGGCGCCTGGGTGTCTAGGTGGGCTGAATGTGAGGGAGGGGTGTAGTCACCCCCTGCACAGGGTATCCTAGGAAACCCAAGTCGCACGTTGACATGATTGGGCAAGGTGGTTGTCCGGCCTGGACAACCCCCCTGCTGGGAGATTGACAGCCAGGCTGTGTGAATGGGGGTTTTGCGCATAAAATGCAGGTCTCTTGGGCTGGAAGTCAGAATGTCGCCACTGGAACTACAAGGAACCGACGAGAAGGGGAGGAGAGGTCGAATGCTGCAACTACCCCGTACCGGTGAAGCCCTGCTGCAGTCCTGAGCTATCTACCCTTCAACGACTAAGAGGAGATCCAGTCCGGAGTCTTCTTCCCTTGAGCCTGATGGGGATAACCAGCTCATCTTCTTCAGCAAGAGTGCGCCTTTGTGGTCGAAATCGCTGCACAATGCTGTAGTGGTCCGGATAGCCACCTGAAGAACCTCCCCTGTTTTTAAGGAGCGCACCTTTTATTCATTGTCGCTGCTGCCGGCCTCATCCCTGTGTGGTGCGGACCCCCTCATCATCCTTCGTGCTGAAGCTGCAGGAAAGCGTGGGTCTGCGGGAAACCAACAGGAACAACTGCTGTGGCACCAGCTTTGTTCTTTGAGAAAGGTACTGTGTCCTGTTTGAGGAATTTTGGGTGAAATCCCTATTTCTCTATTTTAAGGCTTGCCCTTACTTTTCCCTCCTTCTAATAACTTTTGCTTCCGAACATTGACAATTGACAATATCAAAGTATTCTTGGCAACGTTGAATCTCGAACTGTCCGACTGTGTGATCCTCGACAACAGGCACCGGTGTCATTTGACTTTGGCTCCAGCCCCTTGACTCTTAAATTCATGTCTATGTGTGTTCTTTGATACTGTCTGCCTAACCAACATATTGCCTGTGATTTCTACCCCCAACTCTCTCTGGGTATTTCGGGTGCTAAGTGTGTTTTTATCCCGGTAGCATTTCTTGCCGCGGATACGCGTTTATCTAGTAGACCGAACTGTCAAAAAGTGATCGCAATTGTATTCACGGTAACGTGTTCTGTTTAATAACACCGGTCCATTCAAACACAGGGTACTTACCTCGAATAATACTGTACAAAGTGAAATGGTTAGTTGTAGTATATTTTTCGTGTGATTTTCGAATTAATAGAAGTGTTGTGTTAATAACAATTGCTTTAAAAATACATTTACTTTTTTACCTGGAACCTTGAGTCAGTGTTTGCTTGAGCCACAGTAATTGTGGTCCCTTTGTGCAATCTCTGCTACTGCTCATATGCTCTTGAGATAAGCCTGGCTGCTCCGCTACTGCTACCACTATAACCTAGTAGTACGGGCTTGTACCAAAGGTAAAACTTGTACTGCCACCTGTAGTCTTAATTTTGTGTAGTGGTCCCTAAGGGCACTGCACAGGATTCTGCCTAACAAGTGGCACTCCTCTGACCCTTACAGAAGTCTGCCCGGGAGGGTCCCCCTTCAGCTAACAAGCATTGAAGGTCGGGGTGGTCCTCCGGGTTGAGTACCTCTCCCACAGAAGAGTCTTCTGGCTCTTCTCCCATGGGAGTTGAGGCTTGGGTCCCCATTGGATCCAGCCTGGCCAGAGCATGAATCCCAATGGGTGCTGCGGGAGCAGCAGGAAGAGAAGGGGTCCCGTTCGCAGAGGCAACCTTCTTGCTCTTCCTTCGTCAATGTGCCTTGGGTTTCCCCGTCGGCGAGGGTACCAGACTCACAGCCGGACCCGGTGTGACCTGTGATCGGGTGACCGCCGCAGCAGCCATGGGCAGACCATCCGAGATCATCCCCATTTGTACCCAATCATTTCCTAACAAAATGTTAGCAGGCACGTTGTCCTGAACCAGGACAGGAAGCTTTGCTGTCTTGTCACCAATCGTGATGTTGACTAAGGCTACCGGCAATAATTTGGGAGGCCCACCAGCTAATCTGGTAGTTCTCAGAGGACCACCTACATAGTCCTCTGGCTTGAGCAGGTCCGGTCCACCAGTGTCATGCTTGCCCCAGTGTCTCTCAAACCAGTAGAAGGTTGGCCATTCAAGAGGACACTTCTCAAAAACCTACAGGTGTTCTGTGGGATTATCGACAGTACGCTTACTGGTCCCAGGCACCAAGAGACACTAGGGAAATCTCTACAGGAGCACCGAATGTGATCCCTGTAGAGGAGGGGAGGACAGCGGCCTCCACCTCAGGTACGGAGTAGCGTTAGGTCAGGCTGACAGCCTGGACTCCAAGTGCCTTACCTTTACACTTGTACACTTGGGGTCAGCCCTTTTGTGATCCAGTACCCCACACTTCCAACAAGTGCCAGGAACGCAGGGTACGCTACTGGAACCACTGGGACCCTGCTTTGCAGCATGCGGACCACTACTTACTCCCACCCACAAAAGACTTATCCCCACTAGATTTTTGGGTCTTAAGTGAAGAAGGTTTTGGTTTATTCGACTGTGGCTGCTTTTGGGACTCCTCAGCTTTCTGAGAGGTCCCCTTTTCTTTGTGCTTGTCCTTCCCACTGGAGTACCTGTGGAACAACCATTGGGAGACCCACTTGTCAGCCAGCCTGGCCAGCTTAAAGGGATCTAAAATGTTCTGGTCAGCAACATAATGACTCAGCTCCAGTGAACAGGCTTCCGAAAAATGCTCAAAAAACGAAAGGTGTGACAATTCAACAAACGTTTTCACTTTGTAACCATCGGTCCACCCCATCATTTTCATGTGCGCAGCACTCACCCAGTCAATCCAAAACACACTCTCTCATTTCTTAAATTCCCTGAACCTTTTAAAGTATTGGGTCGGTGTCTTGCCAAACTTGGCAATTAAAGCAGACTTTATGCACTCATACTGACTCCTTACTTCCACACTCAGTTTCAGAATACAGTCATATCCAGTCTGAGGCATTCTGCTTAACAAACACTTAGCCCAATCTCTTTTATCAACATCATGGATTCCACAAGCCATCTCAAACGCTTCAATCCATTGGAGGATATCCGAACCCTCCGCATACATACCCACCAAATCTTTCACAAACTTGGTGGCTGGGGACCTGACACACTCAACTGGTTTTGCTGAAGTCTCCACTGACAAGTTGGGCAGGTCTTGCAGTGGGAATCCACTTCTGCTCCCATAGGGGCCAGTAGAAATGGGCAGAGAGCCTTTGCTTTGTCTCCTTGGTACCAAGATGACCAGCCAGGGGCACCTCATGCGCCAACTGCTGCAGGAAGGGCCTGTAAACCTGGGTTGCCACTAACCTCTTGAGGGCACCAGGTTCAGGCTTAGTGGGCTCACTAACAAGGAGCTCACCCTCCCAATAAATCCGGAATGTCCTAGGCACTTCTCCCTGTGCCTGGGACAGGGCCTGTTTCCTCAGACCCCCGAGAGAGTGGCACTCTCTCTGACCCTTACAGAAGTCCGCCCGGGAGTGTCCCCTTCAGCTAACAAGCATTGAAGGTCGGGGTGTTCCTCCGGGTAGAGTACCTCTCCCACAGGAGTCTTCTGGCTCTTCTCCCACAGGAGTTGAGGCTTGGGTCCCCATTGGATCCAGCCCGGCCAGAGCAGGAATCTCAATGGGTGCTGCGGGAGCAGCAGGAAGAGAAGGGGTTCCGTCTGCAGACCTTCTTGCTCTCCGTTCGTCGATGTTAGGCAGAATCCTGTGCAGTGCCCTTAGGGACCACTACACATGATTAAGACCACAGGTGGCAATACAAGCTTTAACTTTGGTACAAACCTGTACTACTAAGTTATAGTGGTAGCAGTAGCAGAGCAGCCAGGTTTATCCCAAGAGTATATGAGTGTAGTGATACACGAAATTGCAACCTTGCCAATCAGGGCTTTAGATGACAGCATTAGCCGCTGAAAGCCAATAGTGTATTCAAGGTATGTGCTAAAAATGCTGACAGTAGTCTGTTGTAGCACTTCCATTATGCAGTAGTGAGCTACAAGGAATATGCAGGCCTAGTATGAAATAGGTCAAATTAAGCATTGTTGATAGACAGGCAGGGAGGGCCCCTAGCTATGTAGCTAATAGGTATTTTTGGAGTGTTTGGAACATCATGGCACCTATATAGCGCTTAGATAGCCAGTCTTAAGCGCTATAAACACTAAGCTATGAGTGCATGCCTTTTAGAGCTTGCAGATGGGGTTAATACATCCCTGCTTCCCTTAGAATATTCAGCCTCACTAACGGTAGGCCTGGCTCCAAGCTAATCTTCCTTTTCTCTGGGAAGGTACTGATAAGACATTCCTCAGCCAGCGCAGATGAGAACCAAGGGAGGGGGTAGGAGCGAGCAGGGAGCATCTCAGAGAGAGCTGGGTTTTTTCCATGAACCAGCCTCACAGAGAAAGTTCTGGAACTATGCGTCATGGTGACTGACAGCAAGAGATTATAAAATATCCATGCACACATGGGATCAGGGGGAGATCGCCTGTGGACTTGATTCGTGCAGAAACAGGTGCCCGGCATTGGCTCATACGGTGTCCTTCAGCATTGTCCTCTGAGCGGGGCTTGTTTACAGCTAGCTTATGAGGGCCCAAGGTCTCCCCAGTGCTGCTTAAAGGGACGTAAGACTGTGTTTCTCTATGTTTCTCTATATTTCTCTATGTTTCTCTATGTTTATCTAAGTTCCATGTTTCACTATATTTTGCATTGCTCTTTGTTTTATGCTTTGTAATATTCTCTAACTTGAATCCCAAATGTATATGAAATTCACTGCTTAGAATAAATATGCTAAAGCTTTGAGGGTGTCATTTGTCACTAGCATGAGATCACTGCTCAGCACAATAGAACCTGTATTTTGGGCTGAATTGGGTATTTTTGCTCTCAAAGGGCTGGCCCCGAGGAAGATTTTGCCCAATATCAAGACATTTGGTGGCAGCTTTGTGGGATTTGTGAAGAGCAGTGCCATGCTGACATGACAAATGGTGTGAGAGAACACAGTGTAGAGTGGGGAGCAGGCTGTCGCATTTCCTTGATGGTCTCACTGCAGCTCTGAGACTTCAAAAGGCAGCAATGTTGTGTCGGCTTGCCGTGGCCGATAGCTTGTGTGGTTAAGACTCCCTTCAGTAAATCAGTCGTGACTGACTTATTGCATGGGATTGGTGCCAGGGAGTACAAGGCAATAAACGAGCGGGAAATGGCTTTGTTTAAAGCACTCCGATGAATGGTTAAGAAAGATGTATGCTCAATTAGAAAAAGAATTTTATCATGTGGTTTCCCAGTTTAAAGTTGTAATTTGGAATGCATAATGAGACGGAGTTCTCATCTCTATTCTGTCATGAGGGCAGGAAAAATAATTGCAAGAATTTGACATGCAAATTGTGAATAGTGATTTAACCATTGACTCAGCCCCAGTGTGCTAGCGAGTGGGGGCTGTAATGTTCGGAGGCGAAGGTTCGCTTTTTTGATATATGCTTTTGAAGGGTTGGCATTCCTGAATAATGAGGAAGGGGAATGAGCCATGCTTAGGAGAATGAGTAACATCTGTGCTGAGAGCCTAAAGAGTTTTTTCTTTCTTTTGGCAACTGTAAAATTCCATGTGCTAATGGTGGCAAATTCTGTTTAAAGGAAACACACTAAAATGGTTATATTGCATTTTAGGCTGTGCCATGCTTATATTGGGTGAGAGACTCACTTAAAAGGAAAGTGAGTGAATGTTATTTGGATTTTCGATTTTTGTGTACTGATTTGAAATTGCAGAACCAGTTTACAATGGTTGGGGGGAAAAACAATTTATATTTTTCTAAATTGCCCCTGGAGTATTTTTGACTGTCCCCATGCTATGCCATGGATTTGTGCTGTTGCCTTATAAGTGATGTATGCTTTGGAAATAGTGACCTGTTGACTGTGATACATGGGGAAAAATGTTGTTGACACATTAAACAGCCCACAAGCAATAGAGTGTGGGTTGTTCTTGCAGAAAAAAAAAACGTGCAGGGAGCTGCACTAAATATGGCATTTTTATTTTTTAAATGCACTGAACTGAGTGGTTATAGTTTGGCAATGGTACAACAGAATGAAACATCTGTGTGTGATAAGATAGCACAAAGATTTAATGGGTTGCGAGTTCTCTTGAAAGATCGCACATTACAAGAAAAGTGCCGCTTTTGAAAACAAGAGTCTTGCTGTGTGTGCAGAGCTTGTGCCTCGAAGCTGTCTTGGGCGAGGTGCGTGAAGGCAAACAAAAGCAGAAACAGTACAAGAAAGAGGTAATCTGGATGAACTGTCTAAAACGAGTGAAGCCGCCACAGTATAAGAGTTATAGGCAAAAGAGATAAGCTGCGTGCTAATGGCGCTGCCAGGTGCACACGAAAGATAAACATGCCTGCATTCCTGAGGAAGGGGGAGCAAAAACAGAGAGCTGTTCAAAAAGTAAAGAATTTGCCCAGTAAACTGTGGTACGGAGCAAAGGCTTCATGCAGGATGGCAGACGGGCACATCACATCTGAACATTTACCTATGCATCTGTGAATGGGCCAAGAAAAGACAGCTGCCCATTCCAACAGACATTACTGTGCAAACCGCATTCCCATGTGATGTGATGTGAAGTGAAGTAAAGCGCTATTGCTGTGCAAGCTGCATTCCAATGCTCCATGTGATGTGAACTGAAGTAAAGCGCTGTGCACTGGAGAAGAAACCTCTAGGCGCTTTGAGAAGAGAAAATACACATCTGGCAAACTGCAAGCTACATTGCCAGGGATGGAGTAACTGACAAAGACATTATGGCATTCCAGATGGAAGCAAAACTGACAAAAAGTGCTTAGCCGTTTTGCAAGAGACAACATGCAGAGCGGGGCTTTGAAGTACAACATGAACACTGCACATTAGCCATGATCCAGAAGCCACACGGCTTAGTGCAAGAATGAATGATTTGTTGAAGCAACAAAAGAAACTGGCTTAGACTATCGCACTCAAAGGGGTGGTTCAAAAACAGCAAACGCCCTTTGAAAAAATGACAAGTGAAAAAACCAGAGGCTTGAAAAGACACTGCTAAGAAAAGAAAGATAAATAAACAAAGCTGCCTGTACAACTGCAAGCGGTATTGGACTGAAAGACTTTACCTTTGAAAAATGGAGTGATGCCAGCAGGGCAACCTAAACCAAGATCATGAGACACTGGAAGCAAGTTGGCGCCTGGCATTTGTGATCGCTTTGGTGAAAAAGAAAAGCATTGTGCGACCTGGGTACTTACTATATGGCTTTGTAAAAGCACAGATCAGTCTGAGGTACCATTGACCAGCTATGATTGCATTGCACAAATGAGTTTGTGATTAGGCAGTTACACCCCGTATGGTTGAGTGTAAATAAGCCCCCAGAAACATGCAGAAAGGTGATAAATAATTGCAGTAGCTATGACAAAGTGTGTAGTTACCTGATGAGACTTTTTGAAGATGGGGGTGGTATTATGGGAAGGGGTGGATAACGCTGATATTGAAGTTTTGATGAAATCCTAACATTTCTGTTTGTATTTTGCCTAGGCAAAGCACGACAAGACATTTCATAATATCAGAAATTAATATGCAGTTTGTGGGTGACACTGATCAAAGAAGGGTCAGACGCATTCTCAGAGAAAGCGAGCCACTGCGACATGCTATTTCAACTTTAACGTGCCCTGCACCGCACTCAATGCTGTAACCTGCGAATAGTGTCCAACAGAGTAATAACTTTTGCTGAACTGGCACGGTGCAGACTTGGCTAATTATCAAGTATTTGATGCTACACATTTAAATGACATGTTTTGCCCTTTCTTGTTTAAAGGACTATGGACAATGAATTGTGGACTGTAACATCAGGCACCACATACAGCTGTGTGACACAGCAATTGAATGCTAACACATTGAAAAATGGTTTTTAAATGCACTGTTGAGATGAATCTGAAAAAACCAAATGGTTTTACTCTTCCAACTGAATGGCTTTAACCAGAGATGTTTTGTTTTTTGAAAAAAAAAAAATATTCTACATTGCACGTAGGCAGGAGAATGATTTATGAACTGTTGGGGCAGCAGAATTATGCAAGCAGGAGCGTAATTTATTTTGAGATAAGATGGGTGCGCACATCAAAGTCACCTGTGCGTAGGTTAAGATTCTTAATTGAAGTAATGCTGCCAAGTGTGTGAGCTATAATTTGAAATGGTAATCTTTGAAACACTGGATACTTTTACAGCCAGCTTAAGGCAGGTAAATGAAACCATGACTGACTTGATGTTTGATTTTATGACACAGAGTGTGACACGGTTTTTTGTTAAACCAACCAGTTTCATGTTTTTGTGGGGACAGCTGTCTCCAGCACACTAATGCAAAGAGTCACCTTTTGATTGTAAACATTTGGAATAATTCTTTGGAAAAGCGCTGCAAATGAGTATCCACATGGAATTGCTAGAGTACTGGCCTGGCACATTGTCAGGCATCTTTTGTCACTGAATGGATACCATTTGTTTAATTTGTCTAATGTGATGTTTTTCTGACCAAGAACTGCAGCGAGTGTTCTCGCCAAGATTTAATGAACTATAACTTGACTAAATGAATTTTTTCCATGGTGTGATGAAACAGCCACTGCCGGATAGTAGTATGGTGTTTGTGGCTAAAGTTAATATTGTATATGGTAGATATCCCACTTGAAGAAGGGTATTCTCCAAGTCACAGAAGGTAGACACTGTGAACCTGTTAGATTTTCCAGTAGTAAGACAACATGTAAATTGTAGACTGGTAATGCACACCTTCATTATTACAGTGCTACACTTAGACATAGATTTATCATGAGGCAATGTTTCCTTAGTACTACCAAGCTGCTACAAATGGAGTCCATTTCTATGGCCCATCACTAGAGTGCGCGTAGCTAGGGAGCTAGATTCATTAATTGCAGGAGCTTTATATGCTTGTGACATAGAAACTGTGCACAATAAGCTAGCCACTATGGGTTCTGATGCCAGCTCTGCTATAGAACTTCTGGCCTAGTGGGGCCCATTGATATGCCCAGCACTGCTACAAGTATTGACAGCCAATTGAAGATGACAGAATTTTAGACATGAAGACATTTTTGTCTGCCATAGGGCAGGTCAACAAGACTGCTAAATACACACAATGCATTGTATGGCAAACATTGTTAAATCAGCAGGTGTTGGCTTTTTACTGGGTGGGGGCAACCATCCTCCACACACTGGCACGCAGAGCTACAGTTACCAGCATACATATGGATTGAATTGCTTGCTTTTTGATTGCATGAATAACACATGCCATGCTTTGATGTAAATTAGTAGAATTGTTTTTTATTTAGACAACCTGGTGCCCATGGGTTCACCTTGTTCACGAAATTAGATGGTTTCTGGTTGGGTTCCACCTACCTGGGGGAAGTGTCTAGTCACACAGCCCATAGTCACGCTTGAATGCCCTGGGATCAGGGGGAGGGTAGGCCCTTAGGGTGAAAGGCTGCCAGGTTTTAGAATTGGTAACCATACATAAATGCAATAGTGCATTGTAGATTAGACTACACTGGATTGCCTTAACATTTTAACTGCATGCTGCTTTTTAACTGACAATCAGTTATACAAAATTGATTTAGGTATTTTTGTGTAGGCCAGGTTTTGGCTAGAGTAAATGTCCATGTTCACTTGGCGTAGGTATTTTTGTGTAGGCCAGGTTTTGGCAAGGGTATATGTCACTGTTCACTTTGTGTACATTTTTGTTTAGGTAGTGTTTTACCTTGCATGCCACGCTAACTAACCGCTATAAGATAGTTTGCTTAAACCTCTTGCAAAGCCCCAAGGTCTTTATCACTGCACTAAATACTATATTGATAGGTATTAGTCAGCATTTGTCGCACAAACGTTGAATAGGGGTGGAATGTAGTGATACACGAAATTGCAACCTTGCCAATCAGGGCTTTAGATGACAGCATTAGCCGCTGAAAGCCAATAGTGTATTCAAGGTATGTGCTAAAAATGCTGACAGTAGTCTGTTGTAGCACTTCCATTATGCAGTAGTGAGCTACAAGGAATATGCAGGCCTAGTATGAAATAGGTCAAATTAAGCATTGTTGATAGACAGGCAGGGAGGGCCCCTAGCTATGTAGCTGATAGGTATTTTTGGAGTGTTTGGAACATCATGGCACCTATATAGCGCTTAGATAGCCAGTCTTAAGCGCTATAAACACTAAGCTATGAGTGCATGCCTTTTAGAGCTTGCAGATGGGGTTAATACATCCCTGCTTCCCTTAGAATATTCAGCCTCACTAACGGTAGGCCTGGCTCCAAGCTAATCTTCCTTTTCTCTGGGAAGGTACTGATAAGACATTCCTCAGCCAGCGCAGATGGGAACCAAGGGAGGGGGTAGGAGCGAGCAGGGAGCATCTCAGAGAGAGCTGGGTTTTTTCCATGAACCAGCCTCACAGAGAAAGTTCTGGAACTATGCGTCATGGTGACTGACAGCAAGAGATTATAAAATATCCATGCACACATGGGATCAGGGGGAGATCGCCTGTGGACTTGATTCGTGCAGAAACAGGTGCCCGGCATTGGCTCATACGGTGTCCTTCAGCATTGTCCTCTGAGCGGGGCTTGTTTACAGCTAGCTTATGAGGGCCCAAGGTCTCCCCAGTGCTGCTTAAAGGGACGTAAGACTGTGTTTCTCTATGTTTCTCTATATTTCTCTATGTTTCTCTATGTTTATCTAAGTTCCATGTTTCACTATATTTTGCATTGCTCTTTGTTTTATGCTTTGTAATATTCTCTAACTTGAATCCCAAATGTATATGAAATTCACTGCTTAGAATAAATATGCTAAAGCTTTGAGGGTGTCATTTGTCACTAGCATGAGATCACTGCTCAGCACAATAGAACCTGTATTTTGGGCTGAATTGGGTATTTTTGCTCTCAAAGGGCTGGCCCCGAGGAAGATTTTGCCCAATATCAAGACAATGAGCAGTAGCAGAGATTACACAAAGGGACCACAATTACTGTGACTCAAGCAAACACTGACTCAAGGGTTCAGGTAAAAAATATAAGTACATTTATTTTTTAAACCATTAGTTATGAACACAACACATATATTAAACTTTAAACAAAACCACACGTTAAATATACCACAACTAACCAATTCACTTTGTAAAGTAAGTCTCAAGGTAAGTACCCTGTGTTTGAATGAACCGGTGTTATGAACAAAACACGATACCGCGGATACGGTTACAATCACTTTTTGACAGTCCGGTCTACTAAATAAACACGTATCCGTGACATGAAATGCTACCGGGGCAAAAACACACTTAGCACCTGAGATACCCAGAGGGAGTTAGAGGCAAAAATCACAGGCAATATTTAGGTTAGGCAGACAGTATCGAGAAACACTCAGAAACAGGAGTTCAAAAGTCAAAGGGTCGGAGCCAGGTTTAGATGACACCGGAGGCCTGTGCCGAAGATCACACCGTTAGACAGTTCACGATTCCGTATAGCCCAAGAGTACTTGACTATTGTCAATATTCGGAAGCAAAAGTTATAAGAAGGAGGGAAGACAAGGAATAGCCTTGAAGATGAAGAAAAGGGGTTCACCCAGTTTCCTCGAGTAGAACACAGTACCTTATTTCCACGATGCAGCTGGAGCCCTGGCAGTTGTTTCTGTTGGTTTCCCGCAGACCCACGATTCCTGGAGCTTCGTTGTGAAGGAGGACGTCTGAAGGGGGTCTGCACCACACAGGGATGAAGCCGGCCACAGCGACAACAAAAAGGTGTGCTCCTTAAAAACATGAGAGGCTCAGCAGGTGGCTACCCGGACCACTACAGCAGTGTGCAGCGATTTCGACCATGGCGGAGATCTCTGGCTGAAGAAGATGAGCTGGTTATCCCCACCAGGCTCAAGGGAAGAAGACTCCGGACTGGATCTTCTCTTAGTCGTCGAAGGGTAGGTAGCTCAGGACTGCAGCAGGGCTTCACCAGGACAGGGTAGTTGCAGCAACCGTCATTCTCTCCGCTTCTCTTTGGTTCCTTGTAGTTCCAGAGGCGACTCTGACTTCTAGCCCAAGAGACCTGCCTTTTATGCGCAAAACCCCCATTCACACAGCCTGGCTGTCAATCACGCAGCGGGGGGGTTGTCCAGCCGGGAAAACCACCTCAGCCAATCATGGCAAAGTGCGACTTGGGTTTCCTAGGATACCTTGTGCAGGGGGTGACTACACCCCCCTCACATTCAGCCCACCTAGACACCTAGGCGCCTTGAGGAGGGCTTCTCTGCAGAAGCCTGCCAAAAAGACGGTGAACAAAGAAGGCAAACCTAGTTTGCCGCGCAAAGTAAAACATAAGAAGGACTTTAACAAAAATAAATGGCGAATAAACTCAATCGGAGCCAAAAAAAAGAAGATTTGGTCAAGCGGGTTTATGTTCGAGGCTAATAGAATAGCTAAGAACAGTACCACGTTTATCTAATATAATTGCGGTAGAAAAATTAGGGTAGATACCACTGCCACCAGCCAAGTCTAAATGTTAAAAGAGCGAAACAATGCTCAGGGAGGTACAGACAGAAAAGGGGTACAGATTAGCCCTTTCCAGTACTCCATGTAAGATGGGGTGTACTGGGTCTGTGGTAAAAATCACTATGTAAAGTAAACGGCAACTTTACCTTTCTCTGGGGGACAGTAGTCAGCCCCAGCGAAATGGAGTCAGGGGGGAAGTCTTAAAGACATCCCTGGGTTACTACACTAAAGGTGCGGTGTAACCCATACAAGAACAGAGGCACTTGGAGTGGTGTGCTCCAGTGCCCAAGATCACACAATGAGTAACAACACATAGGCCAAAACACATGTAAGAGTAGAAAAAAAGATGTACACTCTTACCAGGTGGAAAAAATAAACCCCTGAAATCCAGAAAAGCTGCTGGGGGACTCCCTAGGTGATGGAAAGTAGCCCTAGAAGGAGAATTCTCCCTAACACACGCCCCCCACCCCCAGACTAAGGGACATGAGGATTTAATCCACTCCTGGATGGATCTCATACCTCTAGTCGGTTACAAACATCCTAGAGAGACCATCAGCATTTTGGTGGTGACTTTCTGCTCTGTGCTCAATGGAAAAATCAAATCCTTGCAGGCAGATTGACCATCTGAGTAACTTTGGGTTTTCCCCTTTCGTTTGCATCAGCCATCTCAAGGGTTGGTGGTCAGTCTGAATGATGAAGGTAGATCCATACAAGTATGGTCTAAACCTCTTCAGTGACCACACAATAGCAAAGCATTCTCTTTCTATTGTTGCACACCTTGTCTCAGGATCCTTTAACTTCCTGCTGATGAAACAAATGGGGTGTTCCCTACCTTTCTCATTCAGTTGACTAAGGACTGCACCTATACCTACATTAGAAGCATCAGTTTGTACAATGAAGGGTTGGTGATAGTCAGGAGCTCTTAGGACTGGAGCTTGACAAAGGGCTTTCTTAAGGCCTTCAAAGGCTTGATTGCACTCCCCATTCCACCTGACCTTTTTAGGAAATTTGGGAGAGGAGATGGCATTCAAGGGAGAGGCTATGGTCCCATAGTTCTCTATGAAGTTCCTATAGTACCCAGTAAGACCTAGGAAGGCTCTTACCTTGGTCTGAGTAGTAGGGGTGGCCCAGTTTTGTACAGCTTGTACTTTGCTAGGCAATGGCCTTATTTCAACTCCTCCTACCTCATGCCCAAGGTAGACCACTGAACTCTGACCAATTTGACATTTGCTTGCCTAAATGGTCAGATGGGCCTGTTCCAGAGCCTGCAATACATAACCTAGGTGTTCAACATGTTCTTTCCATGTAGGGCTGAACACTGCAATGTCATCCATGTATGGCATGCAGAAGTCCTCCATCCCATTCAGAACGTGATTGCCCATCCTCTGAAATGTGGCAGGTGCATTCTTTAACCCAAAAGGCATCACCTTGAATTGGTAGAGGCCAGCTGGAGTGGAGAATGCCGTTTTCTCCTTGGCATGGTCTGTCAGGGCTATTTGCCAATAGCCTGACGTTAGGTCAAATGTGCTGAGGTACTTGGCTGCACCAAGTTTGTCCACCAGCTCATCTGTCCTGGGCAAAGGATGGGCATCAGTCGTGGTGACTGCATTTAGAGCTCTATAGTCCACGCATAATCTCAACTCCTTGGATCCTGCCTTTGGTACCAGCAGAACTGGGCTAGATGATGGGCTAGTAGAGGGCTCCATAACCCCGAGTTCAAGCATCTTGTTGACCTCATTCCTTATGTGGAATCTGATATTGTCATACATTCTGTATCCCCTGCTTTTGACAGGCAAACAGTCACCAGTGTGTATGTCATGCTGGCCCCAAGGGCTCAAGCCTGGTGAAAGTGAGAACAGGAAGGCAAACTGATTTAACAGTAACTTGCACTCATCCTGCTGGTAATATGTGAGATTGGAAGAGAGATTAACTCCTTCCACTTGCTCATCTAAAGGTAAGCCTTTGAGGAGGTCAGGCAGAGGTTCACTCTTCTCCTCCTCCTGAGCTGAAGCTAGAAGCAGAGCTCCTATGTCAGGTCTAGAGACATAAGCCTTTAAACGGTTGGTGTGAAAGACTCTTGGAGCCTCCTTAGGGTTGCCTAAGTCCACCAGATAGTTCACCTCTCCAAGTTTATCCACAACCTTGAAGGGTCCTATCCATTTGTCCTGCAGGGCCCTCTGCCTTGTGGGGACCATAACAAGAACAATCTGGTCTTGAGTAAACTCAACCATGTTAGCCTTCTAGTCATGCCAATGCTTGACCAGAGCTTGACCAGCCCTCAAGTTTTCACTTGCTTCTGCCATCATGTGTGACATTCTCCTCCGGAGACCTATCACATAGTCAGTCACTCTGACTGGCTTGGGGGAAGGAGCACTCTCCAACCCCTTCTTAATCAGGGCCAATGAACCCCTGACTGGATCGCCATAAAGAAGTTTGAAGGGACTAAATCCTACTCCCTACTGAGGGACTTCTCTATAAGCAAAGAGAAGGCATGGCAGTAGAAGGTCCCACTTTCTTCTAAGGGGTTCTTCTAAAGCACCTATCATGCTCTTCATAGTTCTGTTAAACCTCTGTACCAGCCCATTGGTTTGGGGGTGGTAGGCAGTTGAGAACTTGTAGGTAACTCCACAGGTTTTCCACATGGTTGCATGTACTGGGACATAAAATTTGATCCCCTGTCAGATATCACTTCCTTAGGAAAACCTACTCTGGTACAAATACCAAGTAGGGCCTTAGCCACTGCCGGAGCCGTAACAGTCCTCATAGGTATGGCTTCAGGAAATCTAGTGGCACGGTCCACTACAGCCAGGATAAACCTGTTGCTTGAAGATGTGGGAGGGTCAAGAGGACCAACAATGTCAATCCCCAGCATCTCTAAAGGAATTCCCACCACTGGGAGAGGCACTAAGGGTGCCACATTCTTGGACCCACTCTTGCCAGAGGTTTGGCAAGTGTGGCTGTCAGATATCAATAAATGTGACAAATTATATGCATTATCCAATAAAACAATTGGCAGGTTATCCCAAGGACTCACCGTTACCTCTTCCTCTGACAGACCCCCTTTCGGTAGTGGAAAGCTCTTCTTGTTCCAAATGGAGAGAAGATAATGAAAGCCTCCCAAGTACCTCTTCCCCCTCCCGGATAAACCAGGTAGAAGAAGAAGTCCCAGGGAAACCCTCTGGAGAAGAAAACCCTGTACCGAAGGTAGCGGTGTGTTGTCCTCCGTTGCAGTCGGGGATTCCGGCGAAGTCAGGAGGGCGTTCGTCTTTGAGAAGAAGAAAGAGACTGGTAAGTATCAGAGTGAAACTGAGGTATAGAATGTAAGGTAAAGAGGAAGGTGGTTTACCCTTAAACCGGAACAATGGGGGGAAGATGGTGGCAGTCAGAGTCTTCAGAAAACCTCTGAGAGGCAATCGAGGCGGAGCTAAGATCTGTTTTGATGGTGCGGAGTCTTGCCAGTGTGTTCGGAATGCTGGTGCGTGATGTGCCTGTCACTGTACGAAGGCGAGGATAATAGTAAGTTGTGAATGTTAGAAAAAACGGGATTGGAGGTTATTGGATATACGGGATTTGGATGAAGCTTACCACGGTCCGGAATGAGACCGGAAGGCAAACTTGGTTGATGAGGAGGGGGAGTCCGCGAAGTCGGAAGACAAAGAGGTAGTTTGAGAGACACTAGAATTGGAAACAGGAAGTTTAGAATGCTGAAGACAGTATTTCGCAAGTCACAATCTAAGACCTAGGAACGAACTTACGTAGCGTTGTTAATGGGGAGTAGCAACGCAACTCCGTGCTGATCTCCGGGACTGATATACCCACACTCGGGTAGGGAGGCAGTACTTCCGGGAAATCAAGGTGTGCTGAGGCTAGACCCGCAACTCCAGTTACGGCGGCCTTCTTGGTAGTAGAAATGGCTGACACCCGCCGTCCTATGGTCCATCGATGCCACAAAGCCCAGCGTCTCCGAAGGGGCGTGACAGTATGCCCCCCCAAAGGTCCCGGGCCTCCCGGTTTGGATGGATGGGACAAAAAGAATCGGCGGACCAAAGTAGGAGCATGAACAGCCGATGCCGGTTCCCAAGAGCGATCTGCCGGAGAATAACCCTTCCAGTCAATCAAGAACTGTAGACGACCCCGGAAAAGGCGTGAATCACAAATTCCCGCAACTTCATACTCGGGACCTGTCGGGGTGATGACAGGAGGGGGTACTCCTTTCCGTGCACGGGCGAAACGATCCGCCACGTCTTTCTTCAACTGCGAGACATGAAAAACAGGATGAATCCTGGACCAGGATGAAGGGAGATTGAGCTTGAAAGCTGACGACCCTATACGCTTCAAAACGCGAAAAGGGCCGAAATATTTCGGGGACAATTTGGACGGTACCAGATGACGAGGTAGAAATCGAGATGCCAACCAAACCAAGTCTCCTGGTACCAACCGCGGAGCTGGAGTGCGATGTCTGTCAGCAGAGCGTTTGACCCGGATCTGGGCCTCCCGAAGAGAGGTCTTGGCTGTTCGATGTCCCATCTGGATGGCATCAATGAGAAGATCCACATCGGGAAATTTTGAAGTGGAGACCGGACCACTGGGAAAACACTGAGGATGGTATCCGTAGGAGCAAAAGAAAGGGCTGAACCCCAAGGCTGAATGTCGAGAGTTATTATATGCGAATTCAGCCAAAGGCAACAAGGAACACCAGTTATCTTGAGAGGAGGAGATGTAACAACGCAAATATCCCTCAAGGGTCTGATTTAGGCGTTCCGTCTGACGATTTGTCTGCGGATGGAAACCTGAACTCAATGCCCGGGAGATATGCAAACTCTTGCAGACTTGCTGCCAATACCGAGATGTATATTGTGAACCTCGATCAGAAACAATGGTCTCAGGTAATCCGTGAAGGGAAAAAATCCGTGAAAGAAAAACTCTTGCCATCTGAGCTGCGGTGGGAATCCGCGGAAGTGGAACGAAATGTGCCAATTTTGTGAAGTAATCGATTGTGACCATGATTACTGTGCAACCGTCTGATGGTGGCAAATCGACTATGAAATCAGTGGATATCATTTGCCAAGGACGGTCAGGGATCGGCATTACTGAGAGGAGTCCTGAAGGGGCGTTTCGAGGGCATTTTGACTGCAAACAGATGACACAAGCGGACACGTAGTCTATGATGTCTTGAGTCATTTCCGGCCACCAGAAGTTACGTTGGATCAACTCTTTAGTATTAGCCACACCTCTGTGACCCGCTAGGTATGAGTCGTGACAAAGATTTAGAACTGTCTTTTGTAGTTCACTCGAAGGGAGGAAGAGCTTCTTGTCCTTATAAGCACATCCTTGGACCATGTTGAGTTTCCAGGTCGCCAGAAACTGTGGATTCAAGTGGATAAATTGCAAAGTGGAGTTAGCCACGTTCTGTAAAAACGTGGTAACTACCTGCACGAATGTGGCTTTGGGAAACAGAGGTTCCGATCGAAAAGGCGTAGAAGAGGTATAATCCTTTCTGGACAATGCATCAGCCTTGAGATTGACTCTCCCGGGAATGAAGGTGAAAACAATCTCATACGGTGAAAAGAAGTGTGCCCAACGTGCCTGCCTGCTATTTCGGGTCTGAGCATACTGTAGGACGCGTAAATTACTGTGATCAGTCCTGACCTCAACTGGGTGTCTTGCCCCCAGGAGAAGATGTCTCCACTCTTCGAATGCCTTTTTTATGGCTAATAGTTCTTTTTCTAGCACTGAATAATTTATTTCGGAGGGAGACAGTGTCTTAGAAAGATAGGCTATAGGACATTCTATTCCTTGACCGTTTTCTTGAAGCAGAACGGCCCCAAGGGCCTGATGAGACGCATCCGATTCCACAATGAACTTCTTGGTTTGATCTGGAGTAATCAGTATGGGTCCTGTGAGAAAATGTTTCTTCAGGTTCTCAAAGGCAATTTGTGCCTCCCCGGACCAAAGGAATTTTACATTCTTTTTAAGAAGTGTCGTCAGCGGAAGTATCTCTTGCGAATAGTGTGGGATGAAACGTCTGTAGAAATTGGAAAACCCCAGAAATCTCTGCAGATCCTTAATGCAGAATGGTATAGGCCAATCTGTAATAGCTGAAACTTTTTTAGGGTCCATGGATACCCCATTTGCAGAGATTATGTACCCTAGGTAGGCAACCTGGTTTCTGTGAAACTCACATTTCTCTAGTTTGCAATAAAGGTGGTTGTTTAATAGTCTCCGTAATACTTCTTTCACGTGCTGGCAGTGTTCTGATGGTGATGAAGAAAAAAACAGAATATCATCTAAATAGACAATAACTGTGTGAAGAAGAATGTCTGAAAAGAGGTGGTCCATAAAGCGTTGGAAGACTGCGGGGGCGTTGGATAGGCCGAAAGGCATTACTTTATATTCATAGTGTCCCAAAGGAGTACGGAAAGCTGTCTTCCATTCATCGCCAGCTCGTATACGAATGAGATGATAAGCCCCGCGGAGGTCCAGTTTTGTAAAGATGGTAGCTCCTTTAACGGCTTCTAGTATATCTGGGATGAGAGGCATAGGATAGCGATCCGGGATGGTGATCTTATTTAAGCCTCGGTAATCTATACACAGTCTGAGTTCCGTAGAGTCTTTCTTTGGGATGAAGAACAAAGAAGCCCCAGCTGGTGAGGTGGATTCTTGAATAAGTCCATTGCAAAGATTCTTTTGAAGATATTCTTTAAGAACCTCCCTTTCCCGTCCTGATAGGACATACATGCGACCGAAAGGAATCGGTGCATCTGGAACTAGTTCCAGGGCACAGTCATCTCTCCGATGTGGGGGTAGTTCAGCATATTGAGATTCGGAGAACACTGTCTGATACTGTCTGTATTCAAAGGGCAATTCCTGGATATGGTTCAATACAGAGATGGAACCCGGATTTTCCGACAGGGAGATAGTGGGACGAAACCCAACCGCTCCATCCGAAAGACAGTGCGTCAAACAATGTTCAGATCCCAGAAAAACAGTGCCCGCCTTCCAATTGATATATGGATTATGAGCACGAAGCCAGGGTAGTCCTAGAATAACTGGATAGTGGGCTGTACGGATTACATCAAAGATAATGGATTCTTGATGGGAGGAGATATTCATCCGCAAAGGTATAGTTTGTTCCTTTATGGGACCTGATGTTAACGGACTACCATCCACGGACTCAACTGGGATTGCCAAGGTCTTAACTGAACATGGTATATTGTGAGTGGTCTTCCAGAGGGTATCAACAAAGTTCCCTGCGGCCCCACAATCTATTAAGGCCGTGACCGGAATGGGGTCTGTATCTCCCCATTTGATCTGGACATGTAAGGCCAACATAGTAAGATCGGGGATCTCCGTAACTTGGGAAGGTATCATATAAGATGAGGAACCGTTTACTGACTCCCTAGCCGCGGTTCCCCTGGCGGTTGGGAGATGGCGTTTCCCTGACTTTTGGCTGGGATGAGAGGACAATCTCGAACTGCGTGTTCTTTGGAACCACAATACATACACAGGCCCTTGACTCGACGTCTATAACGCTCCTCTGGAGTAAGGCGACCTCTGGTAGTCCCTATCTGCATAGGTTCATCTGTTTGTGATCTTCCTAAACTAGGAGGGTATGTCATAGGTGGTCTCACGGAGCGGCCACGACGACGTTCCCTCACTCTTTCTTGCAGTCGGTAATCCATCTGCATAACTATGGTGATCATCTCTGCCAAATTTGGAGGTCTGGGTACTCGGGAGATCTCATCCTTTAGCTCTTCGTTTAATCCTCTGCAGAATATTGTGATTAGAGCATCGTCCGCCCATGACGTACCAGCTGCTAACTGCTTGAAATTGGTGGTATAAGACAATAGATCTTGAGATCCTTGTTTGTAATCTAACAACTGCTCTTGGGCTGAAATCGTGATTTCCTGACGGCTGAACATGGCTCGAAGACTATTCAAAAAGGCAGGGTAAGAATCTAATAAGACATTATTGGTAGTAACTAGAGGCGTGGCCCATGCTAAAGCGGAACCTGTCAAGTTTGCAATCATGTGTCCTACCTTATCACGGTCGCTTTGAAAAAAGGCTGTCTTGAAAGAGAACTGAACGGTACAAGCCTCGATAAAAGCCTTGAGTTTATGTATAAACCTCCCGGGATAGGGCCAGGAGGCACTTCGGACCAGCTAGGGACTCTACCTGCCTGTTGTCGGAGGTAAGCATTCTCTTGTTTTAAAGACTGCACTTCAGCTGTCAGAGCCTGTACTGCAGTGACTAATTGCTGTTGTTGTGAGGCGTCCATGTTTCTTAGTAACCCTGAATCCCTGAGACAACCTGCTCAGATGTTCTTTATCTTTAATCTTTTTTAGGCGTTGCTAACTGTCAGATATCAATAAATGTGACAAATTATATGCATTATCCAATAAAACAATTCCTCTGACAGACCCCCTTTCGGTAGTGGAAAGCTCTTCTTGTTCCAAATGGAGAGAAGATAATGAAAGCCTCCCAAGTACCTCTTCCCCCTCCCGGATAAACCAGGTAGAAGAAGAAGTCCCAGGGAAACCCTCTGGGGAAGAAAACCCTGTACCGAAGGTAGCGGTGTGTTGTCCTCCGTTGCAGTCGGGGATTCCGGCGAAGTCAGGAGGGCGTTCGTCTTTGAGAAGAAGAAAGAGACTGGTAAGTATCAGAGTGAAACTGAGGTATAGAATGTAAGGTAAAGAGGAAGGTGGTTTACCCTTAAACCGGAACAATGGGGGAAGATGGTGGCAGTCAGAGTCTTCAGAAAACCTCTGAGAGGCAATCGAGGCGGAGCTAAGATCTGTTTTGATGGTGCGGAGTCTTGCCAGTGTGTTCGGAATGCTGGTGCGTGATGTGCCTGTCACTGTACGAAGGCGAGGATAATAGTAAGTTGTGAATGTTAGAAAAAACGGGATTGGAGGTTATTGGATATACGGGATTTGGATGAAGCTTACCACGGTCCGGAATGAGACCGGAAGGCAAACTTGGTTGATGAGGAGGGGGAGTCCGCGAAGTCGGAAGACAAAGAGGTAGTTTGAGAGACACTAGAATTGGAAACAGGAAGTTTAGAATGCTGAAGACAGTATTTCGCAAGTCACAATCTAAGACCTAGGAATGAACTTACGTAGCGTTGTTAATGGGGAGTAGCAACGCAACTCCGTGCTGATCTCCGGGACTGATATACCCACACTCGGGTAGGGAGGCAGTACTTCCGGGAAATCAAGGTGTGCTGAGGCTAGACCCGCAACTCCAGTTACGGCGGCCATCTTGGTAGTAGAAATGGCTGACACCCGCCGTCCTATGGTCCATCGATGCCACAAAGCCCAGCGTCTCCGAAGGGGCGTGACAGTGGCAGCTTCTGCAGAATTTATCTACTTCTGTACCCATCTTAGGCCAGTAGAAGTGCAGAGATAGCCTTTCTTTGGTCTTCTTAAAACTTAAGTGACCAGCCAAAGGTACCTCATGGGCTAACTGCAGAAACTGGAGTTGGTTCACTAGAGGTACTACAAGTCTTTTGTAGTCTCCAGGGATTGACTCAGTTGGTTCACTGTAGAAGAGGCCATCTTCCCAGTGCAACCTATACTTCCCAGGCTCAGTCCCATTGAGCTGAGAAGTGGCCTGTTGGCGAAGACCTTCCAAGGTAGGACACCCTCTTTGTCCCTTGCTGAAATCTTCCCTGTTGGGTCCACCTTCTGCCAGTAAAGACTGCTGCTCAGGATGGTCAACAGGGTCAAGATCTCCTACCAAGGTAAGATCCTCTTCTAGATCTGATTCCTCAGTATCTAGTTTGACCATACAGGGTTGAACCTCACACTCAGCCTCAGCTGGTGTGGGAGTCACAGGTGTGACTTTGGACAGTCTCAGAGATGTCCTTCTGAGCAAAGGAGTGCTTGCTGGTTTCTTGCTGGCAGACTTAGGTTTCCCTTTTGTCTTTTCTTGCCCTGCAATGGCAGTAACTAAGTCCTGTGGACTTGGGGTGATAGCTTCCTCTATCATGTCCCCAGGAGAGCCTCTTAAGGTTTTCTCCCTTGCAGACCTTGTGAGCTCCTGCTTCCTTCTGCTGGGGGGCCTGGGCGTACTAGACACAACTCCAAGAGTTTTAAGGTCATTACCCAACAGGACCCTCCCAGGTACGTTATTTTGCACACTTACAGGTATTCTGACAGTCATGTCATTACACTTGATGAGAGCTGGTAAGTGGGGAACCATTTGCACAGGGCCTCCAGCTTACTTGGTTAGGTGTTTGGGTGCCTTAGCAACATCCTCCACCTTGAAAAAACATTCATCAACCACAGTTATGCTGGCTCCAGTGTCTCTGATGACAGGGGTCTCCTGACCATTCAAAAGAACACTATCTTTGTAATACTCTTCAGAATTATCTAGGATTGAGTTATAGACATCTAAGTTCAGTTGTTCCCAAAGACCCAAGAACACTAATGAAACACTAGCTGAGACTCTCATGGGCTCATCAGCTAGTAGCTGAAAGTTTCCACTTGTCATAGGTACTTCATCCACCTGGGAGAAGGCTAAGGAGACAGTGTTGATCCCTGAAGGTGTACCCTTACACTTGGGATCTCCTTTCACATGGTCAGGCAATCCACAAAAAAAGCATTTCCCAAATGCTCTCTGGAATGGGGGCTTGCTCTGACCTCCATCTGGTGTGGAACCAGGTGGTACACTATCCTGATTCGGTTTACCTTGTGGCTTACCCTGGTTATGTTTGTGGCCCTCTTTTGGATTGGGATTATTGGAATTCTCCTTGTTGTCTTTCTTGGACTGCTTTCCCTCTTCCTTCTTCTGAGTTGCCCCAGAATCCTTGTGAGTAGCCCTGTTGGCAACCCATAAATCAGCAGCCTTAGCTCATTTCTTAGAGTCTATCTCCTTTGAATCAGCCAAGTGTTGTCTAAGCTCAGGAGAGCAGGCATCAAAAATAGACTTCAACATTACAAGATTCCTCAAACCTTCATAAGTGTTCACTTTGTAACCCTTAACCCAACCATCAAAGTTTTTCAAACAGTCACACACCCAGGTAGACCAAGGACTACCATCATGCTTTTTGAGGGTTGTAAACCTCTTAAGATACTGGGAAGTGGTCTTCCCAAACCTAGCTATTAATGCTAGTTTCACACACTCATAATCCTGCTTATCCTCCTCCCCCAACTCCATTACAGCATCACTTGCAACAGGGGGAAGCCTAGAGAAAAGCCAAGGAATCAACTGATTCCCTGAGATACCTTGAATCCCATGATTGCACTCAAACAGTGCTAACCAATCCAAAACATCAAGTTTAGTCTCATACATACCAATCATTTCCTTTGGAATACAGGGTCTCTTAGAGCCGGAAGATCTAGAAGACTCTGGGAGAGAAGCATTTTCTAGAGATAGTTTCTTCATTTCTAGTTCATGATTCAGCTCCATTTCTCTGAGCCTTAACTCTTGATGTTTCATGGCAGTTTGTGCATCAATACGTTTCATTTCTAATTCAAGTCTCATTTTCTCAAGTGCAATACATTCAGGAGTAAGTGTAGGACCTGTGGGGGTCCCTGTGGACAGAGGTGTGCATTCTGAGCAGGCAAAGGAGTCGTAGGGTTTCCTAGCAAGGACTCATCTACTTCTTCCAAATGAACACTCTCAGAATCAGAAACATCAAAATCCACATTGGCTGGAGTGGTAGGCCCTTCTGACCCACTCTCCAGACTTTTTCCCATTAACTTTGCAACCAGTTCAGACTTTTTTCCTCTACCCGAGAGATTCTTATCTCTACACATGGTTCTAAGAACCTCAGCAGTATAGATTAAAAGACTCTCTTCAGTGTAGTTTTCCATACTTGACATGATTTCTCAGTTAAATAGATTTAGTGGTGTTAGCCTTGTGGTTAGTTGAACCCAAGCAATAGCAACACTCTAAGTGTAATCACTCTACTTCCAAATCCTCACCGCTGTACACCAGTGTTAGGCAGAATCCTGTGCAGTGCCCTTAGGGACCACTACACACGATTAAGACCACATGTAGCAATACAAGTTTTACCTTTGGTACAAGCATGTACTACTAAGTTATAGTGGTAGCAGTAGCAGAGCAGACAGGCTTATCTCAAGAGTATATGAGCAGTATCAGAGATTACACAAAGGGACCACAATTACTGTGACTCAAGCAAACACTGACTCAAGGTTTCGGGTAAAAAATATAAGTACATTTATTTTTTAAACCATCAGTTATAAACACAAAACCTCTATTAAACTTTAAACAAAACCACACGTTAAATATACTACAACTAACCAATTCACTTTGTACAGTAAGTCTCAAGGTAAGTACCCTGTGTTTGAATGAACCGGTGTTATGAACAAAACATGATACCGCAGATACGGTTGCGATCACTTTTTGACAGTTCGGCCTACTAAATAAACGCGTATCCGTGACATGAAATGCTACCGGGAAAAAACACACTTAGTACCTGAGATACCCAGAGGGAGTTGGAGGCAAAAATCACAGGCAATATTTAGGTTAGGCAGACAGTATTGAGAAACACTCAGAAACAGGAGTTCAAAAGTCAAAGGGTCGGAGCCAGGTTTAGATGACACCGGAGGCCTGTGCCGAATATCACACCGTTAGACAGTTCACGATTCAGTATAGCCCAAGAGTACTTGAATATTGTCAATGTTCGGAAGCAAAAGTTATAAGAAGGAGGGAAGGCAAGGACAAGCCTTGAAGATGAAGAAAAGGGGTTCACCCAGTTTCCTCGAGTAGAACACAGTACATCATTTCCGCGATGCAGCTGGAGCCCTGTCAGTTGTTCCTGTTGGTTTCCCGCAGACCCACGATTCCAGAAGCTTCGTTGTGAAGGAGGACGTCTGAAGGGGGTCTGCACCACACAAGGATGAAGCCGGCCACAGCGACAACGAAAAGGTGTGCTCCTTAAAAACATGAGAGGCTCAGCAGGTGGCTATCCGGACCACTACAGCAGTGTGCAGCGATTTCGACCACGGCGGAGATCTCTGGCTGAAGAAGATGAGCAGGTTATCCCCACCAGGCTCAAGGGAAGAAGACTCCGGACTGGATCTGCTCTTAGTCGTCAAAGGGTAGATAGCTCAAGATTGCAGCAGGGCTTCACCGGGACGGGGTAGTTGCAGCAACCGTCGTTCTCTCTGCTTCTCTTCGGTTCCTTGTAGTTCCAGAGGCGACTCTGACTTCTAGCCCAAGAGACCTGCCTTTTAAGCGCAAACCCCCATTCACACAGCCTGGCTGTGAATCACGCAGCGGGGGGGGTTGTCCAGCCGGGACAACCACCTCAGCCAATCATGGCAAAGTGCGACTTGGGTTTCCTAGGATACCCTGTGCAGGGGGTGACTACACCCCTCCCTCACATTCAGCCCACCTAGACACCAAGGCCCCTTGAGGAGTGTGGGATGTTTTTACCCATGCATCCAAGCCCTACAATAAAACTGTGCAGTACTGGCATGGAAAACATCCTGATGGCCAGAACTCCCCAGAGAGTGCACAGGGAAAACATGAAGAATAGGCTGCCACCCATTTTTGCCTATGTTGTGAGCACAGGAGGGCACTGCCTAAAACCACCATTGGGCTACACACACAGTAGCCTGAAACTATTGGGACAAAAAAACAACTCAGAACTGTGGGGAATTCATTTTCTTAATCCCAAAAATGGTTGCATTACCAGTACTCACCACTATCAGAAAGCCGGCGTTTTAAAACCACCAGACTTTTGTGTAAAACTGAACAAATGAAACAAAACCAGACCAAGGAAAGACTTGCTAAGAGGTGGAAGAATGTAAAACCATATTCTGAAATGACTTGAAGGAAGTAATTATTTAATGTATAGGTACAAATTGTCAGTTTGATTTGAATGTAGAAAACTGGGAACAAAAAGTGACATTTAGCTGAAACCTGGCTTAATGAAACTGGATTCTGCCTGACAACTACCCCCTACAGGAGTTGAAACCTGCTCAGCCACTCTTCCTCTTGCCAAAAGGAATTGTCACCTCTCTGATTAGATTAGGGGTGGAGCAGCTGGGTACTACAGGGAGTTGAACAAAGGCCTGTCCTGGACTCAGGCAAATGTTATATTGGGGGGCCGTAAAGTGGCTTCCTCTTAGGGGAAACTGGGAGGGGCAGTGCCTCTGCTAGCAGCTAAGCTTGGGGGAAGTGGATAAACCAGTTATTTCACCCTGTGATGTGGGAAGCCACACCCCTTTTTGACCAGGGCATAATTTTAAAAAGATAGATAACTCATAGTGCGGACTTGTCAGAATTATATAAGTAATATCATTATTTTTGTGATTTTTCTGTGAACATTTTGAGAGGCGTTAGGACCCTGTGGTGTATTCTGGGGGGTTGCTAGCGGAAAATAGGGTCTCACTCCAAATGTCTGCATGTTAAAAATCTGACACTTCATCAATTAATACCCATACTCCTTGCGCACATGTGTGTAATTTTGGGTAAATGTCCGATATTGCAAAACCAGTTAAAAAGCGCAAAATGTTGTAATTTTTTAATGCAAGCCCCCAGGAAGATCAGAGGCGGACAAGCATGGACCATAAGGAATATACAATGTGCACATGTAATTTCAACAAATTGTATATCTGGGAAGGATGTATTTGAATCAAATATAGATTTGTGGGCAAACTGACCAGGGGAGGATCCTCTGACCCATAAACAGACTTCATCATGCTGACAATCCATTTCCTTCCCCCAATCATGGGAGAGGGGAGAATTGGGCCAATGACAAGTAGAGAGGAGCAGGCTTAGCTAGGCCCAGGCACACACCCATTTTCAAAACGCATAAATAGAGACTGCTGGGACAGGTAGAGGGATTCAATTCCATTTGCTGCAGAGCATGCTGACCGACGACTTCACATCCAGAGATCCTACACTTAGACTTCCAAGCTAAACAGAGACTACAGAACTTTGAACCAAGAAGGCCCACTGCAAGCAAATGTATTTGTCAGCAGGCCTCAAAATCATTTGCGAACTATTCCACAGCCGGGCGAGCTGTCTGAATTCTTTTGCCAAGAACTCTTGCCAGTACCCAGAAAGCAGTGTTACATCCAGAATCCACTTGATCCGGACCGGAAAGCAGAGCAGTATCCAGAACCAGAGGCCAGAGATCCAGAGTGACCCAGACCGCTGTGAGCAGAACCAGAGAGCTGACCCAGATCACTGTGAAGTGCCGAGACCAGAACCGGAGTCCAGTCCAAAACCTGACCAGATCTGTGGCGAGGCCTATTTCAAATTTATATTGTGAGTACCTAGCAGAACTGTTCAGAACCAATCTCTTAGTTAAAATAATCTAATCCAAACTATTTTAACCTAAGTAGAACTGCCTCCTAGAAATCGTGTCATCTGTCATTTTTAAAGCTGCACAACTGTCACCTGTCAATTCTGCAGCTGCAAGCTGTCACCTGTCATTTTGAGTTTACTTTAAATCCGAAAAACGACCTTTACAAAATCGTTCATATCTAGAACCGACTTGCTACTCCTTATACTTTTGCCGTAATCACGATTCACGCACTCGCAAATTTTGCCGCGATTTGCGATTTGGCCTGATTTCTTTACCTGTAAAAAGATAGCAGCTTTTTGCTTTCCTCTGCTAAAAATTTGTTTGCCTCTTAATAACCATCCCTGAATCATTGCTAAAGTGAGCCTGAGCTCATCCTAAGTATCTCTCACTCACCCTGAACCTCCTAAAGGGAATTAAAAGCATTTTCAGCATATTTCTCACTTCACTGCCACCACATTCAAAGCACTTGGGCCTGTGTTTTAAAACTCATACCTGTTTTCTCTAAGCTTGCTGGGGTGGGAATTGAATTTCGTATTGTATTTGATTGCATTCCTGAGAACTGTGTGCTCCTCTTTCCATCTCCTTCCATTTCTTATATTGCATAGGGGAGGGGGGTGAATTGCCAGAGAAAAAGTGATTATCTTATCTTTTGCTAAAATCATCTCAAGTATTTCTGTACTGCATTTTATTCCTCATTGCTTTTCCCTTGAAATCATAAAAGTATTTTTGCTACTCGATCCATCCTATACTAACTCCTCATTGATTATAAAGAAGTGTGCTAGTGTCAGATTACCCATTGTTAATTAACATTATATTTATAAGGGCGATATCGATTATTAATTTATTATAAAAGCGTGGTATCTATATTTTGTTTTATTTCTCAAATAAACCTTTTAAACTTGCAAAACAGAACTACTTCTTGGCTCAGTGGGGTCAGGGGGATTCTAAGAGAGGGGTGTTATATAGGGGTAGTCATCCAGAACTCATGAACTGGACATAAAGATATACCAATGAGGGTTTCCATTCAGTATCCCAGACTAGGCATTGACTTAGCTGTAGTGTTGAATTGAATCCTCTTACAGGAGGGCTTCTCTGCAGAAGCCTGCCAAAATGACGGTGAACAAAGAAGGCGAACCTACTTTGCCGCGCAAAGTAAAACACAAAAAGGACTTCAACAAAAAGAAATGGCGAATAAACTCAACCGGAGCCAAATGAAAGATGATTTGGTCAAGCGGGTTTATGTTCGAGGCTAATATAATAGCCAAGAACAGTACCACGTTTATCTAATATAATCGCGGTAGAAAAGTTAGGGTAGATACCACTGCCACCATCCATGTCTAAATGTTAAAAGAGTGAAAAAATGCTCAGGGAGGTACAGTCAGAAAAGGGGTACAGATTAGCCCTTCCAGTACTCCATGTAAGATGGGGTGTACTGGGTCTGTGGTAAAAATGACTATGTAAAGTAAATGGCAACTTTACCTTTCTCTGGGGGACAGTAGTCAGCCCCAGCAAAATGGAGTCAGGGGGAAATCTTAAAGACAACCCTGGCTTAATACACTAAAGGTGCGGATTAACCCATACAAGAACGGGGGCACTTGGAGTGGTGTGCTCCAGTGCCCAAGATCACACAATGAGTAACAACACATAGGCCAAAACACATGTAAGAGTGGAAAAAAGATGTACACTCTTACCAGGTGGAAAAAATAAACTCCAGAAATCCAGCAAAGCTGCTGGGGGACCCACTAGGTGAGGGAAATTAGCCCTAGAAGGAGAATTCTCCCTAACAGTCGATGTGCCTTGAGTTTCCCCATTAGCAAGGGTACCGGACTCACAGCCGAACCCGCTGTGACCTGTGATCGGGTGACCGCCCCAGCAGCCATGGGCAGACCATCCGAGATCATCCCCATTTCTACCAAATCATTTCCTAACAAAATGTTAGCAGGCACGTTGTCCTGAACCAGGACAGGAAGCTTTGCTGTCTTGTCACCAATCGTGATGTTGACTAAGGCTACCGGCGATAATTTGGGAGGCCCACCAGCTAATCTGGTAGTTCTCAGAGGACCACCTACATAGTGCTGTGGCTTGAGCGGGTCCTGTCCACCAGTGTCATGCTTGCCCCAGTGTCTCTCAAACCAGTAGAAGGTTGGCCATTCAAGAGGACACTTCTCAAAAACCTACAGGTGTTCTGTGGGATTGTCGACAGTGCGCATACTAATCCCAGGCACCAAGGGACACTAGGGAAATCTCTACAGAAGCACCGAATGTGATCCCTGTGAAGGAGGGGAGGACAGCGGCCTCCCCCTCAGGTACGGAGTAGCGTTAGGTCAGGCTGACAGCCTGGACTCCAAGTGCCTTACCCTTACACTTGTACACTTGGGGTCACCCCTTTTGTGATCCAGAACCCCGAAGTCCCAACAACTGCCAGGAACGCAGGGTACGGTACTGGAACCACTGGGGCCCTGCTTTGCAGCAGGCGGACCACTACTCTTACTCCCACCCACAAAAGACTTATCCCCACTAGATTTTTGGGTCTTAGGTGAGGAAGGTTTTGGTTTATTCGACTGTGGCTGCTTTTGGGACTCCTCAGCCTTCTGAGAGGTCCCCTTTTCTTTGTCCTTGTCCTTCCCACTGGAGTCCTTATAGAACAACCGTTGGGAGACCCATTTGTCAGCCTTCCTGGCCAGCTTAAAGGGATCTAAAATGTTCTGGTCAGCAACATAATGACTCAGCTCTGGTGAACAGGCTTCCGAAAAATGCTCAAAAAACGAAAGGTGTGACAATTCAACAAACGTTTTCACTTTTTAACCATCAATCCACCCCATCATTTTCATGTGCGCAGCACTCACCCAGTCAATCCAAACCACATTCTCTCATTTCTTAAATTACCTGAACCTTTTAAGTTATTGGGTCGGTGTCTTGCCAAACTTGGCAATTAAAGCAGACTTTATGCACTGATACTGACTCCTTTCTTCCACACTTAGTTTCAGAATACAGTCATATCCAGTCTGAGGCATTCTGCTTAACACTTAGCCCAATCTCTTTTATCAACGTCATGGATTACACAAGCCATTTCAAACGCTTCAATCCATTGGAGGATATCCGAACCCTCCTCATACACACCCACCAAATCTTTCACAAACTGGGTGGCTGGGGACCTGACACTCTTAACTGGTTTTGCTGAAGTCTCCACTCTAGCTTTCTCTAGCTGGGTTCTCTGACATTCAGTGTCCTTGTCTTTGAGTTCAAGAACCCTATTCTTTAGTTCCAGATCCCTGGCTTTAAGGATCACTTGTTATGCCAACTTTTTTTCTTAAGCTCAGTTTCTATTTCCAACTTTTTGTATTCAGAGGCCAACTTCATCCTTAATAACTCAAGTTCCAGGGCATTCCCTGAAGAAACATCGCTGGTGGTCGGAACAGAGGCAGCAGGATTGGTGGCATTCCCAGAATCAGATTCAGTAACAACAGGGGCGGAGTCCTCATTGGTTGCATTCCCTCCTTAGAGAGTGTTAGGAAAGATTTCGTAATTGTAGGTAATTTTCCTTCCATGTGGCAACCCCTAAACTTTTTGCTGTTGTTTTTCACCTTGTTCTTGACTTTGCCAGAGAAGTGCAGCCTTCAGCCGCACTCCTCTGGGCTTTCGCTCCTTTCTTACGGGGAAACTGACATGCCCTTAAGACTGTCAGTACCGGGGAACGCTGTTTCCCGTAGTTTCTTTTATCATGTTGCGGCTTTCCTGCAACATGACACAAGAGGGCACTGTAAGCTAAGTTACAGCTCTCTTGGGTCTCTAGCCTTCTACAGGCCCTAGATACTTGTTTAGGATTGTATCTGATCGGTGCAAGTGATTCAGGGACGGGAATGGTGGCAGCGATCGTTTCTTGTGTTTTGAGCTCCTTTTGGCGTTCTAAGCGCGTTTCTCGCGCTTAACCCAAAATGGTGGCCTGGCTCCCAAAATGGCCAGACCACGAGGCTCCTTTGTCCTGTCCGCTGACCGTCTTGCTCCCTTCACCTTCCCCAGGTCGAGCCGACCCGGGGCCTTCCTTATTTGGGCATGTACTTTCCCGCGAAACACGGATGCTTTCGCGGGCTTCTACATGTCTTGTGTGTGCCTCCAGGATGTGGGCTGGGATGTCTGGTCCCAATACACATCCTGGGTGCCAGAGAGTCTAGGGTGGTGTGAATGCCTGGGACCACCGTGGTCCGTGATTGGTCCACGAATGGTGTGAGTGTTGATGAGCGGATCTCCCATTGGGTCCCCTCCGTTTTGGCGCGAAGGGAACCGTGGATAAGAGGGGGCTGGAAACACCACTACGATGTCGATCTCCTGAGTTCTCACGAACAAAGGAATACAGGAGCCAAGTATCCTGCAACCAAGAGGCTGGACCGAGGAATTGCTGGTGACCCGCTGAAGGACTTCTCCTCTGCACTGCTGTCGCCTTGTGAAACCCTTTTCACCTTCGATCGAACCAGAAGGCCTGTACTGGTACTTCGACCCTTGGAATAGCGGGAACAGCTATTCTCGGCATCTTCACCATCTCCTGCCAGTAAGCCTTCGGAAGCGTCTCTGGGCCATCCAGCTGACTGACCAGCTTACACGGGAATCTTGCTCTGTAACCGCCGCCAGGTTGTGTAGTATTTCGAGTCCTTGTCACTCTCACACGCTTCGTACACTTGGCGTTCCCAGATCTGAAGTGAGTAGTGTACATTTGGCTAAGATACACACGGCCGCTCCGTTGCCCTGCTGTGGTAACAAACTGTGTGGGTTTCTTCGGTTGGGACGTCTTTTTACTCAACACGACGACGAGGCATGCCCTGCTCTTCTGAACCTGCCAGCTGCTGAAACTGACGCGGAGAAGCCTGGGTCTGCTTGCATCGGGGACCGGTGAGTAGCATAGCTAGGATCTGGTCGCCCTCCTGCAGGAGCCCATTGCTTTTCCCCGCTGTGTCAAACAGCACCCTTTTCCGTACTCGCGCTCTGCTTCTGCCCACTGTGGAGGCTGCGCTTGAGTCGCGGAACTTGTTCTTCTTCTTTTGTGCACTAAACTGAACGGCCTGATTTCCCTCGAAGAGCTTCTCCTTTTGCCCGTTGGCACCAGCGCGTGCAGGTACTTTTGAGCACAAGGCTCCACTCTTCGCAGGGCTCGGACTTCCATCTAGTTAGGTGCCTCTGAAGGCGAACTGGGTCTAAGCATTATTTCGCACTGCCTGTCTTCCTTCCCTTTTAGGTGGACTACCCATTTCGTGCATCTAACGCTTGAGACTGTCGTATTTGTATATATATTGTGTTGATATGGTATGTTATGGTTTACTATCGTTATATTGTGATTTTCTCGCTACGGTCATTGTTTTAAAGGCCTTGGAATAAATGTGTATGTATATTTAATATAACAACTGTTTGGAGTAGTTTGTAAGTGATCTTGCTTTGTGTGCTCATTGCGGGCTTTCAGTCACCCTCACCCCTCTTGAGACCTAGTCTTGACCGCCGCGATTGCTACCTTGATTGGTCTGGCTCGTCCAGAGGTTACCCTGTTCCAAGTAATTAGGTTGGCCTTCTGAACTTCTGCGCCACCAGGACAGAGTTCAGAAATCCGTCTTAACAAATTGGTGTACAGCGGTGGGATACGACTGAAGGTATCCAGTGTTGCGTACGAACTAAGGCATTTCAGGTTATTCCAACCAGAACACGTAGTGAATTGTTGTAGTATAACTTTAAAAAGGCCATAGTCCTATCTAACAGTATGGAAACAAATACCTTGTTAACTTTAAATGCTTCCAAATCAGAAACAATGAAAAAGATGTGTGCGGAGAGAGGTGTTTCCTCTCAAGGCACGAAATTGGAAATGATCCAAAGAATCGTGGCGTGGCAAGAAGCGCAGCTTGACGCTATAACTTCTGAGAACAGTGCGGAAGGAGGTGGGGCTGCTCTCACTGGTAGAACCGACGGTTCTGCCGCTGCACTGATCCATCGCGACCACGAGGACAGGGAGGACGAGATGTCTAATGTTTCCTCTGCCAGTGCTGATGGGGAGGCTATGCTTGAATTCAAGAAGCAAGAGCTGCGGTTTAGGCAGCAGGAGCTTGAATTCAGCATAGCCAAACTAAAAATCGAACAGGCAGAAAAACAAAAAGACAGGGATCACCAGTTGGAACTGGCCAAGCTTCAGTTTGCAAATGGGTCCAAGGGTCCTGGACATGGGTCTGGGGCTTCCTCTCATCCACGGTTTCCGAAAGATCTGCTCAGTGTGTATGAGGAAAGGAATGACATTATGGACTGGCTGAATGCGTTTGAGTATGCATGCGAAGTTCAACAAGTTGACAATGCTGATAAGATTGCCTGGTTACTCAGCAGACTGCCCCATTCTGGCTGTAGTGCCATTATGGAAATGTCGAAGGCTGAGCGAGCTGATTTCGCAATGTTAAAGCAAACTCTCATTTTAAAGTTTGGGAAGACTCCGGCCCAATATTTGAAACGTTTCAGAGAGTATAAGAAAAAGGAAGGTGGTACTTGGGTATCTTATGTCACTGAATCCTTGAAAAACTTAACTGGCTGGGTCGAAGGTTATAAGGTTTCTACCTTCGAAGGCATGATAAATCTTGTCATGCTGGAACACATTTTTGCATCTTCTTCCCCGGAGCTTAAGCAGCATTTGGCCGATTCGAAGGAGATAGATCCTAAGAAGCTGGCCATTGCAGCAGACTTATGGGTGTCACATCGAGTGTCCCATAAGGACAAAACTCATCCTGGTAAGCAGGAGGAAGGGAAAAAGTCCAAAGATATGGAGGGTGGAGAATCTGATAAATCTTCTTCTCATAAGGGCCACAAAAAGAAAAATAAGGGTAAGGCACAAGAGAACTCACAGGGTAGTGGAGGTCAGCCTCCGAAACAGAACTCTGGTTACAATAAGCCTCCCTATGTAAACAGACCCAATGGATGTTGTTTTGCTTGTGGAGCAACTGACCACGTGAAGGGGGATCCCCGGTGTAAGGTTAGACCTTTGGGGGTCCACTCCGCTAATCTGGCCTTCTCCTCCTACGAGGAAGAAGAGATTACAGGAGCATCCTTCTCCTCAGACTCATTTCCCAGCGGGATAGAGGCTGAGGTAGTTTTAGTTTCCCTGGGTTCCTGGGCGCCTAAAGTCGCAGAGGCTTATGCTAGGATTCCGGATAATACCAAGCACTACTTTAAAGACAGTGTGCTGATCAATGGAGTAGATACTCCAGCTCTTAGGGATAGTGGGTGCAGTCGCACTGTAGTGGATTCTACCTTGGTAGACTCAGAGGAAGTTGCCAGAGCTACTCTGATGCCCACTAAGTTGGCTGACGGCCCACTCCGTATGTTCCCAGTAATACCTGTAAATCTTACTTTAAATGGTACAGCAGTCAGGATTCCAGTGAGCATTCAGAGAAACGTCCCGGGAAAGGTCTTGTTAGGTAATGATCTCAGAGCTTTAGGGCTCGTAGGAGATACTGCCGAAAGACCCTACACACGGTCTCAAGCACGGGCAGCATTGGCCAAGACCAATACGCTGCCCCAGCCGAAGGGGAAACCCAAGGCGAAAGGAGTCGACAAGTCAAGACGAGGGAAAGAGAATATTCCCCCGAGCTCGCCTACCACTGCGGTGGAGGAAGTTGGTCAATCGCCCGGGCCTGACGAGGAGGTGGCGATGCCTGAAGAATTTGACCCCAACGATCATCCTGAACTAAAAGACTTGTTAGTTGAAGGAGGTCCTGATAGGGACGAATTCAGTAAAGGCCAACGTGAGTGCCCATCTCTGGAAGGCCTAAGGAGACAGGCCTGCTCCCAGCTTGAGGGTGAACCTCCTGGGACGCATGGGATTTATTGGGAAGGTGGACTCCTGTATAGTGAGCCCACAGAGTCTACAGAAGGAGACCATAGGAGGTTGGTGGTTCCCCTTGCTGTTAGGCCCTTCCTCCTGCAGTTGGCGCATGAAGTTCCCCTTGCTGGTCACCTTGGTATGAAGAGGACCAAGCAAAGGTTATCCATGCACTTCTACTGGCCCAAGATGGGGGTGCAAGTAGAAAGTCACTGCAGGAGTTGTGCCTCCTGCCAGTTGTCTGGTAAGGTTGGCGCGACAATCCTAGCTCCGTTGGTACCGCTCCCAGTTGTGGGGGTACCATTTGAAAGGGTAGGGATCGACATCGTTGGTCCCCTTGACCCGCAAACATCCTCGGGCAATAGGTTTATCCTGGTGCTGGTCGACCATGCAACCAGATATCCTGAGGCCATCCCATTGAAAACTGTAACTGCCAAGTCAGTTGCAAAAGCTTTACTTGGCATATTTACTAGGGTTGGCTTCCCTAAAGAAGTTGTGTCGGATCGTGGCAGCAACTTTATGTCGAAGTATATGCAGGCTATGTGGAAAGAATGTGGGGTCACCTACAAGTTCTCTTCTGCATACCACCCCCAGACCAATGGTCTGGTGGAACGTTTCAACAGAACGTTAAAGAGCATGATTGGGGCTCTGGAGGAACCTCAGAGAAGAAAATGGGATCTTCTTTTATCATGCTTACTGTTTGCCTACCGAGAGGTACCACAGGAGGGTGTTGGCTTCAGCCCCTTCGAACTTCTGTTCGGTCATCCCGTACGGGGACCTTTAGCCATCGTCAAAGAGGGATGGGAGATGCCCACTCCCCCTGTCACTACCAACGTAGTTGATTATGTGCTAGGGCCCAGAAAACGGATGGTACTTCTGATGGGCTTGGCTAGTGATAAATTGAAGGCAGGACAAGCGCTGGTGAAACATTGGTACGACCAGAAAGCTTCCCTCATCAACTTTACACCTGGTCAGCAAGTCCTGATCATGAATCCCATAAGGCCTCGAGCTTTACAGGACAAATGGTCAGGCCCTTACACAGTGGTGGAGCCCCTGGGTGAGGTTAACTATTTAGTGGACCTTGGAAGGCCTGGACAGGCTCCAAAAGTGTTTCACGTGAATAGGCTGAAGGCTTTCGTCCCAAGAGTCGAAATCGCAGCACTGCTACTGGCTTCAGATGTTGAGGAAGAGGAGTCGGAACCTCTCCCCGACCTGTTCCAAAGCGGTCCTTCAGATAGCTCCTTTGAGGGTGTCCGAGTGGCCCCTCACCTGACTTCTGATCAGCAGGCTGAGGTGAAAAGTTTGCTTAGGCAGTTTTACCCCCTGTTTTCACAGTCGCCTGGTTTGACACCTTGGTGCAAACATAACATTGACACAGGAGACAGTGTACCTACCAAAAGTAGGGGATACAGGATGTCAGACAAAGTACGGTTTTATATTAAGACCGAGGTCAACAAGATGTTAGACCTTGGGGTGATTGAACCCTCTAGTAGTCCTTGGTCCAGCCCTGTGGTTTTGGTTCCAAAGGCAGGCACTTCTGAATTGAGGTTCTGCGTGGATTACAGAGCTCTGAATGCTGTCACCAAGACAGATGCACACCCCTTGCCTCGAACAGATGAGCTGGTGGATACTTTGGGTGCCTCCAAGTACGTTTGACCTCACTGCTGGCTATTGGCAAATAGCTTTAGCAGAACATGCCAAGGAGAAGACAGCATTTTCTACTCCAGACGGCCTTTACCAATTCCGGGTAATGCCGTTCGGGTTGAAGAATGCACCTGCCACTTTCCAGAGGCTTGTGAATCATGTGTTGAATGGATTGGACGAATTCTGTCTTGCATATCTGGACGATATAGCAGTTTTCAGTGCCACCTGGGAGGACCATGTGAAACACCTCGGGATTGTGCTCCAGGCTCTTCAGAAAGCACACCTGACCATAAAGGCTAGTAAATGCCAGATTGGACAAGGCTCAGTGGTTTACCTTGGACATGAAGTAGGTGGAGGGAGGATACAGCCTCTTCCCAGTAAAGTACAAGCAGTACAAGACTGGCCTACCCCCACTACGCAAACCCAAGTGAGAGCCTTCTTAGGACTCACGGGGTATTACCGCAATTTTGTGGCAGACTATGGCACTATAGCTGCCCCTCTGACTGCCCTCACAACTCCGAAGAAACCCAAGAAGGTAACTTGGACCGACGAGTGTGAGAAGGCCTTCAATGGCTTAAAAGACTCCTTGTGCCAGGCCCCTGTCCTCAGGGCCCCTGATTATCAAAGACCTTTTATCGTGCAGACGGATGCCTCTGACACTGGGATAGGAGCTGTACTATCACAAGTAGATGAGAAGGGTAAGGAACACCCTATTGGTTTTATTAGCCGCCAGCTTAAGGACAGAGAGCTCAGATGGTCCACGGTAGAGAAAGAATGTTTCTCTGTTGTGTGGGCCCTAAGGAAGCTGAGGCCCTACCTCTATGGGACCCACTTCACTGTGCAAACTGACCATAAGCCCTTAAAGTGGCTAATGAACATGAAGGGGGAGAATCCAAAGTTGCTTAGGTGGTCCATAAGTCTACAAGGCTTCGACTTCACTATTGAGCATAGGCCAGGTGTCCAACATAGCAATGCTGATGGGTTGTCCAGAATGTTTAACCGACCTGAACAAGAGACTCATCCAGGGGTGGATTAGTTCCCTCTGTCCATAGTTTGGGAGGGGCGAGTGTTAGGAAAGATTTCGTAATTGTAGGTAATTTTCCTTCCATGTGGCAACCCCTAAACTTTTTGCTGTTGTTTTTCACCTTGTTCTTGACTTTGCCAGAGAAGTGCAGCCATCAACATGTCTCTCACACCTAAGCAAAAAATGTCCCACAGTCTCAGGCACCCCACACACCGCACTGTCCCTCGACTCAAACTTCCCCACTCGAAACAGACAGTCATTCAGCCCCACATGCCCTATCCTCAACCGATTCAGCATGACCTCCTCACCACTCCTCCATTCCAGACTCCCCGCATCCACCTTCACCGACACTTTCCCACGAACACCAAACATCCACCTGCCCTTCACCCCACTCACCCACCTCTCCTGCCACTCATCCATGACCCGTCTCACCATCACAGCCTTCACCTCGTCCACACTCAAATGCAACCTCACATCAACCGCTCCCCTCTTCATACCCTCACCCGCCGCCAGATCCACCAACTCATTACCCAAAATGCCACTGTGACTAGGGACCCACGCCAACTCCAAATCCATTCCCCCGAGCACGCACCGATCGATCTTCCTCCTGATGTCCATAATCACGTCCTTCCTATCACCATCCCCTGACACATCATTCGTCAATCGTCCCACTTTATACTCCCCAGTGCTTTCCAGATAATACGCCATACCCACTCTCCCAGACACAGGATCCTTCGAACCATCCGTAAACACCTTGCATCCTTCCTTTCCTGCCACATATGCCTGACCTAAAGCTTTAATCTCGCCCCGCAATCCTCTCTTCTTCAACACCACATTCGCTAACTCCAAACACACCTTTGCAGACCCCATTATCCACCTCGGCCATCTCTCCAAATCCGTATCCGTCACAGTCATCAAATCGCCCACACCCCACTGCACTCCCTTTTCCCACATGTGAAACCCAAAAGTGCCCCCTTTCCTCCTCCACCGGTCCCTATAATAATCAAACCTCCAATTATACTTCAAACATTCACGCACCGGATGAGCCACACTCTTCGCACTGCACTTCACCCACCATCTCATATTCAACGCATCCCTCCTCAACCCCAACGGCATCTCCCCTACAAGCACCTGAACCGCATTTGCTGGAAAGGATCTCATCACACCCGAACACACCCTCAATGCCCTCGCCTGTACCCTGTCCAACCGCAACTTCTGACTCGCCGTTAAACCCACTGACACCTGACATCTGAAATCCATCACACTCAAAATCAACCCCTTATACAACATTCGTAGACACTTCTGCTGCGCACCCAACTCTTCTGAGGAGAGGCCAGTGACTCCATGGAGAGACTCGTGGAAGGTGCTACAACCCCCAACAATGGTCCAACAAGGGAGCATACACAGTGGCACTCAAAAAGAAGGAGGCCATCTTGTAAGTGGACCTGCTGCTGGAGCGAAAAGGACGAGAACTCATACATAAAGTGTGGTACGTGCCCAGACCCCAGCCTCTGTCACACAAACAAAGTGCAACGCAACAGGTGGCAGTGAGGGAAGAGGAGAGAACGCCAACAGGGACTGGCCCCAGTATTATCAGTCCACGTGCTGGGAACTAGGCCACAAAAGAAGCAGACTGTAGTCACACCACTGCAGAACGCAGGATCTGTCAGTAGTTGGACTCAGACCCCCAATCCTGAGTGCAGGGGGAAATCCAAAGGTATTACCAAATGGGGGAAAAGAAAGGTGGCCGCTAACCGCTAGACCCGGTGTTAAAACCCTGTAAACCTCCCTGTTCCCCCCACAACATCACACTGTTTTGGGACACGAACCAGAGAGGGTTACCGGAAAAGTTGAGCTCAGAGCCCTCGGTGGATAAACCTGTGGAAGGGGATATACCAGCACAGAGGCCAAGGACAGCATGTGGAACGGGGAGAAGGCAGGGAACCGTCTCTAGAGCGGAGGCAAAAAGGCTGGACTGCACACTGAAAGGGGAGGAGAAGGTACAACACAAGATCTGGCGCCGAGAGAACCAAGGTGGTCGCTCAGTGCCCACCCCCACAGCACAATGGCCACAGGAATTGACCTCTCCCAGTTTTCCACCAAAGAGGACTCTGGACATATTCTAGCTGGGATTAAAGCCCTTAGAGGGGACATACAAGCATCATTAGCAGACCTTTCGGACAGAGTGACCGCAGTAGAAGCCAAAGTAGAGGCACTTGAGCACAATTGGCTCAACGCTGACATGGTGGAGATGCGTCTGGATGCGAGAATGACAGAGCTGGACTTCAGGGAAGAAGAAATGAGGTTGAAGATCGACGATCTCGAGAATAGGGAGAGAAAAAACAACGTGCGAATACTAGACCTGAAGGAAATGGACAGAGAAACACCAAGGCACATTGAAGAAAAAGTGCATGCACTCATACACCAACTCTATGCAACAGAGGGTGGCAAGACGGTGCAGTTGGAAAGAGCGCACGGGGGGACCCTATGGGAACGGCCCTCGCTCCATAGTGGCCAGATTCCTAAGTTACAGAGACAGGCAGGAAGTATTAAACAGAGCTAAACATCAACAAGAAATTGAATTCGAGGGCTCCAAAGTTCTCATTTATCAGGACCTCTCCAATTTCACGCTGACGAGGAGAAGAGGATGTAGACCACTCACAAACTGGTTGTGGGAGAGAGGGATCCGTTATAGGTGGGGCTACCCATTTTCACTGGAATTTGAGGCCACAGGAGTCGAATATAGACTGACGTCAATTGAAGAAGCGGAGCATGCCTTGCGACACCGCACGTCGGACACAGAGCACCAGTTGCGAGGCCCGCAAGGCCCACAAGACCCAACCTCAGAGGGGACACATCCCTGTTCTGCACCGGGGCCACAGAGAAAGAGGAGAGCCCAGATGGGGTGTAAATTCACGAGGCTCAATGTACCCTTCAATCGGGGAATTAGGTGGAGCACTCCTAAATTACAAAAGTTAGTGTTTTTTTTTAACCAACTTTATTTTCCGTTTTTTACTTAAGACAAGAATTGATCTTTAGTTACAGCATGTGTTACAGACATTCAACATACTTGAACTTTGTCATTGAGACTCGTATTACCTTCAAACCTTTCCCCAACTCCCCCCCTCGCCCACCCTACCCACCCCCTTGCCATAGTATTGTCCGTACCAATCTGAACCAAGGTTGTAACCAAAGCTGTTTCATGAGCCCTGCCATCCTCCCTGATTTCTGCTGTCTTTATCTAGTATGGATGTTTCTTAGAAACCTGGGTTTAAAGAATTGAGCCTCCCTCTCCCCCACATAATCCTGAAGTAGGTCCCATATGGCCAAGAATTTTAAATACGTCCCTGATTTTGTGGTGCAGATGTTCTCCATCGCCATAACTCCCCACACTTTCACCCACCACCATGGGGCTGTAGGGCCTTCCACTGTCTTCCATCGTTGGGCCACTGTCATCCTTGCTGCAGACAGTAGGTGGGTAATGAGGGCTGCTTTGTTCCCTGAAGCTGCATATATCCCATCTGTCACTGCCCCCAACAGAATGACTTTCGGGGACCATGGTAGGTCTGCGCCAGTTATGTCTCTGATTAGGCTCAGTATTTCTTTCCAATACACTTTTATCTTTAGGCACGACCACCACATGTGGAGCAAGTCACCTCTTTCTACGTACTGACGCCAACATTCTGGAGGGTACGTGGGGTTCATTTTATGTATTCTACTTGGGGGCAGATACCAGCGATAGCATAACTTGTATGCAGATTCTTTAATTGCTGTGGATTTGGATAGTTTGTGAGCCCTCCTCCAGATTTGACTCCATTCTTCCTGTGTGAACTCCTCCCCTATGTCCCGCTCTCAGCCCTTCATATATTGGAGGGTATCGTCTATTTGCGCTTTGTCTAGTAACTTGTACAATCTAGCAATCCCTCTATCATGTGTCCCCTCTCGCATCGTGAGTTCTAGGCCTACTGGGGGTCGTAACCCAGCCCTTTTTACCTCTGGGTGTGTGATCCAGTGACGCAATTGTATATATTTAAACCTATGACGCTCGGTAATGGCAAATCTTTGTTTGCATATTTCAAAGGAAAGTGGGGCATAATCCTGATACATATCTTGTAGGGACACTGCGTCTACTCCCCTCCAACCGTCCCAAAACGTTTTATGAAGCCCAGGCGAAAAGTCTGGATTGTGCATAATAGGGGACAGTGGGCCCAGGCCCTGTTTAACACCCCTACCCCGGTGTCTTGATATTGGGCAAAATCTTCCTCGGGGCCAGCCCTTTGAGAGCAAAAATACCCAATTCAGCCCAAAATACAGGTTCTATTGTGCTGAGCAGTGATCTCATGCTAGTGACAAATGACACCCTCAAAGCTTTAGCATATTTATTCTAAGCAGTGAATTTCATATACATTTGGGATTCAAGTTACAGAATATTACAAAGCATAACACTTAGAGCAATGCAAAATATAGTGAAACATGGAACTTAGATAAACATAGAGAAACATAGAGAAATATAGAGAAACATAGAGAAACACAGTCTTACGTCCCTTAATCTCAGCCCTGGGAGACCTGGGTTTCTCATAAGCTAGCTGTAAAACAAGCCCCGCTCATAGAAAAACAAGGCTGGAGGACACCGTGAGAGCCAATTCCGGGCACCTGACTGTACACGAATCAAGTCCACAGGCGATCTCCCCCTGATCCATGTGTGCATGGATATTTTATAACTTCTTGCTGTCAGTCACCATGACGCACAGTTCCAGAACTTTCCCTGTGCAACTGGCTCATGGAAAAAACCCAGCTCTCTCTGAGATGCTCCCTGCTCGCTCCTACCCCCTCCCTTGTTCCCATCTGCGCTGGCTGAGGAATGTCTTATCAGTACCTTCCCAGAGAAAAGGAAGATTAGCTTGGAGCCAGGGCCAACGTTAGTGAGGCTGAATATTCTAAGGGAAGCAGGGATGTATTAACCCCATCTGCAAGCTCTAAAAGGCATGCACTCATAGCTTAGTGTTTATAGCGCTTAAGACTGGCTATCTAAGCGCTATATAGGTGCCATGATGTTCCAAACTCTCCAAAAACCTATTAGCTACATAGCTGGGGGCCCTCCCTGCCTGTCTATCATATTCCTTGTAGCTCACTACTGCATAATGGAAGTGCTACAACAGACTACTGTCAGCATTTTTAGCACATACTTTGAATACACTATTGGCTTTCAGCGGCTAATGCTGTCATCTAAAGCCCTGATTGGCAAGGTTGCAATTTCGTGTATCACTACATTCCACCCCTATTCAACGTTTGTGCGACAAATGCTGACTAATACCTATCAACATAGTATTTAGTGCAGTGATAAAGACCTAGGGGCTTTGCAAGAGGTTTAAGCAAACTATCTTCTAGCGGTTAGTTAGCGTGGCATGCAAGGTAAAACACTACCTAAACAAAAATGTACACAAAGTGAACAGTGACATATACCCTTGCCAGAACCTGGCCTACACAAAAATACCTACGCCAAGTGAACATGGACATTTACTCTAGCCAAAACCTGGCCTACACAAAAATACCTAAATCAATTTTGTATAACTGATTGTCAGTTAAAAAGCAGCATGCAGTTAAAATGTCAAGGCAATCCAGTGTAGTCTAATCTACAATGCACTATTGCATTTATGTATGGTTACCAATTCTAAAACCTGGCAGCCTTTCACCCTAAGGGCCTACCCTCCCCCTGATCCCAGGGCATTCAAGCGTGACTATGGGCTGTGTGACTAGACACTTCCCCCAGGTAGGTGGAACCCAACCAGAAACCATCTAATTTCTTGAACAAGGTGAACCCATGGGCACCAGGTTGTCTAAATAAAAACAATTCTACTAATTTACATCAAAGCATGGCATGTGTTATTCATGCAATCAAAAGCAAGCAATTCAATCCATATGTATGCTGGTAACTGTAGCTCTGCGTGCCAGTGTGTGGAGGATGGTCGCCCCCACCCAGTAAAAAGCCAACACCTGCTGATTTAACAATGTTTGCCATACAATGCATTGTGTGTATTTAGCAGTCTTGTTGACCTGCCCTATGGCAGACAAAAATGTCTTCATGTCTAAAATACTGTTATCTTCAATTGGCTGTCAATACTTGTAGCAGTGCTGGGCATATCAATGGGCCCCACTAGGCCAGAAGTTCTATAGCAGAGCTGGCATCAGAACCCATAGTGGCTAGCTTATTGTGCACAGTTTCTATGTCACAAGCATGTAAAGCTCCTGCAATTAATGAATCTAGCTCCCTAGCTACGCGCACTCTAGTGATGGGCCATAGAAATGGACTCCATTTGTAGCAGCTTGGTAGTACTAAGGAAACATTGCCTCATGATAAATCTATGTCTAAGTGTAGCACTGTAATAATGAAGGTGTGCATTACCAGTCTACAATTTACATGTTGTCTTACTACTGGAAAATCTAACAGGTTCACAGTGTCTACCTTCTGTGACTTGGAGAATACCCTTCTTCAAGTGGGATATCTACCATATACAATATTAACTTTAGCCACAAACACCATACTACTATCCGGCAGTGGCTGTTTCATCACACCATGGAAAAAATTCATTTAGTCAAGTTATGGTTCATTAAATCTTGGCGAGAACACTCGCTGCAGTTCTTGGTCAGAAAAACATCACATTAGACAAATTAAACAAATGGTATCCATTCAGTGACAAAAGATGCCTGACAATGTGCCAGGCCAGTACACTAGCAATTCCATGTGGATACTCATTTGTAGCGCTTTTCCAAAGAATTATTCCAAATGTTTACAATCAAAAGGTGACTCTTTGCATTAGTGTGCTGGAGACAGCTGTCCCCACAAAAACATGAAACTGGTTGGTTTAACGAAAAACCGTGTCACACTCTGTGTCATAAAATCAAACATCAAGTCAGTCATGGTTTCATTTACCTGCCTTAAGCTGGCTGTAAAAGTATCCAGTGTTTCAAAGATTACCATTTCAAATTATAGCTCATACACTTGGCAGCATTACTTCAATTAAGAATCTTAACCTACGCACAGGTGACTTTGATGTGCGCACCCATCTTATCTCAAAATAAATTACGCTCCTGCTTGCATAATTCTGCTGCCCCAACAGTTCATAAATCATTCTCCTGCCTACGTGCAATGTAGAATATTTTTTTTTTCAAAAAACAAAACATCTCTGGTTAAAGCCATTCAGTTGGAAGAGTAAAACCATTTGGTTTTTTCAGATTCATCTCAACAGTGCATTTAAAAACCATTTTTCAATGTGTTAGCATTCAATTGCTGTGTCACACAGCTGTATGTGGTGCCTGATGTTACAGTCCACAATTCATTGTCCATAGTCCTTTAAACAAGAAAGGGCAAAACATGTCATTTAAATGTGTAGCATCAAATACTTGATAATTAGCCAAGTCTGCACCGTGCCAGTTCAGTTCGCAGTGGCTCGCTTTCTCTGAGAATGCGTCTGACCCTTCTTTGATCAGTGTCACCCACAAACTGCACATTATCTTCCTATATTATGAAATGTCTTGTCGTGCTTTGCCTAGGCAAAATACAAACAGAAATGTTAGGATGTCATCAAAACTTCAATATCAGCGTTATCCACCCCTTCCCATAATACCACCCCCATCTTCAAAAAGTCTCATCAGGTAACTACACACTTTGTCATTGCTACTGCAATTATTTATCACCTTTCTGCATGTTTCTGGGGGCTTATTTACACTCAACCATACGGGGTGTAACTGCCTAATCACAAACTCATTTGTGCAATGCAATCATAGCTGGTCAATGGTACCTCAGACTGATCTGTGCTTTTACAAAGCCATATAGTAAGTACCCAGGTCGCACAATGCTTTTCTTTTTCACCAAAGCGATCACCAATGCCAGGCGCCAACTTGCTTCCAGTGTCCCATGATCTTGGTTTAGGTTGCCCTGCTGGCATCACTCCATTTTTCAAAGGTAAAGTCTTTCAGTATTTATCTTTCTTTTCTTAGCAGTGTCTTTTCAAGCCTCTGGTTTTTTCACTTGTCATCATTTTTTTTTCAAAGGGCGTTTGCTGTTTTTGAACCACTCCTTTGAGTGCGATAGTCTGAGTCAGTTTCTTTTGTTGCTTCAACAAATCATTCATTCTTGCACTAAGCCGTGTGGCTTCTGGATCATGGCTAATGTGCAGTGTTCATGTTTTACTTCAAAGCCCCGCTCTGCATGTTGTCTCTTGCAAAACGGCTAAGCACTTTTGTCAGTTTTGCTTCCATCTGGAAGGCCATAATGTCTTTGTCAGTTACTCCATCCCCTGGCAATGTAGCTTGCAGTTTGCCAGATGTGTATTTTCTCTTCTCAAAGCGCCTAGAGGTTTCTTCTCCAGTGCACAGCGCTTTACTTCAGTTCACATCACATGGAGCATTGGAATGCAGCTTGCACAGCAATAGCGCTTTACTTCACTTCACATCACATCACATGGGAATGCGGTTTGCACAGTAATATCTGTTGGAATGGGCAGCTGTCTTTTCTTGGCCCATTCACAGATGCATAGGTAAATGTTCAGATGTGATGTGCCCGTCTGCCATCCTGCATGAAGCCTTTGCTCCGTACCACAGTTTACTAGGCAAATTCTTTACTTTTTGAACAGCTCTCTGTTTTTGCTCCCCCTTCCTCAGGAATGCAGGCATGTTTATCTTTCGTGTGCACCTGGCAGCGCCATTAGCACGCAGCTTATCTCTTTTGCCTATAACTCTTATACTGTGGCGGCTTCACTCATTTCAGACAATTCATCCAGATTAACTCTTTCTTGTACTGTTTCTGCTTTTGTTTGCCTTCACGCACCTCGCCCAAGACAGCTTCAAGGCACAAGCTCTGCACACACAGCAAGACTCTTGTTTTCAAAAGCGGCACTTTTCTTGTCATTTTTCTACTCCATGTAATTTTGCAAAATGTCAAAGCGTCTTTTTTTTCTTGTAATGTGCGATCTTTCAAGAGAACTCACAACCCATTAAATCTTTGTGCTATCTTATCACACACAGATGTTTCATTCTGTTGTACCATTGCCAAACTATAACCACTCAGTTCAGTGCATTTAAAAAATAAAAATGCCATATTTAGTGCAGCTCCCTGCACGTTTTTTTTCTGCAAGAACAACCCACACTCTATTGCTTGTGGGCTGTTTAATGTGTCAACAACATTTTTCCCCATGTATCACAGTCAACAGGTCACTATTTTCAAAGCATACATCACTTTTGAGGCAACAGCACAAATCCATGGCATAGCATGGGGACAGTCAAAAATACTCCAGGGGCAATTTAGAAAAATATAAATTGTTTTTCCCCCCAACCATTGCAAGCTGGTTCTGCAATTTCAAATCAGTACACAAAAATCGAAAATCCAAATAACATTCACTCACTTTCCTTTTAAGTGAGTCTCTCACCCAATAAAAGCATGGCACAGCCTAAAATGCAATATAACCATTTTAGTGTGTTTCCTTTAAACAGAATTTGCCACCATTAGCACATGGAATTTTACAGTTGCCAAAAGAAAGAAAAAAAAACTCTTTAGGCTCTCAGCACAGATGTTACTCATTCTCCTAAGCATGGCTCATTCCCCTTCCTCATTATTCAGGAATGCCAACCCTTCAAAAGCATACATCAAAAAAGACGAACCTTCGCCTCCGAACATTACAGCCCCCACACGCTAGCACACTGGGGCTGAGTCAATGGTTAAATCACTATTCACAATTTGCATGTCAAATCCCTGCAATTATTATTTTTTTTTCCCTGCCCTCATGACAGAATAGAGATGAGAACTCCGTCTCACTATGCATTCCAAATTACAACTTTAAACTTGGGAAACCACATGATAAAATTCTTTTCTAATTGAGCATACATCTTTCTTAACCATTCATCGGAGTGCTTTAAACAAAGCCATTTCCCGCTCGTTTATTGCCTTGTACTCCCTGGCACCAATCCCATGAAGGGAGTCTTAACCACACAAGCTATCGGCCACGGCAAGCCGACACAACATTGCTGCCTTTTGAAGTCTCAGAGCTGCAGTGAGACCATCAAGGAAATGCGACAGCCTGCTCCCCACTCTACACTGTGTTCTCTCACACCATTTGTCATGTCAGCATGGCACTGCTCTTCACAATCCCACAAAGCTGCCACCAAATGTCTTGATATTGGGCAAAATCTTCCTCGGGGCCAGCCCTTTGAGAGCAAAAATACCCAATTCAGCCCAAAATACAGGTTCTATTGTGCTGAGCAGTGATCTCATGCTAGTGACAAATGACACCCTCAAAGCTTTAGCATATTTATTCTAAGCAGTGAATTTCATATACATTTGGGATTCAAGTTACAGAATATTACAAAGCATAACACTTAGAGCAATGCAAAATATAGTGAAACATGGAACTTAGATAAACATAGAGAAACATAGAGAAATATAGAGAAACATAGAGAAACACAGTCTTACGTCCCTTAATCTCAGCCCTGGGAGACCTGGGTTTCTCATAAGCTAGCTGTAAAACAAGCCCCGCTCATAGAAAAACAAGGCTGGAGGACACCGTGAGAGCCAATTCCGGGCACCTGACTGTACACGAATCAAGTCCACAGGCGATCTCCCCCTGATCCATGTGTGCATGGATATTTTATAACTTCTTGCTGTCAGTCACCATGACGCACAGTTCCAGAACTTTCCCTGTGCAACTGGCTCATGGAAAAAACCCAGCTCTCTCTGAGATGCTCCCTGCTCGCTCCTACCCCCTCCCTTGTTCCCATCTGCGCTGGCTGAGGAATGTCTTATCAGTACCTTCCCAGAGAAAAGGAAGATTAGCTTGGAGCCAGGGCCAACGTTAGTGAGGCTGAATATTCTAAGGGAAGCAGGGATGTATTAACCCCATCTGCAAGCTCTAAAAGGCATGCACTCATAGCTTAGTGTTTATAGCGCTTAAGACTGGCTATCTAAGCGCTATATAGGTGCCATGATGTTCCAAACACTCCAAAAACCTATTAGCTACATAGCTGGGGGCCCTCCCTGCCTGTCTATCATATTCCTTGTAGCTCACTACTGCATAATGGAAGTGCTACAACAGACTACTGTCAGCATTTTTAGCACATACTTTGAATACACTATTGGCTTTCAGCGGCTAATGCTGTCATCTAAAGCCCTGATTGGCAAGGTTGCAATTTCGTGTATCACTACACCCGGATAGCCTTATCCCAGGTGTGTAGAGTCGTTTTTGTGGCCTCCAATAGGATACCTCCCCTCTCTCGAGCCTTTGGCCTCAGGAATGGTAGCATACCCAATGGGGTGTCTGTCACGGTCTGTTCTATTTCCCCCCACCCCGGAAGGGGGTCACTGCCTGCCCATTTCAATGCTGGCGCCAGTTGAGCTCCCAAAACATATCTTCCTATATCCGGAACTCCCAGCCCCCCAAGAAGCGTTGGGCGCATTATGATCCTTTTTTGGATTCTCAGCTTTTTATTTCCCCAGATACATTTTAACACGGCCTTCTGGAATTCCTGGATCAGTTTTGGGGGGATCACCACCGGGTTTGAGCTTACCACGTACAGTAATTTGGGTAACAAGGTCATTTTTATCGCTGCTATCCTAGCAAACCATGATAATTCCTGAGCGTCCCAACTCTGCAGGTCTTCCTGCAGGCGCTTCCATAGAGGTGTAATGTTTGCTTTGAGCAGGTTCTTTGTGGATCTAGTGATACGGATTCCCAGATATTCCAGGGACCGCTTTTCCCACTGTAGGGAATAGCGTTCCTTCAGGAATGCTATGTCCCCGCTATCTTCGGTTATGTTCAGCGCTTTGGATTTTGAATAATTTATTGTGAACCCTGATGTCTTTTCGAACTTCTGCAATTCTCTAATTATTCTGGGTAACGTGTGCTTTTGGTCTGCCATATAAAGCTTGATATAATCTGCATATAGGGCTTTCTTATTTTGGATCTCCCCAGTCCGCACCCCTCTGATTCCCGGGTCTTCCCTAATCCTGTAGGCAAATGGCTCCATGGATATGAGAGGGGAGAGAGGGCACCCCTGCCTGGTACCTCTCCGGATATCGATTCTTTCCGATGCGTAGCTGTTCACCATTAGATGCGTAGATGGATGCTGGTAATTTGCCAGAACCATCTTGGTGAATGTCGGCCCACAGCCAAACCCCTCTAGTACCAGTCTTAAGTACTCCCAGTCTATGCTGTCGAATGCTCGTGTGGTGTCAAGTGCAGCAATAGTGAATTTCTGGGCCCCCCTGTTCCCCCAATCTATGATGTCAATTACGCGCCTGACATTATCATGAGTGTGTCTCCCCCGTACGAAGCCTGCCTGGTCTGCGTGTATTATCTCGGGCAATACTGTCGCCATGTATAGTTTTGCGTCAGTACTGAGGAGAGCTATGGGGCGGTAACTGGAGCATTCTACCGGGTCTTTCCCGGACTTTAGGGGTAAAATCGTGACCGAGTGTCCCATGTCCTTTGAAACTGCTCCCCTATCCCTGATTAGGTTGAAAAGGCGGGTAAGGGGGGGTTGCCAACTGCGTCAGGAACGTTTTGTAGAACCCATTTCCTAAGCCATCTGGGCCAGGTGCCTTTTCCCTAGGTAGCGCTGCTATCGCATCACCAACTTCCTGTGTGGTGAAAAGGGCCCCGAATTTTTCTTTTTGCTGTTCCGATATCTGTGGCAGTTTTATGGCTGACAAATAGGACACCTGTTCTGCTGCATTCAGGTTCTCGCTAGACATCAGGTTTTTATGAAAAAGGACCATCGTTTCTAGTTTCTCCTCATCTCCCGTTTGCAGTTCCCCACTACTATTACTTAACCGGGTATTATAATTGCGCGCCTTCTGTTTGCGTAATTTAGCTGCCAAGAATTTGCTTGCTTTCCCCCCATGTATGTAATATGATTGTTTGGTGTTTAGCAGTATTTGCGCTGTTCTGTCCGCCAAATGGTTTTCGAATTTGGCTCTGGCCTTTTTGAGATCTCGCCAAGCTCTGGGCATCTGACAAGTTTTATGGAGCTTTTCAGCGTTTCCTACCTCTTCTTCCAGTTTACGCGTTATAAGGGCTTTCTCCCTGTAGTATTGCGTTGCTTGTGCTATAAATTCCCCTCTAATAACTGTTTTTCCCGCATCCCACACCACCCTCCAGTCCTCCTCCCCATTGTAATTTTCCAGGAAATAATTTCTTATGACTTCTTCCATGTGTGCCCTAAGCGCTATATCCCTCAGAATTGTTTCATTTAGCCTCCATTGTGGACGGGGCCTATTCATCGTCCTCCGCAATTCTATGCAGGTCACCACTGGGGCGTGATCTGAGAGACATTGGACCCCAATTTCTATTTTCTTGACATAGGGGATTAAAGTGGTGGACACCAAGATCATTTCAATTCTAGAGTACCCCCTATGTACTGCTGAATAATGTGTGTATTCCCGGCTTTCTGGGTGGAAAGACCGCCACGTTTCTATCACCTCCAGATCTCTGAAGAGTTTTCCCAAAGCCTGTCTATTTCGCTGGTCTGCAGCCGTCGGGGCGGGGGGAGTGTTTTATCCATTTTTGGGTCCATCACACAGTTAAAGTCTCCTCATATTATCACTCTGCCCTCATAGTAACCCCCCACCCTCTGGAATAGTTTGGGAATATACTGGTCCTGTTTTTCATTGGGGTACGTTTGGCCATTGACTGTGCCCTTCACACCCAGGTATCTGCCTTCCGGATCCTTCATTATGTGTCATTTTTGGAAGCCTAAGTCCCTGCTACATAGGATTGCCACCCCTTTTGTTTTAGACTGACTTGAGGCAAAAAACTGAAGAGGGTACGTTCTACTAAGCATCCTTTTCTCATCTCGCTGGAGCAGTTGTGTCTCCTGTAGGATCGCTATTTTCGTTTGCATGTCTTCCAGCCTGCCTAGGATCGATCGTCTTTTAGCAGGGGAGTTTAGTCCCTGGACATTAATCGAGACTATGTTCACTCCCCCAGCTAGACAGGCGGGTGTGAAGCCTCTAGATTCCCCCCAGTTCACAATAGTCAGGAGTTGTTTTACCTGACCCTGCTTCCAAGATTAGTGACCTCCTACCTCTGTGCAGGCGCTTCAGAGCAGTTTTGCGGTCTTCTCACATTTAGGTAGCGCTTCGTTCATTGACCGTGTGCTGGGCCGTGTTTGGAGCCGATGGGCCACTCCGTTCACTGTCCTGAGTCCTGTAGGATCGCTATTTTCGTTTGCATGTCTTCCAGCCTGCCTAGGATCGATCGTCTTTTAGCAGGGGAGTTTAGTCCCTGGACATTAATCGAGACTATGTTCACTTCCTCCATTGCTCCCTAAGTGAAGAGTCTCTGCATATTGGACACCACATCCCGCTACAGAACTTTTCTCTGACTGTTTTCCTTCTGTTATAACACAGTTGTGGAGGTGGTTCAACTTTATTCATAGTTTTTTGGTACCTTGCTTTCCTGTCCGTCATTCCTTTCCCCTCCCCTTCCCACCCCCTACCCTTTCCCCCCCTCCTGGGAGTGTATGAGGCGCGGGCCCCTAATGGGTCCCCCAGCTAGACAGGCGGGTGTGAAGCCTCTAGATTCCCCCCAGTTCACAATAGTCAGGAGTTGTTTTACCTGACCCTGCTTCCAAGATTAGTGACCTCCTACCTCTGTGCAGGCGCTTCAGAGCAGTTTTGCGGTCTTCTCACATTTAGGTAGCGCTTCGTTCATTGACCGTGTGCTGGGCCGTGTTTGGAGCCGATGGGCCACTCCGTTCACTGTCCTGAGTCGGGTGGGAGCTGCCGGTTCTACCTGTCCTCCCACGTCTCTGCCTTCTTCCTGTTGACCATTCCCATGGTCTGCTGGGCTGGCCAGTCCTGGTAGGCCGCGAGCGTGTGGGTGCCTCCGACTGCTCGTCCTCCAATTGTAGCAGAGCTAGACCTTCCGCGCAGTTCCCAATTCTCCTCTCCTTTCCTTCCCATGTAAATGACAGGCCAAACGGGTGCCTCCATCTATATCTGATTTGATGTGCTCGAAGGGCTTTCGTGACAGGTTGCATTAGCCGTCTTTTATGAAGAGTGATCCAGGCGAGGTCCTGGTATAGCTGTATGCGGGACCCATTAATCGTAAGGTCCCCGTTTGTCCTCGCCGCATGTAGCACCTCCTCCTTTAGACCATACGATGTCATCGCTATTAGGACATCTCTGGGTCGTGACCCTGGTTCATTGCGTATTGGGCCCACGCGATGTATTCTGTCAAAGCCGATTGTTTCAGGCTGGGCATCTGCTAGCAGGCTGCTAAAGCAGAGTTGCATCGTGTCTCTTAAGTCCTTATCCTGCACTGATTCCGCCAGGCCCTTGACCCTAATATTGGATCTTCTCGAGCGGTTTTCCAGATCCTCCGCCTGGAGCTCCAAATTGTTTGTCGCGGTCGCCAACTGATCTAGTAGCAAGCTGTTTTGATTAGTCTCCTCCGTGATGTTCGAGAGGCCACTTTCCACTATTTCCACTCTTTCCCCTATCTCCGCCATTTCTTTATCGACCTCCTGGAGGGACGATTTCAGATGCTCCCGTAGCTGTTCCATCTGAGTATGGAAGGCTGTTGTCATTCTGGCCTCCATACCTTTTAAACAGTTCAACAGTTCGTCTTTGTCGGTTGCCATTATGCTGGTTGGGCGGTCCTTTGCTTCAATGGACAACCCTGGTGGAGGAGATGGCGAGTCTGCCTGTGTTTGGTGCGTTTGTCGCCAGCACTTCTCCATCTGTCCCTCCTGGGGTCTCGCCGGGGTCCGTGCTGTTGATGGGCCCGTTTTTGGTTTGGTGCCTGGCATCTGAATCAATTGGGCTACTATCAGCTGGTGGTATGTCTGAAGCCGTATGTATGTTTGCTGTTGTAACCGTAGGCTTTTCCGGTTTTAAATGTCTGTCGCAGGTCTTGGGTCTGGATCACAACTCATGGGGGGCTCCTCACTCCTCAAGCGCGCATGAGAGGCGGGGTCTTCTCTAGGTTGAATTGGGTGTCCGGCAGCTGGGCTGATGATGAAGCGCAGTCTTGGGGGAGGCCTTAAGCAATCCAAGCGCAGCCCGCCGTGTGGCCCACAACACCACTCCTGGCCCAAACTTGCCGCGTTGTTACATGAGTGGGGGGAGGGGAGGCGGGGGCCCCACGCCGCCATCCCCTGGTATGCGAGCGGGTCCTGCAACCAGGCAAGTCACCCCACAGGGCCCAACCACAACTTGGCCTCCCGGAATGCACTGCTTGAGTTGGCCCAAATCCAGCCTCCTATGCCTCGCCGCTCCTCCGGGTCTCCCGGCCGGGCCTCAGGGGGTTCCCCAACGTCTCAGGGGGGCCCCGGGTTATCACCACTCGGGGCTCTGCCCGACCACAGATCGCTGGACGCACCCAGCGGCAGTTCCTTGCTCACCAGCGGGGGGGGTCCCGACCCCCGCAATGATCCGCCTCCTCCCTCCTCCGCTGCTCAGCGCTTCAACTCACAGGGCCCTCCTTCGGCGCCCGCTGCTTCCTCATCCATCCGCTCTGCAGGCTCTCCCCCGGGCACTCACCCCGCTTGTCACTGCCGCTGGAACCCTGGCAGCAGGATCCGCCGGCACCTCGCGGGCTCTTCCGCACCGCCGAAATATGCCGCTGGACGGGGGGGGGGCGAGGGGAGAGTCTCCGTCGCCGACCAGCTCTCTCTTGTCCCTGGGTGTGTCCTCCACCGGAGCTCGGGTCCCCGCACCCGGGGGCCGGGGCGATACCGCCGGCTGTCCTCGGCCGAGCGTGAGCAGTCACCGGCTGTTGCTGCTCCAGGCCCCCGAGGCCTCCAGCGGGGTATGCCTTTCCCCACAACAGGGTGCGCGCCCGAGTGCCACGGGCCCCGCCACCCCCACCGGAGCCCTACTACTGACTTGCGCCGCACAGACATACAATCCTAGTCATGTTGTGCTTTCCGGCCATACATTTTAGCTTGTCTGGAGGCTTTGATACGCCGCAATGTTCTCCTTTTTTGTTCGCACGCATGGAGGACTCGAGAAGTACGTCCTCACAGTCCGGCGGCCATCTTGGAAAAAAACAAAAGTTAGTGTTTTAAAATTAAAGATAGAAAAATATTTTTAGTAATGTTTAGGTGCAGGGGAGGAAAAGTGACCCTGGCACAGAGCCATCACAATACAATAGCACAAAGAAAAGAGGATCCGTAAGTGGAACCCTCCCGTCCCCTGCACACTTTACAATCCCGCCAAAGGGCGGTTAAATCATTAGTCATTGAAACCTATGTGGATACAAGTTTGTTTAGTTTGTACATTCGAAAAAAAACAGATATAGATATGAATGTAAAGACATATTTAATGGTAAAGTGAGCAAAACAAATAAGCCAAAACATTTTTTTGCAGTTCAATTTAAAAGTGGCTGACGCGTTTCGAGAAAAACATTCTCTTATTCCAGAGCCAGATGGTAATTCTGAACTGCAATATTAGAGATAAAAGATAAAAGAGAGAGACCATAAGGCATAAGCCAATGTAAATGCAAATAAATGCACGTTATCACATAAGTTCAAACACATAAACTATTATACTTTCATCAAATGTTGCTGTAAAACGATCTTTAACATTCAAGATCTTTATCCGAAGTCACTGACAGTCACGTGTTGACAGCAACCCCACTTGGGGTGCTGTATGATCCAAGTGAGGATTTAGCCCACATATCAACTTACACAGTAATGGTCTTAACAGGATTCTAATCTCTCACTTATAGTGGTTCTAGCATTATAGAATCTAAATCAGGATAATGCATTTAGAAGGAATGGAACCGGGCACTCACCAATCTAATATGTTAGAAGTGGGCACAAGAATATGTCTAGTGAAGGTTCCATAAAACGGTAACCATGGTTCATAGGTAGTGCGGCAAAAAAGTCGATCCTGCAAGAAAATGGTGAACTTAGATGAAGAAGACATGAGACAACTGTGGGGTGGCTGGGGTTAAGGAAATCACAAAAGTGACTCACCAGGGTGGAAGAATCCTAGAGATATATCCAGTCAGATCTATGATGTGTAGTTGGAGCCACGCAGCGTCACGCCGTGTAGAACTCTCGCATGCAAAATCCTATTTATTAACAGGGCGCTGAAAAGAGCATAAGGCCGCGTTAAGGAGAAAAGCTCAATGGCGGTATGGAAATAGATAGTGCATATCTATAGTTTGGATGTCTTACCAAGTAGAATCAAGTCACTGAAGCCAGTGAGAAGTATAACCGCCGAGCGGATGATGGTCCCAGAAGGATGTAATCTGGATGGTGGGCTACGTGAAGGGTAGCTAACGGCAACTGTTGCCAGGGAGCAGATGCGGGTGGCCTGCAACGTAGATTTCTGTGGCAGCCATGTTGAAAAGGAGTACATAGTTGTAGTTTGAACTTCAAGTTGCAGGTGAGTATATCGATCCATGGCTCGTGGGTCATGAAACCCATGAGGCAAGTGGTTGTGTAGCTACTCTAGAAATGCCAGAGAGAAGAGAAATGCATAGGGAATTAAAATAAATATATACATATATCCGACGAAGCCCGGAAGGGTGAAACGCGTAATTGTTTGTTCTCTCCTGAAACTGCTTGTCCACCGTGTTTTTTGCAAAATAAAGGATGTTTGATGGAGATCCCTCTTTGCATCTGGTGCATTTTTTCTTGGGAGGAGAGTGCCGCCTAAAAAGCTTTCACCAGTTCTTTTCTTTGATATATATATATATGTATATATATATATATATATTGAGTGAAAACACTTTGTTAACGGGACGTTATGGTTAAGTTGTGCTACTAAAAACCTATGAAATTGAGTGAAAAAACGTTGTTAAAGGGAAGTGATGTCATCAATGACATTTGTGATGTCATCTTTGATGTCCTGGGTGTTAGTCTTAGCAGTGCACTGTGCTGGCGCGAGTTATGGTTGCTTAGCTTACTATAACTGGCGAATTTCAAGGGTTTTTCGGTTTTACTTGGAACCATAACGTCCCTTTAACAAAGTTTTTTCACTGAATTTCATAGGTTTTTAGTAGCAGAACTTAACCATAACGTCCCTTTAACAAAGTTTTTTCACTGAATTTCATAGGTTTTTAGTAGCAAAGCTTAACAATAGTAACTTTGACTTTATGTACATGTAATATGGAACATACTGAACCACTTCTACTGAATGTAATGTCCACGAACATTTTTGATGTCTGTGGACATATTCGGACAACAGTACCACTACCTAAAAAGTCTGGGGGGGTATGTTTATTTGTTATATTACAACATGATAACATTAAAAAAATTCACAAAGTAGTACACATACATATTATATGTAGTAATACATAAGAAATGTAACCCATATATGTACCGCACTAACCATTAATTTAAATACAATATATTCTAAAATGGAATATACCAAGAGAAGATAAATAGGCTTCCAACATAATTACCTCACAGACACTCCACAACTAAGACCAAGACCAAGACCAGACCTACAGAATACTCGGAACATATCTTACCTGAAATAGTAACTGTACATCATTTTACTCATATCTTTATAAACTTTCTGTATTAGATTAAAAAAAAAATATTATATATATTTTTGTTTCTCACAGAAATGTCTAGTACTTTGGAATGGCTAGAGGAGCACTTCCCACATGACGAAATGTCAGAAAATAGTGAAGCTAATGGTACACACTTAACAATATAAACCATTTAATTGTTATTATTTATATATATTTAACATATATATTTCTTTTTGTACAGAGCATACCAAAATAGAAAATATGTCTGAAGAAACTGTTATGGAAAACACGCTTGACAGCTTAAAAGAAAAAATGTATTTATTATTGAGCAATTTTAATAATTTGAAAACTTTTGTTGAGGATCATTTTAAAACAAAAACCTCATACCATTGTCCCACATGTACTTGTTCCCCCTCACCATATCCCAGTCAATTATGCCCAAACCCTCTCCATAATCCAAAACATTTTGATGAGACTTCCAAACCTTCTTCACCTGATACCAATCATGTTGAAACCCCTAATTCTCCTGTTTTTGTTTCTGTTTCTGCCTCACCTTCTCTGTCATAAATTATTAATATATGTGAAATAAAGTAAAATTTTTATATTGTGTTGTAATTACTTCCCATTTTTTATTTTTTTAAAAACAATGTAGATGTCCGCGGACAGCGCGGGTGTTCTGAAATGTTTGTAAATAAACGAAAATGGAGGTGTCCTAAAGAACACTATACCTGTCCGTACTGTTCGCTAGCAAGTTCAAACTGTTCTAAGAACCCAATTGGTGTCCTGAAATGTTCGTAATTAAACGAAAATGGAGGTGTCCTAAAGAACACTATACCTGTCCGTAATGTTCGCTAGCAAGTTAAACTGTTCTAAGAACACAATTGATGTCCTGAAAAGTTCGTAATCAAACAAAAATGGAAGTGTCCTAAAGAACACTATATCTGTCCGTAGTGTTCGCTAGCAAGTTTAAACTGTTCTAGAACATACGCACTGTCCAGAAATGTTCGTTTGATGTGTGACACACTTTTAATTACTTCAGGACCCGAACACTGTCCGTAGAACATCAACGCGCATGCGCAAACCAATGTCCGTGCATTTGGTGTCCTGCGGACAGGAGCTTCCTTCACGGACCTGTTCGCGAAGGGATCATGTGAGCGCGTCCATGCTGATCACGTGTTCTGAATGCGGACACTGTTCGTGTCCCCAAACAATTTAAAAGTACATTTTCGAGTAATCCACAATATTTTTCCATAAAAACTCATGGCACTAGTCCCACATAGTAATCCTGAGTTTCTACATATCTTTTGAAACTTTTTGAACCCTTTTTTGTGTTCGATCTGTCCGCGGACAGCGCGCATGTCCGCGAACTGCGTACAAGCACCCCTATAAAAGACCACGCCCTAGAGCTTATTCTCATTGTGTTTTTGGCTATTCTTCAGAGCACAGCTATTTCTCCAGCAACTTGCTGATTCCACCATCGAGATGGCATCCCCAGCTGCAGAAATGCCACCTGGTGGCACACCTGCTTCAGCACCACCCCCACCCCCTCCACCACCACCACCTTCCCAAGGGCCTGAAGAGGGGAACAGGAGTGAGGATGCAGAGGAGGAAGAAGAGGATGACGAGAATGAGGTAGAGGAAATCCCTACTACCCGCACTAGACGTGAGTCTTGGGTGTGGCGATTATTTTCCATTTATGGGAATGGTCCTAAGGCTCGTGCGAACCGTGTTATCTGCAATGAGTGCGGTTCGTACAGCTTTGGGACCACGACCATGAAGCGACACCTGAGGTCATTACACTCTGGGGCTATTCGCAAGGTTGTACCTTGCGAAGAACGTAGTAGGTTGATTTCCTCTACTTTATCCTCCGTTTCTGATCCTGTCACCACAAGGACCACCTCTGTGGGACAGCGTCTTCCTCAAGCTGCCTCACAGGCCATACAGAATTCTGATGACCGTTACCTTTCGGGGGTCACAGTTGTATGTATGTACTGTGACACAGTAGTCTGCAGGGGGGAGCGACTGCAGAGTGCTTTTGAGACTATTGTCTCAGAGCACGAGAAGACCTGCTCACTACCCAAATAAAACCCACTCTACATCTTCCTCTCTCAGCTCGCCCTTTCTTATCCCTGTGGTTGGTGTCCCCCCTTTACCCTCCTTTCCCCTCCTCTGCTAGTGTGTCATGTCTAAAAAACCAAAAAGAAATACAAAATTACAAAAATCAAAAAAATAGGGCTCTTTTCAGAGCCGCCTTTCACAGTTAAAAAATAGAAGTGAAGATAAATAAAGCAGGGCCCTTTGTATTTCTTAAAAGTCCGTGGACAGTTCGCGAACATTAAAAAAATTGGGGTGCTACCCTATTGTTACCATTGCATTTTTCTCTGGGAGGAAGTGGTGGCTCTGAAAAGAGCCTTTGGGAGGTGTTAGTATGTCAAAAATTATAAATACTTAACACCTACTTCAAAATGGATGCTGTATTTCTAAAAAAGGTTGAAATGCATTTTGTACATTTCTCAGAAAAATCTGATTGCCAGCATAAGTAAGATGGACTCCATCTCTGCGAAAAATGCATGTACTACGAAACATAATATTTTCATTGTGAAAAGAGGACATGCCAAAATCTCTTAGAAATGCCCAAACAGCCTTATTAACATTGCGCCTTGCTTTTTCCATTTGTGGACCAAATGAAGAAGAACGAAGCCACATTTGTCTCCGCAATCCGTGAAAATATTACTTGAGAATTAGGAAACATGTACATGACTTTCCCAAGTCCTTCTTTCATAGCAAATTGCAAAGAAATTCCAGACACATGTCCTAAACTGTTCCCTCCACAATGAATTACAATTATGTCTGGATGTTGATTTGTTTCCAAAGTAGCACAGAGAGGTAGCAAGACCAACCACTTCATTACACGTACTCCATGCCAGTGCACTTCCACATGTGGAAATCCAAGATCTACAGCTACTCCACAGCTTTCTGCATGCACCTTCAACCAATGTATCCACGAATCTCCCAAAATCCAAACAATCTGTTTTCTGAAACACACAGCCATAGCTATCTGTTGTTCTCTCAGCAAAAAGAGTATCTGAGAAACTCTCTCCTGGCACAACACACCCACTAAACTTTCCTGACCAATCCCTTTCACTGCTCATTCTCATTTGCATGACTTCTGAATCCAAAAATCCCCGAATGTAACTCCCGATGTCCGCGAACTACCGCCATGTCCGCGGACATATCGTAACATGAACAGCCCTTCTACCATTTCCACTTCACTCTCTGTGCCATTCCCTCATTGGATGTAGCTAAGAATTCACATGACCATGCACCAGTCACATTGAAGACCTCTACATCTAACTGCATCATCATAGATCAGCACTGCAAATGTACTGTGAATCTCTCTGAGTACAAGTGTCATATCATTGGCAAGCACCATCTATAAGAAATACTGTACAAGTCTCCAAGATTTCTACTTGCAGCTCCATGCATATCCATATGCATGAACACAAACTACAGGTATGCATATTTTCTGTACAGTATGTGAACACATTTTCAAACTGACTTTTAGCTTGTGTAATCTGTAAAATGAATCTACTGTCTTTTTTACAATTTCCTAAAATCAACTATCACTTCTAAACCTTTATACTATTTACTTTCTTTATACACACACTATCAAATCATGTTAAACTAACATTTTTTAAATGAAATTTATAGACTACATATATTCAAACAAAATTGCATGCATGCACACTCTATGTTCCAATCTCAAAAAATAATACTTATACAATTACATTTTATTTATTTATTTATTTGGTTACTTTAATTTAAGCATGACATTAAGGCACTATTACCTAGAACAGCTTAGTTACAGAAATGGTGGTATTCAGTGGTACATTATGAATTTCACAAGACGTACTAAAGATATTTGTTTGTTAGAGTTACTCATTGCAATACAATGTGTTCATTAAGAACATATCATATGTATTGAACTGGTGCGACGTATCTTATGTGAATAAGATAGTTTTAATGGTTTTAAGGAAGGTGCTGAGGATTTCAATTAAAAAAATCAATATCTAAATTAAAAACAATGCTATATACAAACAAAATTACTAATTTGTTTCTTTTACAATTGCAGTGAAGACCATTCTCCTGAAAAGAAGCAGCCGAATTTCAAGAACAAAGAAGAACTAAGAATTAAACTGCTCTAGTAAGTAGAATATCACCATAATATTTGTATTATTACTCAAACATACTGTAAAGTTAATTCATGCTATTTCTGTGCCTAAAAATAGAGATTGTGTACCATTCTGTCCAAAAATCCCCATGTCTTAAACAGCGATTTACAGCCAGAATGGCGCACAACTTCCTACTTTTGGACACACAAATTACCCAACTCAACCGCTAGAATTTTCATATTATAGAACAAACAACTGTTTTTATTGTATACATTAGATTTACTATTTGTACTTCTCCACACCACTAGCTTATTTCTTTCTGTCATCTGAACCTGAGTTTTATAACATATTAATTGAAGAATACACATGCCTACTAGTTGTAGTTCCCAATGCACAATCAGACACCATTACATACATCATCTTACTCAAACACTCATGCACACAGCACACATACATTGCAGAATACCCAAACCCATACCTTTATTTTTTTCAACAGACCCTAAAGAATGCCTACCAAAAGTCAAGTCCGTAGAAAGCAACGCAGAAGTAGAGCAAATGAAAATAAAAGTGTCCAACATAAGCATCCATCTCTAGCAGAATTTGTAAAAAAAAGTTGAAACAAAGCAGCTAATACAGTAATTTAGTAAAACACAAGAAGTTTCAAGTACAAAAACGTTGCCTCCTCTATCAAAATGTAAAACAAACCAAAAAACAATTAACAGAAAATCAGCTATCACTACAGATAAAACTACTTCTTTAAATTTTAATATAGTGCAAAGTAAGCATACCAAGAAAAGTATTTTAGCCAAAATGTTCCGTCACAAAGTCCTTCAAAATCTTATAAAAACAGGAGAGAAATCAGGTTCAATGCTTAAAACCTATCGTAGGAAATTAATTTTAGAAGCGTTGATAGATAGTGCAATTCTTCTCAAAAGAAAGTTATTTAGTTTAGTGTTAAGCAAAATGAAACCACTAACAAAACTAATAACTAAATTACAAAAAAGACTTCTCAATAAACGAAATGTCAACAGAAAGAACTTCTTAAGTATCTGCGGAGGTGAATGGAGTCACACTACAAGCACAGAACCATACTTTAATGAAGAAGCGTACAAACAAAAGCAAACAAATACAATTGCCATACATAGCAGTGGTCGAGGTTATGAAAAAGTTAATAATACCATAATGGAACAAGAAGTACTCCTTACAAAAATATGCCCTGAAAACTTGGAATTACCCCTCAATTCAACTGAATCAGAACGTCTAGTGTACAAATGGCCATGCACGTCAATATGTAACATTCCTAAACATTTTTTCAAGTCTTTACGCCAATTCCTCAATCAATATGTAAAAAGCAAAGACAAAATAAAAATAAAACTACGGCAAAATATGGATATCTGTCCAGTGCGCAAATACACAGGACTACAAGGACATTCATTGGCCTGCATTACAGGACCTACTTGTAAAACCACTTTCCATGATATCAAAAGAATATCAACACATCATTCAACTATAAGAAATCTAGTCTATAAACTGTACTATGCTAAAAGTCCTGCTTTAGCACTAGCAAATTTAAATAACATTCTTCTACGTGGTACAGCGAAAGACCTACTTCAAGAAATTGACTATATCCAGAAAAAATATTTTGGAAGTGAAAGCCATTTACAGAATGAAATAGCTTTAAACCAAATTAGCAACAATTCTACACATGGCAACCTTTTGCTAAACACATACAAAAAAGAAATACTAACATTTAAAAGTACATCAGCTGAAGTACCAAACCATGTATGTGTATGTTGCCGCAGAACTTTTTATAAAAGTAACACGAAAACTGTAGACCTATCATATAAAATAGAAGACAATGAAGATTCTAAATGGTTTGAATTAGCTCTCTACCTTGTAGCAGAAAACAAATACGAAATAAGTGACCCCTTAATACTTTGCAGTTACTGCACTACAAAACTTGACAACAACCAAACTCCTTCACGTGCTATCACAAATAATTTGGAATTATACCCACTACCAAAACCCCTACAACAACTTAATTGATATGAGAGCATCATAATTCAAACAGTACACCCATTTCAAGCAATAATACGCCTTCAACCAAAAACAGTAAAAAATTACCTCCCTCTGAATTGGTAAAAGGCATTTGTGGAAAAGTAGTTTATTTACCATTAGATCTAAAAGAAAATGTGCATACTCTAGGAGTGCAACGTCCAAGCAATTTTTAATTATCTTAGTAAATGGAGTACCTACAAAAGACAAAAAAATATGGCAACAGCTGGTAGATTTACATAAAGTTAGACAAGCCTTACAATATCTTAAAGAAAATAATTAATATTACAAAGAAATTAATATTGAAGAAAACTTGAAAGATACAACTGAAATAATTCAAGAAACACAAGAAGCTGGTCAATTTGAGCTACTAGATCCTGCTACAATATCAAATACTTTAGACCATTATACAATTCATCCTTTGCACTCTAATGACACCATAGAAGATGCACTGGAAACATACCAAATGTGTCAAACAAAAGGATCACCAATCAGCATATGGGAAAAAAGTATAGAAGCACATGCTTTTCCTCTACTCTTTCCTACTGGCAAAGGCGGAAGGTATCATAATAGACCTATTCAAATATCAGCTTCAGAATACCGCTCATTATGGATGTATTCTGAAGATCCCAGATTTAGACAAAATGTGGAATACATATTCCACCTACTCTTTGAAAGTGAACTAGCAACTTTATGTTACGGAGTTGCACACATATTAAAATCAGGATCCCACTTTCAAAATATGACAGCTACACAATTATTACAAAAAGTGCAACAAAAGGATGAAGTTTTACAATCAAATATTACAAATCTATTAGCAAATATGCATAGTACTAAAGAGTACTGGTTTCGATGTCATGGAGATGTACGTTGTATGATCAGAAACCTTGGCCCACCCACTTGGTTTTTTACATTAAGTTGTGCAGAATATGCATGGGAAGATTTACATGATTTCCTACGCATATCAAATAAAAACAAAACAAACATAGATATACTAACACCAGGATAACTTTGTTCTTTGGATCCTGTTAATGTTTCAAGATATTTTCACCATCGCTTCATTGCTATGCTACATTTTATTTGTAATAAAACTGTTCCTCCCCTTAGAGAAGTGCAACACTTCTTTTGGAGAAAAGAATACCAAGCCAGAGGAGCACCACATAGCCACATGCTTTTATGGATTAAAGATGCTCCTAAATTTGGTCAAGACTTTGATGCCACTGTTTTACAGTTTATTGAAAAATATGTCACTTGTGAAATTCCATCAGAATCCACAAATAGTGATCTTCATGCACAAACTTTACAATTTCAAAGACATAAATGTGGCAAATATTGTCGTCGCAAATACAAAAACAAAGGGAAATACTACCCCAAATGCTGATTTGGTTTCCCTAGACCAGTTACAAATACAGGTCAAGTGAACAACCTCATGTCTTCAGTTAGACATAGTGTTAAAGGTAAGTCACCTAAAAATACATATTACATAAAAAGAAAAGAAGAAGAAAAATATGTCAATGATTATAATCCAATCATTGCCCACTTATCTCAGGTTCGTGCTGTTTAGTGTCTACAATTGTACCCGTATCACTCTCCCACTCCTCACCTGCGGTTTCTGAGTTGGCTTCCGAAGGCTCGTCTGAAGAAGTCTCCACAGGTTTCTCTCTCCAGGCTCTTGGGTTCTTCTTTTTCACCGTCTTGCCCTTTTGTTTGAAGAGATAGGGCCGAGCTCCCCCGGAGGCCACTTTGCCAGTAAGGCTATACGCCCGGCAGTGGGGACTCCGGGGAGCCCACCCCAAATCAGGGAAAAGCCGCAGCAGAAAAACCCTGGGTAGTTTCAGGTGCGTTGGTCTGTTCAAATAAGTATTCACAATCCTTCTTGGAATACTGCTCAGCGAATGGGTAATTCGCAATCCTTCTTGGAATCCCACTTCTTTAGAGTACTACATTTACCAGAATGCACTTGGGTGCAATGTCTAAGCTTTGGAAAAGATTCCAAGAACTCCGTGAGCAAGGTTAAGTAAAATAGACAGAAGGAGAGGTTACACAGGTCAGAGGAAGCACACAACTCAGGGGGCACGAGTTGAAGTGACAGCTGCTTGGAAAAGCGTGTGTTGAAAAGAACTGCAGATAGCAAGTCCCCCCCATGTTGAGGAAGAGGAGTCGGAACCTCTCCCCGACCTGTTCCAAAGCGGTCCTTCAGATAGCTCCTTTGAGGGTGTCCGAGTGGCCCCTCACCTGACTTCTGATCAGCAGGCTGAGGTGAAAAGTTTGCTTAGGCAGTTTTCCCCCCTGTTTTCACAGTCGCCTGGTTTGACACCTTGGTGCAAACATAACATTGACACAGGAGACAGTGTACCTACCAAAAGTAGGGGATACAGGATGTCAGACAAAGTACGGTCTTATATTAAGACCAAGGTCAACAAGATGTTAGACCTTGGGGTGATTGAACCCTCTAGTAGTCCTTGGTCCAGCCCTGTGGTTTTGGTTCCAAAGGCAGGCACTTCTGAATTGAGGTTCTGCGTGGATTACAGGGCTCTGAATGCTGTCACCAAGACAGATGCACACCCCTTGCCTCAAACAGATGAGCTGGTGGATACTTTGGGTGCCTCCAAGTACGTTTGACCTCACTGCTGGCTATTGGCAAATAGCTTTAGCAGAACATGCCAAGGAGAAGACAGCATTTTCTACTCCAGACGGCCTTTACCAATTCCGGGTAATGCCGTTCGGGTTGAAGATTGCACCTGCCACTTTCCAGAGGCTTGTGAATCATGTGTTGAATGGGTTGGACGAATTCTGTCTTGCATATCTGGACGATATAGCAGTTTTCAGTGCCACCTGGGAAGACCATGTGAAACACCTCGGGATTGTGCTCCAGGCTCTTTAGAAAGCACACCTGACCATAAAGGCTAGTAAATGCCAGATTGGACAAGGCTCAGTGGTTTACCTTGGACATGAAGTAGGTGGAGGGAGGATACAGCCTCTTCCCAGTAAAGTACAAGCAGTACAAGACTGGCCTACCCCCACTACGCAAACCCAAGTGAGAGCCTTCTTAGGACTCACGGGGTATTACCGCAATTTTGTGGCAGACTATGGCACTATAGCTGCCCCTCTGACTGCCCTCACAACTCCGAAGAAACCCAAGAAGGTAACTTGGACCGACGAGTGTGAGAAGGCCTTCAATGGCTTAAAAGACTCCTTGCGCCAGGCCCCTGTCTTCAGGGCCCCTGATTATCAAAGACCTTTTATCGTGCAGACGGATGCCTCTGACACTGGGATAGGAGCTGTACTATCACAAGTAGATGAGAAGGGTAAGGAACACCCTATTGGTTTTATTAGCCGCCAGCTTAAGGACAGAGAGCTCAGATGGTCCACGGTAGAGAAAGAATGTTTCTCTGTTGTGTGGGCCCTAAGGAAGCTGAGGCCCTGCCTCTATGGGACCCACTTCACTGTGCAAACTGACCATAAGCCCTTAAAGTGGCTAATGAACATGAAGGAGGAGAATCCAAAGTTGCTTAGGTGGTCCATAAGTCTACAAGGCTTCGACTTCACTATTGAGCATAGGCCAGGTGTCCAACATAGCAATGCTGATGGGTTGTCCAGAATGTTTAACCGACCTGAACAAGAGACTCATCCAGGGGTGGATTAGTTCCCTCTGTCCATAGTTTGGGAGGGGCGAGTGTTAGGAAAGATTTCGTAATTGTAGGTAATTTTCCTTCCATGTGGCAACCGCTAAACTTTTTGCTGTTGTTTTTCACCTTGTTCTTGACTTTGCCAGAGAAGTACAGCCTTCAACATGTCTCTCACACCTAAGCAAAAAATGTCCCACAGTCTCAGGCACCCCACACACCGCACTGTCCCTCGACTCACGCTTCCCCACTCGAAATAGACAGTCATTCAGCCCTACATGCCCTATCCTCAACCGATTCAGCATGACCTCCTCACCCCTCCTCCATTCCAGACTCCCCGCATCCACCTTCACCGACACTTTCCCACGAACACCAAACATCCACCTGCCCTTCACCCCACTCACCCACCTCTCCTGCCACTCATCCATGACCCGTCTCACCATCACAGCCTTCACCTCGTCCACACTCAAATGCAACCTCACATCAACCGCTCCTCTCTTCATACCCTCACCCGCCGCCAGATCCACCAACTCATTACCCAAAATGCCACTGTGACTAGGGACCCACGCCAACTCCAAATCCATTCCCCCGAGCACGCACCGATCGATCTTCCTCCTGATGTCCATAATCACGTCCTTCCTATCACCATCCCCTGACACATCATTCGTCAATCGTCCCACTTTATACTCCCCAGTGCTTTCCAGATAATACGCCATACCCACTCTCCCAGACACAGGATCCTTCGAACCATCCGTAAACACCTTGCATCCTTCCTTTCCTGCCACATATGCCTGACCTAAAGCTTTAATCTCGCCCCGCAATCCTCTCTTCTTCAACACCACATTCGCTAACTCCAAACACACCTTTGCAGACCCCATTATCCACCTCGGCCATCTCTCCAAATCCGTATCCGTCACAGTCATCAAATCGCCCACACCCCACTGCACTCCCTTTTCCCACATGTGAAACCCAAAAGTGCCCCCTTTCCTCCTCCACCGGTCCCTATAATAATCAAACCTCCAATTATACTTCAAACATTCACGCACCGGATGAGCCACACTCTTCGCACTGCACTTCACCCACCATCTCATATTCAACGCATCCCTCCTCAACCCCAACGGCATCTCCCCCACAAGCACCTGAACCGCATTTGCTGGAAAGGATCTCATCACACCCGAACACACCCTCAATGCCCTCGCCTGTACCCTGTCCAACCGCAACTTCTGACTCGCCGTGAAACCCACTGACACCTGACATCTGAAATCCATCACACTCAAAATCAACCCCTTATACAACATTCGTAGACACTTCTGCTGCGCACCCAACTCTTCTGAGGAGAGGCCAGTGACCCCATGGAGAGACTCGTGGAAGGTGCTACAACCCCCAACAATGGTCCAACAAGGGAGCATACACAGTGGCACTCAAAAAGAAGGAGGCCATCTTGCAAGTGGACCTGCTGCTGGAGCGAAAAGGACGAGAACTCATACATAAAGTGTGGTACGTGCCCAGACCCCAGCCTCTGTCACACAAACAAAGTGCAACGCAACAGGTGGCAGTGAGGGAAGAGGAGAGAACGCCAACAGGGACTGGCCCCAGTATTATCAGTCCACGTGCTGGGAACTAGGCCACAAAAGAAGCAGACTGTAGTCACACCACTGCAGAACGCAGGATCTGTCAGTAGTTGGACTCAGACCCCCAATCCTGAGTGCAGGGGGAAATCCAAAGGTATTACCAAATGGGGGAAAAGAAAGGTGGCCGCTAACCGCTAGACCCGGTGTTAAAACCCTGTAAACCTCCCTGTTCCCCCCACAACATCACACTGTTTTGGGACACGAACCAGAGAGGGTTACCGGAAAAGTTGAGCTCAGAGCCCTCGGTGGATAAACCTGTGGAAGGGGATATACCAGCACAGAGGCCAAGGACAGCATATGGAACGGGGAGAAGGCAGGGAACCGTCTCTAGAGCGGAGGCAAAAAGGCTGGACTGCACACTGAAAGGGGAGGAGAAGGTACAACACAAGATCTGGCGCCGAGAGAACCGAGGTGGTCGCTCAGTGCCCACCCCCACAGCACAATGGCCACAGGAATTGACCTCTCCCAGTTTTCCACCAAAGAGGACTCTGGACATATTCTAGCTGGGATTAAAGCCCTTAGAGGGGACATACAAGCATCATTAGCAGACCTTTCGGACAGAGTGACCGCAGTAGAAGCCAAAGTAGAGGCACTTGAGCACAATTGGCTCAACGCTGACATGGTGGAGATGCGTCTGGATGCGAGAATGACAGAGCTGGACTTCAGGGAAGAAGAAATGAGGTTGAAGATCGACGATCTCGAGAATAGGGAGAGAAAAAACAACGTGTGAATACTAGACCTGAAGGAAATGGACAGAGAAACACCAAGGCACATTGAAGAAAAAGTGCATGCACTCATACACCAACTCTATGCAACAGAGGGTGGCAAGACGGTGCAGTTGGAAAGAGCGCACGGGGGGGACCCTATGGGAACGGCCCTCGCTCCATAGTGGCCACATTCCTAAGTTACAGAGACAGACAGGAAGTATTAAACAGAGCTAAACATCAACAAGAAATTGAATTTGAGGGCTCCAAAGTTCTCATTTATCAGGACCTCTCCAATTTCACGCTGGCGAGGATAAGAGGATGTAGACCACTCACAAACTGGTTGTGGGAGAGAGAGATCCGTTATAGGAGGGGCTACCCATTTTCACTGGAATTTGAGGCCACAGGAGTCGAATATAGACTGACGTCAATTGAAGAAGCGGAGCATGCCTTGCGACACCGCACGTCGGACACAGAGCACCAGTTGCGAGGCCCGCAAGGCCCACAAGACCCAACCTCAGAGGGGACACATCCCTGTTCTGCACCGGGGCTACAGAGAAAGAGGAGAGCCCAGATGGGGTGTAAATTCACGAGGCTCAATGTACCCTTCAATCGGGGAATTAGGTGGAGCACTCCTAAATTACAAAAGTTAGTGTTTTTTTTTAACCAACTTTATTTTCCGTTTTTTACTTAAGACAAGAATTGATCTTTAGTTACAGCATGTGTTACAGACATTCAACATACTTGAACTTTGTCATTGAGACTCGTATTACCTTCAAACCTTTCCCCAACTCCCCCCCTCGCCCACCCTACCCACCCCCTTGCCATAGTATTGTCCGTACCAATCTGAACCAAGGTTGTAACCAAAGCTGTTTCATGAGCCCTGCCATCCTCCCTGATTTCTGCTGTCTTTATCTAGTATGGATGTTTCTTAGAAACCTGAGTTTAAAGAATTGAGCCTCCCTCTCCCCCACATAATCCTGAAGTAGGTCCCATATGGCCAAGAATTTTAAATACGTCCCTGATTTTGTGGTGCAGATGTTCTCCATCGCCATAACTCCCCACACTTTCACCCACCACCATGGGGCTGTAGGGCCTTCCACTGTCTTCCATCGTTGGGCCACTGTCATCCTTGCTGCAGACAGTAGGTGGGTAATGAGGGCTGCTTTGTTCCCTGAAGCTGCATATATTCCATCTGTCACTGCCCCCAACAGAATGACTTTCGGGGACCATGGTAGGTCTGCGCCAGTTATGTCTCTGATTAGGCTCAGTATTTCTTTCCAATACACTTTTATCTTTAGGCACGACCACCACATGTGGAGCAAGTCACCTCTTTCTACGTACTGACGCCAACATTCTGGAGGGTACGTGGGGTTCATTTTATGTATTCTACTTGGGGGCAGATACCAGCGATAGCATAACTTGTATGCAGATTCTTTAATTGCTGTGGATTTGGATAGTTTGTGAGCCCTCCTCCAGATTTGACTCCATTCTTCCTGTGTGAACTCCTCCACTATGTCCCGCTCCCAGCCCTTCATATATTGGAGGGTATCGTCTATTTGCGCTTTGTCTAGTAACTTGTACAATCTAGCAATCCCTCTATCATGTGTCCCCTCTCGCATCGTGAGTTCTAGGCCTACTGGGGGTCGTAACCCAGCCCTTTTTACCTCTGGGTGTGTGATCCAGTGACGCAATTGTATATATTTAAACCTATGACGCTCGGTAATGGCAAATCTTTGTTTGCATATTTCAAAGGAAAGTGGGGCATCATCCTGATACATATCTTGTAGGGACACTGCGTCTACTCCCCTCCAACCGTCCCAAAACGTTTTATGAAGCCCAGGCGAAAAGTCTGGATTGTGCATAATAGGGGACAGTGGGCCCAGGCCCTGTTTAACACCCCTACCCCGGATAGCCTTATCCCAGGTGTGTAGAGTCGTTTTTGTGGCCTCCAATAGGATACCTCCCCTCTCTCTCGAGCCTTTGGCCTCAGGAATGGTAGCATACCCAATGGGGTGTCTGTCACGGTCTGTTCTATTTCCCCCCACCCCGGAAGGGGGTCACTGCCTGCCCATTTCAATGCTGGCGCCAGTTGAGCTCCCAAAACATATCTTCCTATATCCGGAACTCCCAGCCCCCCAAGAAGCGTTGGGCGCATTATGATCCTTTTTTGGATTCTCGGCTTTTTATTTCCCCAGATAAATTTTATCACGGCCTTCTGGAGTTCCTGGATCAGTTTTGGGGGGATCACCACCGGGTTTGAGCTTACCACATACAGTAATTTGGGTAACAAGGTCATTTTTATCGCTGCTATCCTAGCAAACCATGATAATTCCTGAGCGTCCCAACTCTGCAGGTCTTCCTGCAGGCGCTTCCATAGAGGTGTAATGTTTGCTTTGAGCAGGTTCTTTGTGGATCTAGTGATACGGATTCCCAGATATTCCAGGGACCGCTTTTCCCACTGTAGGGAATAGCGTTCCTTCAGGAATGCTATGTCCCCGCTATCTTCGGTTATGTTCAGCGCTTTGGATTTTGAATAATTTATTGTGAACCCTGATGTCTTTTCGAACTTCTGCAATTCTCTAATTATTCTGGGTAACGTGTGCTTTGGGTCTGCCATGTAAAGCATGATATAATCTGCATATAGGGCTATCTTATTTTGGATCTCCCCAGTCCGCACCCCTCTGATTCCCGGGTCTTCCCTAATCCTGTAGGCAAATGGCTCCATGGATATGAGAGGGGAGAGAGGGCACCCCTGCCTGGTACCTCTCCGGATATTGATTCTTTCCGATGCGTAGCTGTTCACCATTAGATGCGTAGATGGATGCTGGTAATTTGCCAGAACCATCTTGGTGAATGTCGGCCCACAGCCAAACCCCTCTAGTACCAGTCTTAAGTACTCCCAGTCTATGCTGTCGAATGCTCGTGTGGCGTCAAGTGCAGCAATAGTGAATTTCTGGGCCCCCCTGTTCCCCCAGTCTATGATGTCAATTACGCACCTGACATTATCATGAGTGTGTCTCCCCCGTACGAAGCCTGCCTGGTCTGGGTGTATTATCTCGGGCAATACTGTCGCCATGTATAGTTTTGCGTCAGTACTGAGGAGAGCTATGGGGCGGTAACTGGAGCATTCTACCGGGTCTTTCCCGGACTTTAGGGGTAAAATCGTGACCAAGTGTCCCATGTCCTTTGAAACTGCTCCCCTATCCCTGATTAGGTTGAAAAGGCGGGTAAAGGGGGGTTGCCAAATGCGTCAGGAACGTTTTGTAGAACCCATTTCCTAAGCCATCTGGGCCAGGTGCCTTATCCCTAGGTAGCGCTGCTATCGCATCACCCACTTCCTGTGTGGTGAAAAGGGCCCCGAATTTTTCTTTTTGCTGTTCCGATATCTGTGGCAGTTTTATGGCTGACAAATAGGACACCTGTTCTGCTGCATTCAGGTTCTCGCTAGACATCAGGTTTTTATGAAAAAGGACCATCGTTTCTAGTTTCTCCTCATCTCCCGTTTGCAGTTCCCCACTACTATTACTTAACCGGGTATTATAATTGCGCGCCTTCTGTTTGCGTAATTTAGCTGCCAAGAATTTGCTTGCTTTCCCCCCATGTATGTAATATGATTGTTTGGTGTTTAGCAGTATTTGCGCTGTTCTGTCCGCCATATGGTTTTCGAATTTGGCTCTGGCCTTTTTGAGATCTCGCCAAGCTCTGGGCATCTGACAAGTTTTATGGAGCTTTTCAGCGTTTCCTACCTCTTCTTCCAGTTTACGCGTTATAAGGGCTTTCTCCCTGTAGTATCGTGTTGCTTGTGCTATAAATTCCCCTCTAATAACTGTTTTTCCCGCATCCCACACCACCCTCCAGTCCTCCTCCCCATTGTAATTTTCCAGGAAATAATTTCTTATGACTTCTTCCATGTGTGCCCTAAGCGCTATATCCCTCAGAATTGTTTCATTTAGCCTCCATTGTGGACGGGGCCTATTCATCGTCCTCCGCAATTCTATGCAGGTCACCACTGGGGTGTGATCTGAGAGACATTGGACCCCAATTTCTATTTTCTTGACATAGGGGATTAAAGTGTTGGACACCAAGATCATTTCAATTCTAGAGTACCCCCTATGTACTGCTGAATAATGTGTGTATTCCCGGCTTTCTGGGTGGAAAGACCGCCACGTTTCTATCACCTCCAGATCTCTGAAGAGTTTTCCCAAAGCCTGTCTATTTCGCTGGTCTGCAGCCGTCGGGGCGGGGGGAGTGTTTTATCCATTTTTGGGTCCATCACACAGTTAAAGTCTCCTCCTATTATCACTCTGCCCTCATAGTAACCCCCCACCCTCTGGAATAGTTTGGGAATATACTGGTCCTGTTTTTCATTGGGGTACGTTTGGCCATTGACTGTGCCCTTCACACCCAGGTATCTGCCTTCCGGATCCTTCATTATGTGTCGTTTTTGGAAGCCTAAGTCCCTGCTACACAGGATTGCCACCCCTTTTGTTTTAGACTGACTTGAGGCAAAAAACTGAAGAGGGTACGTTCTACTAAGCATCCTTTTCTCATCTCGCTGGAGCAGTTGTGTCTCCTGTAGGATCGCTATTTTCGTTTGCATGGCTTCCAGCCTGCCTAGGATCGATCGTCTTTTAGCAGGGGAGTTTAGTCCCTGGACATTAATCGAGACTATGTTCACTTCCTCCATTGCTCCCTAAGTGAAGAGTCTCTGCATATTGGACCCCACATCCCGCTACAGAACTTTTCTCTGACTGTTTTCCTTCTGTTATAACACAGTTGTGGAGGTGGTTCAACTTTATTCATAGTTTTTTGGTACCTTGCTTTCCTGTCCGTCATTCCTTTCCCCTCCCCTTCCCACCCTCTACCCTTTCCCCCCATCCTGGGAGTGTATGAGGCGCGGGCCCCTAATGAGTCCCCCCGCTAGACAGGCGGGTGTGAAGCCTCTAGATTCCTCCCAGTTCACAATAGTCAGGAGTTGTTTTACCTGACCGTGCTTCCAAGATTAGTGACCTCCTACCTCCGTGCAGGCGCTTCAGAGCAGTTTTGCGGTCTTCTCACATTTAGGTAGCGCTTCGTTCATTGACCGTGTGCTGGGCCGTGTTTGGAGCCGATGGGCCACTCCGTTCACTGTCCTGAGTCGGGTGGGAGCTGCCGGTTCTACCTGTCCTCCCACGTCTCTGCCTTCTTCCTGTTGACCATTCCCATGGTCTGCTGGGCTGGCCAGTCCTGGTAGGCCGCGAGCGTGTGGGTGCCTCCGACTGCTCGTCCTCCAAGTGTAGCAGAGCTAGACCTTCCGCGCAGTTCCCAATTCTCCACTCCTTTCCTTCCCATGTAAATGACAGGCCAAACGGGTGCGTCCATCTATATCTGATTTGATGTGCTCGAAGGGCTTTCGTGACAGGTTGCATTAGCCGTCTTTTATGAAGAGTGATCCAGGCGAGGTCCTGGTATAGCTGTATGCGGGACCCATTAATCGTAAGGTCCCCGTTTGTCCTCGCCGCACGTAGCACCTCCTCCTTTAGACCATACAATGTCATCGCTATTAGGACATCTCTGGGTCGTGACCCTGGTTCATTGCGTATTGGGCCCACGCGATGTATTCTGTCGAAGCCGATTGTTTCAGGCTGGGCATCTGCTAGCAGGCTGCTAAAGCAGAGTTGCATCGTGTCTCTTAAGTCCTTATCCTACACTGATTCCGCCAGGCCCTTGACCCTAATATTGGATCTTTTCGAGCGGTTTTCCAGATCCTCCGCCTGGAGCTCCAAATTGTTTGTCGCGGTCGCCAACTGATCTAGTAGCAAGCTGTTTTGATTAGTCTCCTCCGTGATGTTCGAGAGGCCACTTTCCACTATTTCCACTCTTTCCCCTATCTCCGCCATTTCTTTATCGACCTCCTGGAGGGACAATTTCAGATGCTCCCGTAGCTGTTCCATCTGAGTATGGAAGGCTGTTGTCATTCTGGCCTCCATACCTTTTAAACAGTTCAACAGTTCGTCTTTGTCGGTTGCCATTATGCTGGTTGGGCGGTCCTTTGCTTCAATGGACAACCCTGGTGGAGGAGATGGCGAGTCTGCCTGTGTTTGGTGCGTTTGTCGCCAGCACTTCTCCATCTGTCCCTCCTGGGGTCTCGCCGGGGTCCGTGCTGTTGATGGGCCCGTTTTTGGTTTGGTGCCTGGCATCTGAATCAATTGGGCTACTATCGGCTGGTGGTATGTCTGAAGCCGTATGTATGTTTGCTGTTGTAACCGTAGGCTTTTCCGGTTTTAAATGTCTGTCGCAGGTCTTGGGTCTGGATCTCAACTCATGGGGGGCTCCTCACTCCTCAAGCGCGCATGAGAGGCGGGGTCTTCTCTAGGTTGAATTGGGTGTCCGGCAGCTGGGCTGATGATGAAGCGCAGTCTTGGGGGAGGCCTTAAGCAATCCAAGCGCAGCCCGCCGTGTGGCCCACAACACCACTCCTGGCCCAAACTTGCCGCGTTGTTACCTGAGTGGGGGGGAGGGTAGGCGGGGGCCCCACGCCGCCACCCCCTGGTATGCGAGCGGGTCCCGCAACCAGGCCAGTCTCCCCACAGGGCCCAACCACAACTTGGCCTCCCGGAATGCACTGCTTGAGTTGGCCCAAATCCAGCCTCCTATGCCTCGCCGCTACTCCGGGTCTCCCGGCCGGGCCTCAGGGGGGTCCCCAACGACTCAGGGGGGCCCTGGGTTATCACCACTCGGGGCTCTGCCCAACCACAGATCGCTGGACGCACCCAGCGGCAGTTCCTTGCTCCCCAGCGGGGGGGTCCCGACCCCCGCAATGATCCGCCTCCTCCCTCCTCCGTTGCTTAGCGCTTCAACTCACAGGGCCCTCCTTCGGCGCCCGCTGCTTCCTCATCCATCCGCTCTGCAGGCTCTCCCCCGGGCACTCACCCCGCTTGTCACTGCCGCTGGAACCCTGGCAGCAGGATCCGCCGGCACCTCGCGGGCTCTTCCGCACCACCGAAATATGCCGCTGGACGGGGGGGGTGGGCGAGGGGAGAGTCTCCGTCGCCGACCAGCTCTCTCTTGTCCCTGGGTGTGTCCTCCACCGGAGCTCGGGTCCCCGCACCCGGGGGCCGGGGCGATACCACCGGCTGTCCTCGGCCGAGCGTGAGCAGTCACCGGCTGTTGCTGCTCCAGGCCCCCGAGGCCTCCAGCGGGGTATGCCTTTCCCCACAACAGGGTGCGCGCCCGAGTGCCACGGGCCCCGCCACCCCCACCGGAGCCCTACTACTGACTTGCGCCGCACAGACATACAATCCTAGTCATGTTGTGCTTTCCGGCCATACATTTTAGCTTGTCTGGAGGCTTTGATACGCCGCAATGTTCTCCTTTTTTGTTCGCACGCATGGAGGACTCGAGAAGTACGTCCTCATAGTCCGGCGGCCATCTTGGAAAAAAACAAAAGTTAGTGTTTTAAAATTAAAGATAGAAAAATATTTTTAGTAATGTTTAGGTGCAGGGGAGGAAAAGTGACCCTGGCACAGAGCCATCACAATACAATAGCACAAAGAAAAGAGGATCCGTAAGTGGAACCCTCCCGTCCCCTGCACACCTTACAATCCCGCCAAAGGGCGGTTAAATCATTAGTCATTGAAACCTATGTGGATACAAGTTTGTTTAGTTTGTACATTCGAAAAAAAACAGATATAGATATGAATGTAAAGACATATTTAATGGTAAAGTGAGCAAAACAAATAAGCCAAAACATTTTTTTGCAGTTCAATTTAAAAGTGGCTGACGCGTTTCGAGAAAAACATTCTCTTATTCCAGAGCCAGATGGTAATTCTGAACTGCAATATTAGAGATAAAAGATAAAAGAGAGAGACCATAAGGCATAAGCCAATGTAAATGCAAATAAATGCACGTTATCACATAAGTTCAAACACATAAACTATTATACTTTCATCAAATGTTGCTGTAAAACGATCTTTAACATTCAAGATCTTTATCCGAAGTCACTGACAGTCACGTGTTGACAGCAACCCCACTTGGGGTGCTGTATGATCCAAGTGAGGATTTAGCCCACATATCAACTTACACAGTAATGGTCTTAACAGGATTCTAATCTCTCACTTATAGTGGTTCTAGCATTATAGAATCTAAATCAGGATAATGCATTTAGAAGGAATGGAACCGGGCACTCACCAATCTAATATGTTAGAAGTGGGCACAAGAATATGTCTAGTGAAGGTTCCATAAAACGGTAACCATGGTTCATAGGTAGTGCTGCAAAAAAGTCGATCCTGCAAGAAAATGGTGAACTTAGATGAAGAAGACATGAGACAACTGTGGGGTGGCTGGGGTTAAGGCAATCACAAAAGTGACTCACCAGGGTGGAAGAATCCTAGAGATATATCCAGTCAGATCTATGATGTGTAGTTGGAGCCACGCAGCGTCACGCCGTGTAGAACTCTCGCATGCAAAATCCTATTTATTAACAGGGCGCTGAAAAGAGCATACGGCCGCGTTAAGGAGAAAAGCTCAATGGCGGTATGGAAATAGATAGTGCATATCTATAGTTTGGATGGCTTACCAAGTAGAATCAAGTCACTGAAGCCAGTGAGAAGTATAACCGCCGAGCGGATGATGGTCCCAGAAGGATGTAATCTGGATGGTGGGCTACGTGAAGGGTAGCTAACGGCAACTGTTGCCAGGGAGCAGATGCGGGTGGCCTGCAACGCGTCCTTTGTGTAGAAAGTGAAACTATTGCGGTGTGGACAGTGAAGACAGACACATAGGCAATGTCGGTTTCACTATGGAAGTAGATTTCTGTGGCAGCCATGTTGAAAAGGAGTACATAGTTGTAGTTTGAACTTCAAGTTGCAGGTGAGTATATCGATCCATGGCTCGTGGGTCATGAAACCCATGAGGCAAGTGGTTGTGTAGCTACTCTAGAAATGCCAGAGAGAAGAGAAATGCATAGGGAATTAAAATAAATATATACATATATCCGACGAAGCCCGGAAGGGTGAAACGCGTAATTGTTTGTTCTCTCCTGAAACTGCTTGTCCACCGTGTTTTTTGCAAAATAAAGGATGTTTGATGGAGATCCTTCTTTGCATCTGGTGCATTTTTTCTTGGGAGGAGAGTGCCGCCTAAAAAGCTTTCACCAGTTCTTTTCTTTGATATATATATATATGTATATATATATATATATATATATTGAGTGAAAACACTTTGTTAAAGGGACGTTATGGTTAAGTTGTGCTACTAAAAACCTATGAAATTGAGTGAAAAAACGTTGTTAAAGGGAAGTGATGTCATCAATGACATTTGTGATGTCATCTTTGATGTCCTGGGTGTTAGTCTTAGCAGTGCACTGTGCTGGCGCGAGTTATGGTTGCTTAGCTTACTATAACTGGCGAATTTCAAGGGTTTTTCGGTTTTACTTGGAACCATAACGTCCCTTTAACAAAGTTTTTTCACTGAATTTCATAGGTTTTTAGTAGCAGAACTTAACCATAACGTCCCTTTAACAAAGTTTTTTCACTGAATTTCACAGGTTTTTAGTAGCAAAGCTTAACAATAGTAACTTTGATTTTATGTACATGTAATATGGAACATACTGAACCACTTCTACTGAATGTAATGTCCGCGAACATTTTTGATGTCTGTGGACATATTCGGACAACAGTACCACTACCTAAAAAGTCTGGGGGGGTATGTTTATTTGTTATATTACAACATGATAACATTAAAAAAATTCACAAAGTAGTACACATACATATTATATGTAGTAATACATAAGAAATGTAACCCATATATGTACCGCACTAACCATTAATTTAAATACAATATATTCTAAAATGGAATATACCAAGAGAAGATAAATAGGCTTCCAACATAATTACCTCACAGACACTCCACAACTAAGACCAAGACCAGACCTACAGAATACTCGGAACATATCTTACCTGAAATAGTAAGTGTACATCATTTTACTCATATCTTTATAAACATTCTATATTAGATTAAAAAAAAAATATTATATATATTTTTTTTTCTCACAGAAATGTCTAGTACTTTGGAATGGCTAGAGGAGCACTTCCCACATGACGAAATGTCAGAAAATAGTGAAGCTAATGGTACACACTTAACAATATAAACCATTTAATTGTTATTATTTATATATATTTAACATATATATTTCTTTTTGTACAGAGCATACCAAAATAGAAAATATGTCTGAAGAAACTGTTATGGAAAACACGCTTGACAGCTTAAAAGAAAAAATGTATTTATTATTGAGCAATTTTAATAATTTGAAAACTTTTGTTGAGGATCATTTTAAAACAAAAACCTCATACCATTGTCCCACATGTACTTGTTCCCCCTCACCATATCCCAGTCAATTATGCCCAAACCCTCTCCATAATCCAAAACGTTTTGATGAGACTTCCAAACCTTCTTCACCTGATACCAATCATGTTGAAACCCCTAATTCTCCTGTTTTTGTTTCTGTTTCTGCCTCACCTTCTCTGTCATAAATTATTAATATATGTGAAATAAAGTTACATTTTTATATTGTGTTGTAATTACTTCCCATTTTTTATTTTTTTAAAAACAATGTAGATGTCCGCGGACAGCGCGGGTGTTCTGAAATGTTTGTAAATAAACAAAAATGGAGGTGTCCTAAAGAACACTATACCTGTCCGTACTGTTCGCTAGCAAGTTCAAACTGTTCTAAGAACCCAATTGGTGTCCTGAAATGTTCGTAATTAAACGAAAATGGAGGTGTCCTAAAGAACACTATACCTGTCCGTAATGTTCGCTAGCAAGTTAAACTGTTCTAAGAACACAATTGATGTCCTGAAATGTTCGTAATCAAACAAAAATGGAAGTGTCCTAAAGAACACTATATCTGTCCGTAGTGTTCGCTAGCAAGTTTAAACTGTTCTAGAACATACGCACTGTCCAGAAATGTTCGTTTGATGTGTGACACACTTTTAATTACTTCAGGACCCGAACACTGTCCGTAGAACATCAACGCGCATGCGCAAACCAATGTCCGTGCATTTGGTGTCCTGCGGACAGGAGCTTCCTTCGCGGACCTGTTCGCGAAGGGATCATGTGAGCGCGTCCATGCTGATCACGTGTTCTGAATGCGGACACTGTTCGTGTCCCCAAACAATTTAAAAGTACATTTTCGAGTAATCCACAATATTTTTCCATAAAAACTCATGGCACTAGTCCCACATAGTAATCCTGAGTTTCTACATATCTTTTGAAACTTTTTGAACCCTTTTTTGTGTTCGATCTGTCCGCGGACAGCGCGCATGTCCGCGAACTGCGTACAAGCACCCCTATAAAAGACCACGCCCTAGAGCTTATTCTCATTGTGTTTTTGGCTATTCTTCAGAGCACAGCTATTTCTCCAGCAACTTGCTGATTCCACCATCGAGATGGCATCCCCAGCTGCAGAAATGCCACCTGGTGGCGCACCTGCTTCAGCACCACCCCCACCCCCTCCACCACCACCACCTTCCCAAGGGCCTGAAGAGGGGAACAGGAGTGAGGATGCAGAGGAGGAAGAAGAGGATGACGAGAATGAGGTAGAGGAAATCCCTACTACCCGCACTAGACGTGAGTCTTGGGTGTGGCGATTATTTTCCATTTATGGGAATGGTCCTAAGGCTCGTGCGAACCGTGTTATCTGCAATGAGTGCGGTTCGTACAGCTTTGGGACCACGACCATGAAGCGACACCTGAGGTCATTTCACTCTGGGGCTATTCGCAAGGTTGTACCTTGCGAAGAACGTAGTAGGTTGATTTCCTCTACTTCATCCTCCGTTTCTGATCCTGTCACCACAAGGACCACCTCTGTGGGACAGCGTCTTCCTCAAGCTGCCTCACAGGCCATACAGAATTCTGATGACCCTTACCTTTCGGGGGTCACAGTTGTATGTATGTACTGTGACACAGTAGTCTGCAGGGGGGAGCAACTGCGGAGTGCTTTTGAGACTATTGTCTCAGAGCACGAGAAGACCTGCTCACTACCCAAATAAAACCCATTCTACATCTTCCTCTCTCAGCTCGCCCTTTCTTATCCCTGTGGTTGGTGTCCCCCCTTTACCCTCCTTTCCCCTCCTCTCCTAGTGTGTCGTGTCTAAAAAACCAAAAAGAAATACAAAATTACAAAAATCAAAAAAATAGGGCTCTTTTCAGAGCCGCCTTTCACAGTTAAAAAATAGAACTGAAGATAAATAAAGCAGGGCCCTTTGTATTTCTTAAAAGTCCGTGGACAGTTCGCGAACATTAAAAAAATTGGGGTGCTACCCTATTGTTACCATTGCATTTTTCTCTGGGAGGAAGTGGTGGCTCTGAAAAGAGCCTTTGGGAGGTGTTAGTATGTCAAAAATTATAAATGCTTAACACCTACTTCAAAATGGATGCTGTATTTCTAAAAAAGGTCGCAATGCATTTTGTACATTTCTCAGAAAAATCTGATTGCCAGCATAAGTAAGATGGACTCCATCTCTGCGAAAAATGCATGTACTACGAAACATAATATTTTCATTGTGAAAAGAGGACATGCCAAAATCTCTTAGAAATGCACAAACAGCCTTATTAACATTGCGCCTTGCTTTTTCCATTTGTGGACCAAATGAAGAAGAACGAATCCACATTTGTCTCCGCAATCCGTGAAAATATTACTTGAGAATTAGGAAACATGTCCATGACTTTCCCAAGTCCTTCTTTCATAGCAAATTGCAAAGAAATTCCAGACACATGTCCTAAACTGTTCCCTCCACAATGAATTACAATTATGTCTGGATGTTGATTTGTTTCCAAAGTAGCACAGAGAGGTAGCAAGACCAACCACTTCATTCGACGTACTCCATGCCAGTGTACTTCCACATGTGGAAATCCAAGATCTACAGCTACTCCACAGCTTTCTGCATGCACCTTCAACCAATGTATCCACGAATCTCCCAAAATCCAAACAATCTGTTTTCTGAAACACACAGCCATAGCTATCTGTTGTTCTCTCAGCAAAAAGAGTATCTGAGAAACTCTCTCCTGGCACAACACACCCACTAAACTTTCCTGACCAATCCCTTTCACTGCTCATTCTCATTTGCATGACTTCTGAATCCAAAAATCCCCGAATGTAACTCCCGATGTCCGCGAACTACCGCCATGTCCGCGGACATATCGTAACATGAACAGCCCTTCTACCATTTCCACTTCACTCTCTGTGCCATTCCCTCATTGGATGTAGCTAAGAATTCACATGACCATGCACCAGTCACATTGAAGACCTCTACATCTAACTGCATCATCATAGATCAGCACTGCAAATGTACTGTGAATCTCTCTGAGTACAAGTGTCATATCATTGGCAAGCACCATCTATAAGAAATACTGTACAAGTCTCCAAGATTTCTACTTGCAGCTCCATGCATATCCATATGCATGAACACAAACTACAGGTATGCATATTTTCTGTACAGTATGTGAACACATTTTCAAACTGACTTTTAGCTTGTGTAATCTGTAAAATGAATCTACTGTCTTTTTTACAATTTCCTAAAATCAACTATCACTTCTAAACCTTTATACTATTTACTTTCTTTATACACACACTATCAAATCATGTTAAACTAACATTTTTTAAATGAAATTTATAGACTACATATATTCAAACAAAATTGCATGCATGCACACTCTATATTCCAATCTCAAAAAATAATACTTATACAATTACATTTTATTTATTTATTTGTTTGGTTACTTTAATTTAAGCATGACATTAAGGCACTATTACCTAGAACAGCTTAGTTACAGAAATGGTGGTATTCAGTGGTACATTATGAATTTCACAAGACGTACTAAAGATATTTGTTTGTTAGAGTTACTCATTGCAATACAATGTGTTCATTAAGAACATATGATATGTATTGAACTGGTGCGACGTATCTTATGTGAATAAGATAGTTTTAATGGTTTTAAGGAAGGTGCTGAGGATTTCAATTAAAAAAATCAATATCTAAATTAAAAACAATGCTATATACAAACAAAATTACTAATTTGTTTCTTTTACAATTGCAGTGAAGACCATTCTCCTGAAAAGAAGCAGCCGAATTTCAAGAACAAAGAAGAACTAAGAATTAAACTGCTCTAGTAAGTAGAATATCACCATAATATTTGTATTATTACTCAAACATACTGTAAAGTTAATTCATGCTGTTTCTGTGCCTAAAAATAGAGATTGTGTACCATTCTGTCCAAAAATCCCCATGTCTTAAACAGCGATTTACAGCCAGAATGGCGCACAACTTCCTACTTTTGGACACACAAATTACCCAACTCAACCGCTAGAATTTTCATATTATAGAACAAACAACTGTTTTTATTGTATACATTAGATTTACTATTTGTACTTCTCCACACCACTAGCTTATTTCTTTCTGTCATCTGAACCTGAGTTTTATAACATATTAATTGAAGAATACACATGCCTACTAGTTGTAGTTCCCAATGCACAATCAGACACCATTACATACATCATCTTACTCAAACACTCATGCACACAGCACACATACATTGCAGAATACCCAAACCCATACCTTTATTTTTTTCAACAGACCCTAAAGAATGCCTACCAAAAGTCAAGTCCGTAGAAAGCAACGCAGAAGTAGAGCAAATGAAAATAAAAGTGTCCAACATAAGCATCCATCTCTAGCAGAATTTGTAAAAAAAAGTTGAAACAAAACAGCTAATACAGTAATTTAGTGAAACACAAGAAGTTTCAAGTACAAAAACTTTGCCTCCTCTATCAAAATGTAAAACAAACCAAAAAACAATTAACAGAAAATCAGCTATCACTACAGATAAAACTACTTCTTTAAATTTTAATATAGTGCAAAGTAAGCATACCAAGAAAAGTATTTTAGCCAAAATGTTCCGTCACAAAGTCCTTCAAAATCTTATAAAAACAGGAGAGAAATCAGGTTCAATGCTTAAAACCTATCGTAGGAAATTAATTTTAGATCGTTGATAGATAGTGCAATTCTTCTCAAAAGAAAGTTATTTAGTTTAGTGTTAAGCAAAATGAAACCACTAACAAAACTAATAACTAAATTACAAAAAAGACTTCTCAATAAAAGAAATGTCAACAGAAAGAACTTCTTAAGTATCTGCGGAGGTGAATGGAGTCACACTACAAGCACAGAACCATACTTTAATGAAGAAGCGTACAAACAAAAGCAAACAAATACAATTGCCATACATAGCAGTGGTCGAGGTTATGAAAAAGTTAATAATACCATAATGGAACAAGAAGTACTCCTTACAAAAATATGCCCTGAAAACTTAGAATTACCCCTCAATTCAACTGAATCAGAACGTCTAGTGTACAAATGGCCATGCACGTCAATATGTAACATTCCTAAACAATTTTTCAAGTCTTTACGCCAATTCCTCAATCAATATGTAAAAAGCAAAGACAAAATAAAAATGAAACTACGGCAAAATATGGATACCTGTCCAGTGCGCAAATACACAGGACTACAAGGACATTCATTGGCCTGCATTACAGGACCTACTTGTAAAACCACTTTCCATGATATCAAAAGAATATCAACACATCATTCAACTATAAGAAATCTAGTCTATAAACTGTACTATGCTAAAAGTCCTGCTTTAGCACTAGCAAATTTAAATAACATTCTTCTACGTGGTACAGCGAAAGACCTACTTCAAGAAATTGACTATATCCAGAAAAAATATTTTGGAAGTGAAAGCCATTTACAGAATGAAATAGCTTTAAACCAAATTAGCAACCTTTTGCTAAACACATACAAAAAAGAAATACTAACATTTAAAAGTACATCAGCTGAAGTACCAAACCATGTATGTGTATGTTGCCGCAGAACTTTTTATAAAAGTAACACGAAAACTGTAGACCTATCATATAAAATAGAAGACAATGAAGATTCTAAATGGTTTGAATTAGCTCTCTACCTTGCAGCAGAAAACAAATACGAAATAAGTGACCCCTTAATACTTTGCAGTTACTGCACTACAAAACTTGACAACAACCAAACTCCTTCACGTGCTATCACAAATAATTTGGAATTATACCCACTACCAAAACCCCTACAACAACTTAATTGATATGAGAGCATCATAATTCAAACAGTACACCCATTTCAAGCAATAATACGCCTTCAACCAAAAACAGTAAAAAATTACCTCCCTCTGAATTGGTAAAAGGCATACGTGGAAAAGTAGTTTATTTACCATTAGATCTAAATGAAAATGTGCATACTCTAGGAGTGCAACGTCCAAGCAATTTTTAATTATCTTAGTAAATGGAGTACCTACAAAAGACAAAAAAATATGGCAACAGCTGGTAGATTTACATAAAGTTAGACAAGCCTTACAATATCTTAAAGAAAATAATGAATATTACAAAGAAATTAATATTGAAGAAAACTTGAAAGATACAACTGAAATAATTCAAGAAACACAAGAAGCTGGTCAATTTGAGCTACTAGATCCTGCTACAATATCAAATACTTTAGACCATTATACAATTCATCCTTTGCACTCTAATGACACCATAGAAGATGCACTGGAAACATACCAAATGTGTCAAACAAAAGGATCACCAATCAGCATATGGGAAAAAAGTATAGAAGCACATGCTTTTCCTCTACTCTTTCCTACTGGCAAAGGCGGAAGGTATCATAATAGACCTATTCAAATATCAGCTTCAGAATACCGCTCATTACGGATGTATTCTGAAGATCCCAGATTTAGACAAAATGTGGAATACATATTCCACCTACTCTTTGAAAGTGAACTAGCAACTTTATGTTACGGAGTTGCACACATATTAAAATCAGGATCCCACTTTCAAAATATGACAGCTACACAATTATTACAAAAAGTGCAACAAAAGGATGAGGTTTTACAATCAAATATTACAAATCTATTAGCAAATATGCGTAGTACTAAAGAGTACTGGTTTCGATGTCATGGAGATGTACGTTGTATGATCAGAAACCTTGGCCCACCCACTTGGTTTTTTACATTAAGTTGTGCAGAATATGCATGGGAAGATTTACATGATTTCCTACGCATATCAAATAAAAACAAAACAAACATAGATATACTAACACCAGGATAACTTTGTTCTTTGGATCCTGTTAATGTTTCAAGATATTTTCACCATCGCTTCATTGCTATGCTACATTTTATTTGTAATAAAACTGTTCCTCCCCTTGGAGAAGTGCAACACTTCTTTTGGAGAAAAGAATACCAAGCCAGAGGAGCACCACATAGCCACATGCTTTTATGGATTAAAGATGCTCCTAAATTTGGCCAAGACAGTGATGCCACTGTTTTACAGTTTATTGAAAAATATGTCACTTGTGAAATTCCATCAGAATCCACAAATAGTGATCTTCATGCACAAACTTTACAATTTCAAAGACATAAATGTGGCCTTCAGTAAAGATGTGTTGAATACTGGATGGATTCTCCCCAGTTTGGGTGGTAGAGCTAAATGAAAGGCGACTGGGTTTATCTTCGCCGTTATCTTAAAAGGTCCAATGAATCTAGGTGAGAACTTGCCATGATGTACCCATCTGGGTAGAAACTTAGTCGACAGCCATACCTTCGTACCAATTTCCCATGTGGGGTTAGGTCTTCTCTTCTGGTCAGCCCATCTCTTGTAGTCTTCACGAGCCTTTTGTAGATTGGTCTGGGCTTCTTTTTGTCGGTTCCGTAGATTGTTCAGAAGTGTTTCCAAACAGTGGTATGTGTTTTGGATTGTATCCATAGGTACAATGAAATGGACTCATACCTGTGGTTGAATGTCTTGTGTTATTATATGAAAATTCAGCCAGGGGTAGAATATGATACCAGTCATTCTGTTCTTGATTACAGAAGCATCTGATGTATTGCTCCAAAGTGGCATTTAGGCGTTCGGTCTGTCCATTGCTCTTTGGGTGGAATCCTGAGGACAGGGATCTTTTTATCTCCAACAATTTACACAGACTTGCCCAGAATTTGGATGTAAATTGTGTGCCTCTGTCCGAGACTATAGTGTTAGGAAGTCCGTGTAACCTAACCACATCTCTTAAAAATACCTTGGCTGTAGTAGAAGCCGTTGGTGTTCCCTTGAGTGGTGAAAAATGAGCCAGCTTACTGAAGGAGTCCACCGTAACCATGATAGCAGAGTATCCTTGAGAAATGGGTAAATCTACTATGAAGTCAGTTGAAATGTGTTGCCAGGGACCTGCCGGTGGAAGGTCTTGTTGTAGCAGACCCAAGGGCTTGCAGTATGGATATTTGTTTTGGGCACACGTAGGGCAGGTGGTGAAATACTTTTTAACATCCTTGGTGATTGTAGGCCACCAGAAATGACGAGAAGTCAGTTCCAAGGTAGCTTTCTGTCCTTTATGTCCAGCGGCGGGAAGGTCGTGACACCATGACATAGCAAGATCACGTAACTCCTGAGTTGGTAGATATAAGGATTTGTCTTTGAAGAGGTAGTCACCAATCTAAGATTGTATAGTAATCTTAGATTGGTATGCTGTCTTTGCTCCCTTTGAGCTGTTTGTACTTGTTGGAGGAAGGAATTTACTGTGTTAATGAATCTTTTTCCTGCAAGCAAGATTTCATGGCCTTGAAATCCCTCTGTATCTTCTCCCATGCTTCGGGATAATGCATACGCCAATTGATTGTCTTTTCCTGGCAAATAAGTGATTCCAAAATCGAACTGGGAAAAGAAGTAAGCCCATCTTGCATGTCCAGAGTTTCGACACTCCATCTGCTGAAGGACCTTTAGGTTCCGATGATCGGTACGTACTTGGAACGGGTAAACGGCTCCTTTAAGCAGATGCCTCCATTCTTCACAGGCTTGTCTTATAGCCAAAAGCTCCTTTTCAAGTACAGAATAATTCCGTTCGCTGGAACTGAGTGTTCTAGAAAAATATGCGATGGGATGTTCCAACCCGTCCTCTTTTTGCTGCAACAGAGCTGCTCCTATTGCGCCACCTGAAGCGTCGGTTTCGACTATGAAAGGCTGGGATTGGTCTGGTTGCCTCAGAATAGGGGCTGAAACAAATGCTTCTTTAAGTTGTCTGAAAGCCTGCTCTGCCTTCAGATCCCATACAAACTTAACCCCTTTCTTGAGTAGGTTTGTGATCGGGAGCACTATGTCGGAGAAATTTGGGATGAATTTTCTATAAAAGTTTGAGAGTCCCAGAAATCTCTGTATGTCCTTGACACAAGTGGGTACAGGCCAATGTGAGATGGCCTTAGTCTTGGCTGGATCCATTTGCACCTTGTCAGCTGAAAGGATAAACCCCAGGTAAGGAACTGTGGTTGTCTCAAAAACGCATTTCTCTGGCTTGGCTAGCAGACTGTGTTGTCGCAGTCGTCGTAAAACTTCCTTAACATGATGACAATGTTCTGTTAGGGAAGTTGAATAAACAAGTATATCATCTAGATAAATCACTACTGTATTATACACCATATCAGCAAAGATCTTATCCATAAAACGCTGGAACTGTGCAGGAGCGTTGACCAGCCCAAACGGCATGACCCTGTATTCATAGTGGCCGAGAGGAGTTCTAAATGCCTTCTTCCATTCGTCTCCTTCACGAACTCTTAGAAGATGATAGGCTCCTCGGAGATCAAGCTTTGTGAATACAGAAGCCCCTTGGACAGCCTCTATGATGTCTTTCATCAAGGGCATGGGATATCTATCCCGTACTGTAAGGCTGTTTAAGCACCTGAAATCGATACAGGGTCTGAGTTCTGTAGTTCCCTTCTTGGAAATAAAAAAAAGAGAAGCTCCGGCTGAAGAGGATGACTCTCTGATGAGGCCATTTTGTAAATTGGTTGCCAAATATTCTTTAAGTGCTTCCTTTTCAGGTAAGGAAAGCGGGAACATCCTACCAAATGGCACTACTGCATCCGACACAAGATCAATCTTACAGTCCTCCTTCCGATGGGGCGGAAGGCTTCGTGGTTGAGTGTCTGCAAACACATCAGAGAATTCCTGATATTGTATCGGTACTGTGTTGACACTGCAGGAAGTATCTTGAAGGGACGCGTGTATCAGAGGAGGTGTTTCCACCGGTACTAAACAATTCTGCTCGCAATATTGAGACTGGAATCCTACTGTGTTCAGTTTCCAATCAATACAAGGGTTGTGCTGTCTGAGCCAGGGGATTCCCAGTATAACCGGGAAATGAGCTGCACGTATTAAATCGAAAGTCATGTATTCTTGATGAGCCGCCATCCTGATTCTTAATTCCTGGGTTTCATGAACAATTGGACCCGAAGTTAGAGGTGTGCCGTCAACCCCTTCCACGGGTATTGGGCGTATCTTTTGGCGCCTGGGGATTTTATGTTCCGTTGCCCATTTGTCGTCAATGAAATTGCCCGCGGCACCGCAATCCAGCATTGCCAAACATTCCACCGGGCTTTCCTGTTTCCAGTCTAAGTGGATCTTAATGACCATCAGGCTGCAATTATTGATCATAGCTGGCTGAGTAGTTTCACAGGGATTCACTGTCGAAACCCCTCCCTTTTCCCTGTTCAAGGTCAGGGTTTGTCGTTTCCCTGTCTCCTAGGTGGAACTTCAGGACAATCTCGTAATAAATGTGTATCGGATCCACTGTACATACACAGTCCTAGATCCTTACGCCTCTTTCTTTCGCTAGCGGTGAGGGGGCCTCGGGCCATACCAATCTGCATAGGCTCATCTGCAGACCATTTTTCAGGTAAGGGAGGGTGGTGAGGAATGGGTACAGTAAGTCTGGGTCTCTTCCTTTCTGCCTTCCTTTCGGCCATACGGAACTCAATTTGCAGAACTAAGGAGACTAGTTCCTGAAAAGTAGAAGGTCTGCCGACACAAGCTAATTCATCTTTGATATCGTCATGTAAACCGCGACGGAATATGGCTTGCTGTGCCGTCTCCGGCCAACCTGCTTCTGTAGCAACCTTCTGGAAATTGGTAACATAGGTTTGAACATCAGCTGGTCCTTGGCGTATGTCTAATAAAGTCTCAAAAGTAGAGTACAAAACTTCGGGTCTTTCAAACCTATCCCGGAAGCGTTGAACAAAATTACTGTAATCATTAAGGGCTGGGTCAGAGTTGGTAACTAGTGGAGTAGCCCATGCCAATGCATTCCCCACTAAGTTAGAAATCAAAAATCCCACCTTGGCCCTATCCAGTTCATATGTTTTCGGGCGAAAGGTATAGTGTACCAAACAGGCATCCAAGAATTCCTTCATTCTTCGGGGATTGCCGTCAAACCTGCCACAAGGTAATGCAATGGGAGGTAGATTTCCTCGGTTATCTTCTCTCTGTTGTACCTGTTGTCGCAGAGCTGTATTATCGGCTCTTAGTGACTGTACTTCTACTGTGAGGGCTTGAATAGCATTAACCAATTCCTGGTATTGCTCAAGGCTTGCCATGTTTTCTGGGCGTTGCAATCTCTCAGGTTCTTGCTGTTTAGTGTCTACAATTGTACCCGTATCACTCTCCCACTCCTCACCTGCGGTTTCTGAGTTGGCTTCCGAAGGCTCGTCTGAAGAAGTCTCCACAGGTTTCTCTCTCCAGGCTCTTGGGTTCTTCTTTTTCACCATCTTGCCCTTTTGTTTGAAGCGATAGGGCCGAGCTCCCCCGGAGGCCACTTTGCCAGTAAGGCTATACGCCCGGCAGCGGGGACTCCGGGGAGCCCACCCCAAATCAGGGAAAAGCCGCAGCAGAAAAACCCTGGGTAGTTTCAGGTGCGTTGGTCTGTTCAAATAAGTATTCGCAATGCTTCTTGGAATACTGCTCAGCGAATGGGTAATTCGCAATCCTTCTTGGAATCCCACTTCTTTAGAGTACTACATTTACCAGAATGCACTTGGGTGCAATGTCTAAGCTTTGGAAAAGATTCCAAGAACTCTGTGAGCAAGGTTAAGTAAAATAGACAGAAGGAGAGGTTACACAGGTCAGAGGAAGCACACAACTCAGGGGGCACGAGTTGAAGTGACAGCTGCTTGGAAAAGCGTGTGTTGAAAAGAACTGCAGATAGCAAGTCCCCGCTCGCTGAGTAAAAAAAGCCCCAGAGCGAACGCAGGTGTCTGCTGACTCCAGCAAAATAACAAACACACACGCTGGAAAATTAACAAGAAAATGCGGGCAGGGAAAGGTCCAAATTAAAGAGGAAATATTCCCCACAGGAAGCGTGTAGGCAAAATGTACGATAAAAGGCAGGCAGACAAACAATGGAAAGGCAAATGGGTAGAAAAACAAGGAGTAACACGAGACTGGAGCACTGTCAACTAGCGTTGGGAAAGAAATCAGTTGCAATGCACCGGTTGCCACACCTGACAGTTAATTATAGCCTCTGTTCCAGCAAGGCTAGAACGTAACGTCCAGGTAAAGGAGGAGCTCAGTCCTTCTTCCATTGTTTCCATCTCTTCCACAGGCTCCATGGGTGTTTCATGACAACTTATGGAATGCAAACATAGATGTGCAGTACATTGCAGACAATTCTACTGCAGTTGCACGATATGTCACAGCATACTTAACCAAAGCAGAAAGGACGGAGCTCCAAGACCTCTGGAATGACCTGTCATCAGATAAAACAGTGTCTCAGAAATTATACAGCTTGGGCATAAAAGTCTTGGTCTAGCCAAATCTAGAAAAAGAGTTCTAAAAACATACAAAGATATAGAAACAATAGCCAAACATGATCCCAACAGCCAAGACATTTTTAAAAACAATTTATTGGACGCATAATACCCAAACAGAAGTAATACTTTGGAAACCATGTGTCTATACAACATAGCCCAAAAATACACATACAAAAATAATATAAAACCTGATGAAAATAAAGGTAAATACAGAGTGACAAACTGTGAAGGCAGCTTAGTTAAACTCACTAAACCAAATTTCATTAATCATATTAAATTGTCATTGAAGAATCCTCAACATAAAGAAATATATTACATGTTGTCTTGATATGGGGAAAATCTTCCTCGGGACCAGCCCTTGAGAGCAAAGATTACCCAATTCAGCCCAAAATACAGGTTCTATTGTGCCGAGCAGTGAACTCATGCTAGTGACAAATGACACCTTCAAAAAGTTTTAGCATTTATTCTAAACAGTGAATTTCAGCAACATCTTGGGATTCAAGTTAGAGAAGATTACAAAACACAAACTTAGAGAAATACAAAATATAGAGAAACATAGAACTTAGAGAAACATAGAGAAACACAGTCTTACGCCCCTTCAATCAGCGCTGGGAGACCCTGGCCCTCATAAGCTAGCTGTAGCCAGCCCTGCTCAGAGGACAGCGCTGCAGGGTGCCGACAGAGAAGCAGGTTCCGGACACTCGATTTTGCTTGAACCAAGTCCACAGATTGATCTCCCACCTGAGTCATGTGGGCATGCATTTTTATAATCTCGTGCTGTCAGTCCATGACGCACAGTTCCAGAACCTTCCCTGTGCAAAATATAGGCTTGCTCATGGAAAAACCCAACTCTGTGAATTTGCACTGTGCTCCTTTCCTCTGCCCCTCCCTGCTTGGAGCCCATCTGCGCGAAAAAACTCAGGAATGTCTTATCAGTGCCTTCCCAGAGAAAAGAGGATTTGTTTACGAAACCATGCAGGGCTACAGAAAGGCAGAATATTCTAAGAGAAGTCGAGATGAATTAAGCCTATGTGAGCAAGCTCTAAAAGGCATGCACTCATAGCTTAGTGTTCATATCGCTTAAGACTGGCTATCTAAGCGCTATATAGGTGCCATAATGGTCCAAACACTCCAATAATGTGTATTAGCTACAGAGCTGGGGCCTTCGCCCTGCCTGTCTATCTACAATGCATAATGTGACCTACCACTCCTACTAGGCCTGCATATTCCTTGTAGCTCACTACTGCGTAATGGAAGTGCTACAACAGACTACTGTCAGCATTTTTGGCACATACTTTGAATAAACTATTGGCTTTCAGCGGCTAATGCTGTCATCTAAAGCCCTGATTGGCAAATTTGCAATTTTGTGTATCACTACACTCCACCCCTATTCAAAGTGTGTGCGACAATGCTGGCTAATACCCATCAACATAGTATGTAGTGCAGTGATAAAGACCTTGGGGCTTTGCAAGAGGTTTAAGCAAACTATCTTCTAGCGGTTAGTCAGCGTGGCATGCAAGGTTAGTAAAAACACTACCTAAACAAAAATGTACACAAAGTGAACAGTGACATATACCCTTGCCAAAACCTGGCCTACACAAAAATACCTACACAAAGTGAACATGGACATTTACTCTAGCCAAAACCTGGCCTACACAAAAATACCTAAATAATTATTGTATAACTGATTGTCAGTTAAAAAGCAGCATGCAGTTAGAATGTCAAGGCAATCCGGTGTAGTCTAATCTACAATGCACTATTGCATTTATGTATGGTTACCAATTCTAAACCTGGCAGCCTTTCACTCTAAGGGCTTACCCTCCCCCTGATCCCAGGGCATTCAAACGTGACTATGGGCTGTGTGACTAGACACTTCCCCCATGTATGTGGAACCCAACCAAAAACTATCTAATTTCATGAGCAAGGTGAACCCATGGGCACCAGGTTATCTGAATAAAAACAATTCTACTAATTTGCATGAAAGCTTGGCATGTGTTATTCATGCAATCAAAAGCAAGCGGTTTGATCCATATGTTTGCTGGTAACTGTAGCTCTGTGTGCCAGTGGGTTGAGGATGGTCGCCCCCACTCGGAGCGAAAAGCCAACACCTGCTGATTTAACAATGTTTGCCATAAAATGCATCGTGTGTATTTAGCAGTCTTGTTGACCTGCCCTATGGCAGAAAAAATGTCTTCATACCTAATATTTTGCCATCTGCAGTGGTGGCCAATACTTGTAGCAGTGTTGGGCGTATCAATTGGCCTCACTAGGCCAGAAGTTTTGTAGCAGAGCTGGCATCAGAACCCATAGTGGCTAGCTTATTGTGCACAGTTTCTATGTCAAAATCGTATAAAGCTCCTGTTACTCCCCGCCAATGTTCCCTCTAATTATTTTTCTCCAAGTGCGGAACTGGTTGCCTTTCGTGTGCACTTTATTTTCCATGTGTGCAACTGACTAACGAGGTAAGCCACTTTGTGAGCATGCGTAGTAAGTGAGTTACCATCTCCGAGGAGAGTTTGGAAAGGAATTTCCCCTTCCCAACAACTGCAATACTTTACAAATATGTGTATAATGTGCATCTTACCGCTCTTTTTCCAAACGCATAGGCTAAAAAAACAAATATTGTATATGTGATTATAAAGACAACTTAACAACCAGTTCAAGGGCTCAAGATATGCCACGGTAGCTAGCAAATGTACTCAAATGTAAAAAAAAATGTGTGCTTTATGCCACTGGAAAAACACTCATGTGTATTACAAAAATGTGTAAAATATTATTATTATTTTATTATTATTCTAAAAAACAAATATCGCTTTTCATAACTGATGTGGCTGTCCGAAAATCAGACCGGATACAATATTTGCAGATGGAATAATGGGAAACAAAAGGAATGTGACAAAACATGGCAATGGGAGTTCATGTGCCACTTTAATGAAGTAATTCAAGGGCCAGGAGAACATGCCTCTCATAATTTGTGTAAGGATGTTAATTGCATCAGAATAACTGCATCACTTAATATGATGATCAAAATTCCCTGGCTTCTGATTACTATCCGCATTACATTGTCATGTGAGTTGTGACAATACTTACTCAAAAAACTATCACTATCAATGTTTACTCCCTTAAAAACTGAAAAATATGCCCATCAAAGACACAGAAGTTGCCTTTTAGTTCCCTATCCTTTAGCAAACAACACATTTTCTTCACTGTACTGTACTGCTGAAACAACTGACTTGGTTTTTGAATGTTACTGATTTGCTCATCACCCACAAGGAGTGTTCTCCTCTGCCCTTCCACTCGTACCCCTCAACGGCTCCTGTGGTAGCCTCCAATACTAGTTGACAGGGTACTATAAAAACTGAGGGATTGCAGCAGTGGAACACTCACTGGGATATTTGGAGACCCATAATACTTTGCAATTAAAACATATTTAGTGCCTCACCATATGATAGGCATTTTAAGAATGTGTCATGAATCTGCATGTACACTATTATTTTGCAGTGCATACAAGATTGTTTGCAACTTATCCCACCCTTATATAGTTGGGTAGGATTATACAACTGATAAGTGAAACCGTTTCTGTATAGCAGCGAGTTACAATGCAATTTTTTGAGGTCTATGCTCAATGCACCTCTGAACACTTGAAAAGGATGCAGATTGTGTGAAAAGCTATTGACTGTCTGAATATCTGTTGCCCTACTACTATAGATTAGTAATACCGGGGTTAGTCCATACCCATTATCCCTTGCAAGCCAAGTAAATATTGCAATGTTACTCTCCACCGATAGGGTAATGTTAGCAATGCTAACGTAGGAGACGTTGAGCATGACATTTGTCTACACAAAATCCATAGAAAAAATGTATATTTGAGTTTTATAATGCATTAACTTGCAAGGGGCCCCCTTCAACGTGCTTGTGTCACATATGTTCCAAGAATAGAAACCACAGGATGAGGTTGAGTATCCAAGTAGCCCGCTTCCTTACGGTCAGTATCCGATATTTAAGATGATAGTTGGGTTATATAGTGTGGGTAACACTTTTATTATCATTATTATTAGGGTATTTATTGAGCGCGGGCATAGCTTTGGGAAGCAACAGAGCACTTTACAATCACAGTAAGGGAAGCAGAGAAAAAGGGAATGGGAGCTAACTGGTGGGCAATTTGCAGCAAGGGATCTACAAGCAACCAGGGTAGAATACAGTGAGGAGCAGATCACAGAGTCTCAGTATGGTGGGGAGTGCAGGGTGAGTGGACCTATGTGTTACAGAGGAGCCATTCCTTGAAAAGGAAGGTCTTGAGCTCTTTCCTGAATGGTAGCAGCAATGGGGTGAGTCTGATGACTGGCTCGTTCTTTTCTTCCTGGGCCATCGGAGTTCAAGTCTGCACATTTCCTGACTTCTGGTGGACCGCAGGCCTCTGTAGATGCAGAGTTTCTCAGTGAAGTAGCTTGGGGACTTCACGGTTACAGCCTTGTAGAGACTTGCCACAGTGCAGTTAGAGGAGGGTCAGGGTCGAATTTCCAGAGTCCTTTGATGAGCCATGCTGCAGCATGCAGACCACATCTCAGGGGTGCCAGTGTAGTGAAAAGGGCACTTTTGATAAGGCACCATGAATAATAGAAGGTCTGTTGGTTGAACGTTATTTAAATGACAACAAACATACAACAAGTGGATGTAAGTACAAATCTAGTAAACTTTTGCAGAGCCAAGAGAGGAAGTGTCCTGCTGTCCAGTAATATCTAAATAGGTTCTGGGGTAGAGTTTAGAGGTCTGAGTAAATGCGTGGTAGAGTAAAGTATAGGAGTCTTGGGTGGGGAGGAGACAGTATTTAGTTCATGTGTGCAGGCATAGCTTAACTAGATTTTTCTGTTCATGGAACCACTTTTTCATATTAGTTTTTACCTCTTGTGACTGCATTCTGTTTTTAGGTTTTTAAGGTCACACTTGCATAGTATGGTAATGTAAATGAGCTAGATCAGAATATCATGACTAGTTAATTATTTTAAGTGAAAGCAAATGTCAGGTAATTGCTGTGGCTTGTGCCTTATTAAATCTTATTGCATAGGTGAGAAATGTCTGTGTGCGCTGCCAAAAATCTTCTGAGCGGCACCCAGAAGGAAGCTGGGCAAGCGCACATGCGCACAGCTTAGAGGGAACATTGCTCCCCGCTGCCCCCGCAATTAATGATTCTAGCTCCCTAGCTATGCGCACTTTGGTAATGGGCCATAGAAATTGACTCCATTTGTAGCAGCTTGGTAGTACTAAGGAAACATTGCCTCGTGATAAATCTATGTCTAAGTGTATCACTGTAATAATAGAGGTGTGCATTACCAGCCTACAATTTGAATGTTGCCTTACTACTGGAAAATCTAACATGTTCACAGTTTCTACCTTGTGTGACTTGAAGAATACCCTTCTTGAAGTGGGATGCCTACCATATACAATATTAGTTTTAGATACAAACACCATACTATCATCCGGCAGTGGCCGTTTCATCGTACAATTGTGTAAAATGCATTTAGTCAAATTATAGTCCATAAAATCTTGGCGAGAACACTCGCTGCAGTTCTTGGTCAGAAAAACAAATCGTTGGATCCATTCACTGAAACATTTGGGCCTAGGATTTCATAAGCACCAGTCATATGAGTCAGTGACAAAAGATGCCCGACAATGTGCCAGGCCAGTACGCTAGCAATTCCATGTGGATACTCATTTGTAGCGCTTTTCCAAGGAATTATTCTACATGTCTACAATCAAAAGGTGACTCTTTGCATTAGTGTGCTGGAGACAGCTGTCCCCACAAAAACATGAAACTGGTTGGTTTAACAAAAAAAACGTGTCACACTATGTGTCATAAAATCAAACATCAAGTCAGTCATGGTTTCATTTACCCGCCTTAAGGCTGGCTGTAAAAGTATCCAGTGTTTCAAAGGTTACCAACTCAAATTAGGGCTCATATACTTGGCAGCATTACTAAAAATTAAGAACCTTAACCTACGCACAACTAACTTTGGTGTGCGCACTTATTTTATCTCAAAATATATTACGCTCCTGCTTGCATAATCCTGCTGCCCCAACAATTAAAAAAAAGCAAAGCACCTCTGGTTAAAGCAATTCAGTTGGAAGAGTAAAACATTTCGTTTTTTCAGATTCATCTCAAAAAGTGCATTTAAAAACCATTTTTCAATGTGTTAGCATTCAAGTGCTGTGTCACACAGCTGTTTGTGGTGCATGATGTCACAGTCCACAATAACTTTTGCTGAACTGGCACAGTGCAGACTTGGCTAGTTATCAAACATTTGATGCTGCACATTCAAATGATTCAGTTGCTAGAAATAACCTGGTTGATATGTTTTGCCTTTCTTGTTTAAAGGATTGTGGACAATCCTTTAAACAAGAAAGGCAAAACATATCAACCAGGTTATTTCTAGCAACTGAATCATTTGAATGTGCAGCATCAAATGTTTGATAACTAGCCAAGTCTGCACTGTGCCAGTTCAGCAAAAGTTATTACTCTGTTGGACACTTCTCGCAGGTTGCAGAACAAATGTCCTCATACGTCATGCATGTTAGCAGCATTGAGTGCAGTGCAGGACAGGTTCAAAGTTCACATATCATCTCGCAGTGACTCGCTTTCTCTGAGAATGCGTCTGCTTGACTGATCAGTGTCACCCGCAAATTGCACACATCTACCCCAATCATGGCACTCAACTGTCTTGGTTTTTTGCCTACGCAAAATACAAACAGAAATGTTAGGATTTCATCAAAAGTACAATGTCATTGTTATTCACTTTAGGATGTCATCAAAACTACAATATCAGTGTTATCCATCCCTTCCCTTAACACCACCCCCACCTTCAGAAGTCTCATCAGGTAACTACACACTTTATCATTGCTACCACAATTATTGGTCACCCTTCTGCATGTTACTGGGGGCTTATTTGCACTCAACCATACAGGGTGTAACTGCCTAATCACAAACTCATTTGTGCAATGCGATCATAGTTGGTCAATGGTACTTCAGACTGATCTGTGATTTTACAAAAGCCATATAATAAGTACCCAGGTCGCACTTCTCAATGGATCAATGCTTTTCTTTGTCACCAGAGCGATCACGAATGCCAGGCGCCAACTTGCTTCCAGTGTTTCATGATCTTGATTTAGGTTGCCCTGCTGGCATCACTCCATATTTCAAAGGTAAAGTCCTTCAGTCCAATACCACCTGCAGTTGCACAAGCAGCTTTGTTTATTTTTCTCCATACAGCTAGTGTCTTTCAAGCCTCTGGTTTTCTACTTGTCATTTTCCCAAAGGGTGTCTGCTGATTTCTTGGGCCACCCCTTTGAGCGCGATAGTCTGAATCAGTTTCTTTATTTGCTTCAACAAATCATTCATTCTTGCACTAAGCCGTGAGGCTTCTGGATCATGGCTAATGTGCAGTGTTCATGTTATACTCCAAAGCCCCGCTCTGCATGTTGTTTCTTGCAAAACGGCTACCTTTGTCAGTTTTGCTTCCATCTGGAACACCATAATGTCTTTGTCAGTTACTCCAGCCCTGGCAATGTAGCTTGCATTTTTGCCAGCTGTGTATTTTCACTTCTTAAAGCGCCTAGAGGTTTCTTCTCCAGTGCACAGCGCTTTACTTCAGTTCACATCACATGGAGTACTGGGATGCAGCTTGCACGGCAATGTCTCTTCACTTCACATCACATGGGGCATGGGGATGCAGCTTGCACAGCAATGTCTCTTGAAATGGGCAGCTGTCTTTTCTTAGCCCATTCACAGATGCACAGGTTCCCCAAATGTTCAGATGCGATGCGCCCATTTGCCATTCTGCATGCATCATTTGTTTTCCTTCCAGTGTTGATACTGGGCAAATTATTTACTTGTGATCAGCTCTGTTATTGCATGCCAGTGTCAGAAAGAATGCGTACATCAGCATGTGTAAGGTAGATTGTGCTCCTTTTCATTTTCTCACTCACAGCAATTATTGCCTTCAGTCCAGTTTCATCATTCTGTCTTTGCACCCCCCTCCTCAGTCTTTGCTCACACTGACGGTGTCTCTCACAAGGGATGGAATGCAGGAATGTCATTGTTTATCTTTCCTGTGCACATGGCAGCGCCATACCACGCAGCAAGCTTATCTCTTTGCCTATAACTCTTAAACTGGGGCGGCTTCAATGGAAGGCACTCGTTTCAGACAGTTCATTCAGATTAACTGTTTCCTGCATTGCTTCAGCAACTCAGAAAAGCTTTTATAAACACCATTTTACTGAACAGGAGCACAGCATCCTGCTTTCCTGCCTTCCTCCAACAGTTTTTTTTTCTTTCGTGCACCTCGTCCAAGACAGTGCAAGTTATCTTCAAGGCACAAGCTCTGCACAGCAAGACTCTTATTTTCAAAAGAGGCACATTTTCTTGTCATCAGATTCAACTCCATGTAATTTTGCCAAAATGTCTTTTTAGCCTGTTTTAAACTGATCAATGTCCCATTTAAAGGCATACATCTTTTCTTTTTCCTCATAACCTTGTAGTTTGGCTTCACAAACTCACTCCAATGCGATGTGCGATCTTTCAAAAGAATCCGCAACCCACGAAATCTTTGTGCTGTCTTATCACACACAGATATTTCATTCTGTTGTACCATTGCCAAATTAAAACCAATTATTTCAGTGCATTTAAAACATGTCATGTGTAGTGCTGCTCCCTGCACGTTTTTTCTCTGCAAGAGCAACCCACACTCTAGATGGCTTGTGGGCTGTTAATGTGTCAACAACATTTTTCACCATGTACCACAGTCAACAGGTCATTATTTCCAAAACATACATCACTTATAATGCAACAGTACTTTAATCCACGGCATAGCGTGGGAACAGTTACAAACTCTAGGGGCAATTTAGGGGCAATTTAGAAAAATATAAATTGGCTTTCCCCCCAAACCATTGCAAACTGATTCTGCAATTTCAAATCAATACACAAAAATCGAAAAGCCAAATGCCATTCACTCACTTTCTTTTTTAAGTGAGTCTCTCACCCATTGTAAACATGGCACAGCTAAAATGCAATGTAGCCATTTTAGTGTGTTTCCTTAAACAGAATGCACCACCAGCACATGGAATTTACAGTTGCCCAAAAAACAAACCCTTTAGGCTTTCAACACAGATGTTACTCTTTCTCCTAAACTCCGCTCATTCCCACGTTATCTTCAGGAATGTCAACACTTCAAAAGCATACATTTAAAAAGCGAACCTTCGCCTCCTTACATTACAGCCCCCCACTCGCTAGCACACTGGGGCTGGATTACAATGTTTAAATTACTATTCACAATTTGCATGTCAAATCCTCGCAACTATTTTCCCTGCCCTCATGACAGAATAGAGTTAGAACTCCGTCTCACTTTGCATTTCAAATTGCAACTTTAACTTGGGGAAATCGCATGATAAAATTCTTTCCTAATTGAACAGAAATCTTTCTTGACCATTCATCGGAGCGCTTTAAACATAGCCATTTCCCGCTTGTTTATCGCCATGTGCTCCCTGGCACCATTCCCAAGAAATAAGTCAGCCACGACTGATTTACTGAAGGAGAAAGTCTTAACCACACAAGCTATGGGCCGCGGCAAGCCGACACAAACATTGCTGTCTTTTTGAAGTCTCAGAGCTGCAGTGAGACCACCAAGGAAATGCGACAGCCTGCTCATCACTCTGCACTGTGTTCTCTCACACAATTTGTCATTTCACAGCAAGGCACTGCTCTGCACAAATCCCCAAGCTGCCACCAAATGTCTTGATATGGGAAAAATCTTCCTCGGGACCAGCCCTTGAGAGCAAAAATTACCCAATTCAGCCCAAAATACAGGTTCTATTGTGCCGAGCAATGAACTCATGCTAGTGACAAATGACACCTTCAAAAGGTTTTAGCATTTATTCTAAACAGTGAATTTCAGCAACATCTTGGGATTCAAGTTAGAGAAAATTACGAAACACAAACTTAGAGAAATACAAAATATAGAGAAACATAGAACTTAGAGAAACATAGAGAAACACAGTCTTACGCCCCTTCAATCAGCACTGGGAGACCCTGGCCCTCATAAGCTAGCTGTAGCCAGCCCCGCTCAGAGGACAGCGCTGCAGGGTGCCGACAGAGCAGCAGGTTCCGGACACTCGATTTTGCTCGAACCAAGTCCACAGATCGATCTCCCACCTGAGTCATGTGGGCATGCATTTTTATAATCTTGTGCTGTCAGTCCATGACGCACAGTTCCAGAACCTTCCCTGTGCAAAATATAGGCTTGCTCATGGAAAAAACCCAACTCTGTGAATTTCCACTGTGCTCCTTTCCTGTGCCCCTTCCTGCTTGGAGCCCATCTGCATGAAAACTCAGGAATGTCTTATCAGTGCCTTCCCAGAGAAAAGAGGATTTGTTTACGAAACCATGCAGGGCTACAGTTAGAAAGGCAGAATATTCTAAGAGAAGTCGAGATGAATTAAGCCTATGTGAACAAGCTCTAAAAGGCATGCACTCATAGCTTAGTGTTCATAGCACTTAAGATTGGCTATCTAAGCGCTATATAGGTGCCATAATGTTCCAAACACTTCAATAATTTCTATTAGCTACAGAACTGGGGCCTTCGCCCTGCCTGTCTATCTACAATGCATAATGTGACCTACCACTCCTACTAGGCCTGCATATTCCTTGTAGCTCACTACTGCGTAATGGAAACGCTACAACTACTACTGTCAGCATTTTTGGCACATACTTTGAATAAACTATTGGCTTTCAGCGGCTAATGCTGTCATCTAAAGCCCTGATTGGCGAATTTGCAATTTTGTGTATCACTACACATGTCCCTGCTACAACTCTTTAAACATAGAGAAAAGAAGAAGAAATACTAGAAATCTATGACTCATAAGAAGATGCTTTCAAAGCAAATGAAAGCACTATAGCTGATGTAAACTTTACACAATACAAAAAAATGTTGCACAATGAACAGCAAAACGAAGAAGAACTCCAGGCCCAAATAGATAAAGACACTCCTGATAGTAGTCAACCTTCTGTAACAGGAAGCCAAGAACCACTGGGAGAACCACTAATAATAAATGAGGCAGAATTAGCTATGATAGAAGTAGAAAACACCATGTGTCAGTATGAAGATAAAGAAGACTTAACTATACTACAATCAAAACTAAACAACGAACAACGTAGCATTTTTGAAGAAGTAACAAAACAAATTGCACATGGTGTACAACATGAAAATAAAGAATGTTCCTGCCATAATTATAAACCTATGCTACTGTACGTCAGTGGTGAAGCTGGTTCTGGCAAAACATTCCTAATCAAAATCATCAGTAAATTCCTTCAACAATTGACAAACAACAAACTGTCAGCTGTTGTCACTGCCCCCACAGGTTTAGCTGCCTACAACATAGGTGGTGTCACTTTACACGGATTACTACTATTGCCAGTAGAACACCAGAACAAATTAGACTATTACAAACTTTCTGCAGAAGCTGCAATGGAACTACGCAGAGTATTGAAACAAATGAAAATGCTACTAATAGATGAAGTGAGCATGGTCTCCAACCTAATGTTGGCTTTGATTCACATCAGATTACAAGAAGTACTGAAAAAAAACTATGAAGAGCTCTTTGCAGGAAGACGCATTATTGTTTTCAGAGATCTTCTTCAATTGACACCAGTAAAAGGGGAGCCTATTTTTAAAATATTAGGACACAAACTCTGCCGTAAAACTGTTGGCAGCATTGGAAATGTCAACCTTTGGCAACATTTCCAATACAGAGAATTAACAGAAAACATGCGGCAATCTGCAGATCTCACTTATGCCAACATCTTAAAAAGTATCAGCGTTGGTATGCTCTCTAAAGAAGCAGAAACAATATTGAAAACCCGGCAAATTAATGCACTTTGTGGCGATAATGCATGTGCTACAGATGTTATGGAACAATTAGCCCAGAAAAATGTCAATTGAATGGCCTTAATGCCAACTCTTGCCAGCTGTTTCAAATTCAATGAAATAATGTTAAGTAAAGAAATGCAACCAATAATGGAAATTAGCACCACAGACAAACTAGATGTACATGGTATGACACTACCTATGTGTGACCAAGCCACAACAAGACTAAATAGTTTAGAAAAATCAATCTCAAACACAGCAGGCTTAGAAAAGATATTAAAATTATCCTTAAATTGCAGAGTAATGCTTAAACGTAACCTTGACGTGGACCAAGGACTAGTTAATGGAGCACTGGGTACAGTTGTTGGCTTTCAAACATACCCACGTGACAACAAAATTCAGTTTGTCAATATACTCTTTGACAAACTTTCAGAAGTTAAAAGGATAGGACGCTCAACAGCTCGATTCCTTCTCTTCAAAGACATGTATGTACGCAGAGAACAATTTTCTCTAACTCTTGCATACGCAGTCATGATTCATAAATCACAAGGTCTTACCCTAGACAAAGCAATGATAGATACTGGTAACACAGTATTTAAAGAAGGCATGAGCTACATTGCACTATCACACTTACGTACACTTGACGGTCTATTTCTAATCAACTTTGATGCAAGTAAAATAAACGCTGATATTCCTTGCATTTTAGAATACAATAGACTTCGCTCACTAAACACTCCCCATCTAAACACATATTCTGTTCCACAAAAAGTAAAATGTTATAAAAGAAAAATAAATCAAACAGAAAAGCAACAGGATGTCACTGCAAATCCTCCAAAGAGAGTAAAAGAAAGTAATACTTCATCAAGTACCACAAGCAAAAAAGAATAAATTAGGGAAAGTAAACCAGGTACTTCTTCAAAGAAGGAAGACAAACTCCAAAAAAAGCAGTCAGATACACAACTACCTGGTCCATTTAAACTCTCAAATATAGTTGGTGTAAGTTGCTATGCAAATGTGGCAATGAATATTCTATTTCAATTACCACCAATTGTTGACAACATTTACTTACACAGTACAGACCCATTGTGTTTGCAAATGTTAGCACTTCACAGAAATGCAGCAAACAATCCTGACAACATGTATAGTGTTTATGGAATAAGACAACAATTGGACTACTGTGCTGGAATGGTGAAACTCACTATAAACTCACAGGAAGATCCACAAGAATTTCTAATATACTTACTACAAGTAGTGGAAAACAAAAACATACCTATAAATGAAATCTTCCAGATTTCATACATGTGGAAACATACATGCACTCTCTGCAACAATGTGACACAAGAAGAAATCCCCAATGAACGCTTCGTATATATATCAATACCTAATTGTGAATCCATTCCATTTCAGCAACTTGTACAAAATGCAAACCATGGTAGATTATGTTCTACCTGCAATTCAGATAATCGCTCCACGTTAGTAATACAAACACATAGTAAATACGTAATACTAATGCTTCTACGTTACAATGCAGATGGTACCAAAAACAACTGCAAGCTGACTGGATTCACACATGGTCAAATATCACTTGGTAAGAAAACCTTCACAACAATAGGTATAATCTACCACGCAGGAGCCACAACCAATTCAGTGCACTACACTGCATATATAAAAAAGAAATGTGGATGGTTTCAATGTAATGATAGTACCATTGCTCTAAAGCAGAGATTACCAGCAAATCTTACAAACGCTTATTTAATGTTCTTAAAACCAAAATTTGATAACTAAACTGTACTTAAACCTCAAGTAAACTTGTAGTAAAAAATATAAACTGTTAGAATATTCCAAAAGCTATCTAACTGCCCAAAGATTCTAAAACAATGAATCACATAAATGAATACCACTAAATTAGAGCAAAAATAGACAATTTGAATACACCCATTGGTATCTAACTGTCCCAAAATGTAACAATATCCAAACAGATAAATCAATACCACTAAAATATATCATAAAATAGACAGTTAGAATACGCCTACTGGTATCTAACTGCTCCCAAATTTCATAATATCCAAATAAATAATATGTTACTGCTCCAAAAAAAATGCAACAACCCAATGTATAAAGCATTAGACAGAAACAACAAATGAACACTGAAAACAAACAAACAAATAAACTATAGCATAACAGAAAAAGGGTATTTTTTTAATCCAACATGGATTTTTTTCGAACACAGAAACTGACCAAATTGCACAGCACTCAGGTTTGTAATCTACTAAATATGAGGGTCCCAAAAAAAAAATGTTGATTATACAATGTAAAAAGTCATTACAAAATACTAATACTAACATGCTATTTTCTTTTATCACAGAAATTAACAAGAAATACATGTACTCCAGTTACTAAACCAAACAGTAAGTATATTATACACTCTATGCCCTGGCCACAACCATCACAGCATATCACACCCATAGTATCTTATAACTTTGTTCCTTATAAATTTGTTTTTGACCCAAAGTTATAAGCAACTATAAATGTGATATGCTGCGGTGGTTGTGGACAGGGCATAGAGTGTTGGGTGCATGGCCAAATGGCCACAACCACCGCAGCAAATGGCCATGCACCCAACACTCTATGCCCTGGCCACAACCACCGCAGCATATCACACCCATCGATTAGAACATTTCAACTATGGTCTATGGAAACTTTTAATGTCCGTGGACATTACCAGTGTTCTTAGAACACTTTCAATTTGCCAGCGAACAATATGGACAGCGTCTTCAGAACACCCCCTACGAACATTTCAGGACAACACGAAAGTTCTTAGAACACTTTCAACTTGCCATCGAACAATACGGACAGCGTCTTCAGGACACCCCCTACGAACATTTCAGGACACCGCGAGAGTTCTTAGAACACTTTCAACTCAACAACGAACAATACGGACAGCATCCTCAGGACACCCCCTACGAACATTTCAGGACAACGCGTGTGTTCTTAGAACACACCCCCATTTTGTTTATGTGCGAACATTTCAGGACAACGCGAGAGTTCCTAGAACACTTTCAACTTGACAACGAACAATACGGGCAGCGTCCTCAGAACACCCCCATTTTGTTTATTTGCAAACCTTTCAGGACACCCCAAGTGTTCTCAGAACACTTTCAACTTGCCATCGAACAATACGGACCGCGTTTTCAGGACACCCCCTGCGAAAATTTCAGGACACCGAGACAGTTCTTAGAACACTTTCAACTTGCCATCGAACAATACGGACAGCATCTTCAGGACACCCCCTACGAACATTTCAGGACAACGTGAGAGTTCTTAGAACACTTTCAACTTGACAACGAACAATACGGACAGCGTCATCAGAACACCCCCATTTTGTTTATTTGCGAACATTTCAGGACACCCTGAGTGTTCTTAGAACACTTTCAACTTGCCCCAGAACAATACGGACAGCGTCCCCAGAACACCCCCATTTTGTTTATTTGCGAACATTTCAGGACACCGCGAGTATCCTTAGAACAGTTTCAGCTTGCTTGCGAACAAAACGGACACATATTGAGTCCTCAGAACACCCCCCATTCAGTTTATTTAGAACATTTCAGAACACCTGTGATGTCCGCAGACAAATTGAACACAAAAAGAACATCTACCACATAAAAAAGCACAACATTCATACCCTTCCATCATCCCCAAACACTTCTACACACCAACACACTCTACTAAATACACATTTTGAACAAACTTTCACTGCGCTGTCCGCGGACGTCCGCGAATCCAAGATGGCGGGCGCTACCGAAAATCTGACACGCTTCACGCTTAACACCGTCTAATCAGCGAACACGTTGCATGTCCGCGGATATCACACAAGCCGATTGGCCAATCAGGACACTGTCCGCGGAGCGAACAGGGAAGTGTGTCCATGGACCGAACACAGATATCACTAATTTTTTTTTTTACCTACTTTTTGGTCATTTTAAAAAAAACTACTGGATGGATTTTCACCAAATTTGCAAAAGCATGCTTTCGGGATCAAGCCACTGCTCCTGTTCCGAATTTGGTGAAAATCCGTCCAGCGGTTTGGGCTGTAGGTGCGAGCAAAATTCTTTCCCATTCAGTCTATGGGGAAAAAAAAAGTTTTGGGACCCCCCCTATAACTTTGCCCCCCCTGGATAAATCCTCCATTATTGGTTGCATTTCTTTACTTAACATTATTTCATTGAATTTGAGACAGCTTGCAAGAGTTGGCATTAAGGCCATACAATTGACATTTTTGTGGGCTAATTGTTCCATAACATCTGTAGCACATGCATTATCGCCATAAAGTGCATTAATGTGCCGGGTTTTCAATGTTGCTTCAGCTTCTTTTGAAAGTATACCAACTCTCAAACTTTTTAAAATGTTGGCATAAGTTAGATCTGCAGATTGGCGCATGTTATCTGTTAATTCTCTGTATTTGAAATGTTGCCAAAGGTTGACATTTCCAATGCTACCAACAGTTTTACGGCAGAGTTTGTGCCCTATTGTTTTAAAAATAGGTTCACCTTTTACTGGTGTTAATTGAAGCAGATCTCCAAAAACAATAATGTGTTTTCCTGCAAAGAGCTCTTCATAGTCTGTTTTGAGTACTTCTTGTAATCTGAGGTGAATCAAAGCTAACATCAGGTTGGAGACCAGGCTCACTTCATCTATTAGTAGCATTTTCATTTGTTTCAATACTCTGCTTCTGCAGAAAGTTTGTAATAGTCTAATTTGTTCTCGTTTTCTACTGGTTATAGTAGTAATCGGTGTAATGTAACACCACCTATGTTGTAGGCAGCTAAACCTGTGGGGGCAGTGAAAACAGCTGACAGTTTGTTGTTTGTCAATTGTTGAAGGAACTTACTAATGATGTTGATTAGGAATGTTTTGCCAGAACCAGCTTCACCACTGACGTACAGTAGTATAGGTTTATAATTATGGCAGGAACATTCTTTGTTTTCATGTTTTACACATGTGCAATTTGTTTTGTTACTTCTTGAAAAATGCTACTTTGCTCATTGTTTAGTTTTGATTGTAGTATAGTTAAGTCTTCCTTATCTTCATACTGACACATGGTGTTTTCTACTTCTATCATATCTAATTCTGCCTCATTTGTTATTAGTGGTTCTCCCAGTGATTCTTGGCTTCCTGTTACAGAAGGTTGACTACTGTCAGGAGTATCCTTATCTAGTTGGGCTTGGAGTTCTTCTTCATGTTGCTGTTCATTGTGCAACATTGTTTTGTACTGTGTAAAGTTTACATCAGTTATAGTGCTTTCATTTGCTTTGAAAGCATCTTTATATGAGTCATAGTTATCTAGTAATTGTTCTTCTTTTCTCCATGGCTTGAAGAGTTGTAGCAGGGACATGTAATATCCTTCTTTATGTTGAGGAGTCTTCAATGACAATTTGATATGATTAATTACATTTGGTTTAGTGAGTTTAACTAAGCTGCCTTCACAGTCTGTCACTCTATATTTACCTTTTTTTTCATCAGGTTTCATATTATTTTTGTATGTGTAGTTTTGGGCTATTTGGTATAGACACATGTTTTCCAAAGTATTACTTCTGTTTGGGTAGTATGTGTCCAATAAAATGTTTTTTAAAATGTCTTGGCTGTTGGGATCATGTTTGGCTATTGTTTCTATATCTTCATATGATTTTAGAACTCTTTTTCTAGATTTAGCTGGACCAAGACTTAGCCATACTATATTTTCAGATTTACCATACAATGAAGTACAAGTTAAACGATCAGCTGCTTCATAAGATCCACATTCTCTTTGGGTGAGCATTTTTATGCCCAAGCTGTATAATTTCTGAGATACTGTTTTATCTGATGACAGGTCATTCCAGAGGTCTTGGAGCTCTGTCTTTTCTGCTTTAGTTAAGTATGCTGTGACATATCGTGCAAATGCAGTAGAATTGTCTGCAATGTACTGCACATCTATGTTTGCATTCCATAAGTGGGCAATGATTGGATTATAATCATTGATATATTTTTCTTCTTCTTTTCTTTTTATGTAATATGTATTTTTAGGTGACTTACCTTTAACACTATGTCTAACTGAAGACATGAGGTTGTTTACTTGACCCGTATTTGTAACTGGTCTAGGGAAACCAAATCGGCATTTGGTGTAGTATTTGCCTTTGTTTTCGTATTTGCGACGACAATATTTTCCACATTTGTGTCTTTGAAATTGTAAAATCTGTGCACGAAGATCACTATTTGTGGCTTCTGATGGAATTTCACAAGTGACATATTTTTCAATAAACTGTAAAACAGTAGCATCACTGTCTTGACCAAATTTAGGAGCATCTTTAATCCATAAAAGCATGTGGATATGTGGTGCTCCTCTGGCTTGGTATTCTTTTCTCCAAAAGAAGTGTTGCACTTCTCCAAGGGGAGGAACAGTTTTATTGCAAATAAAATGTAGCATAGCAATGAAGCGATGGTGAAAATATCTTGAAACATTAACAGGATCCAAAGAACAAAGTTCTCCAGGTATTAGAATATCTATGTTTGTTTTGTTTTTATTTGATATGCGTAGGAAATCATGTAAATCTTCCCATGCATATTCTGCACAACTTAATGTAACAAACCAAGTGGGTGGGCCAAGGTTTCTGATCATACAACGTACATCTCCATGACGTCGAAACCAGTACTCTTTAGTACCACGCATATTTGCTAATAGATTTGTAATATTTGATTGTAAAACCTCATCCTTTTGTTGCACTTTCTCTAATAATTGTGTAGCTGTCATATTTTGAAAGTGTGATCCTGATTTTAATATGTGTGCAACTCCGTAACATAAAGTTGCTAGTTCACTTTCAAAGAGTAGGTGGAATATGTATTCCACATTTTGTCTAAATCTGGGATCTTCAGAATACATCCGTAATGAGCGGTATTCTGACGCTGATATTTGAATAGGTCTATCATCATACCTTCCTCCTTTGCCAGTAGGAAAGAGTAGAGGAAAAGCACGTGCTTCTATACTTTTTTCCCATATACTGATTGGCGATCCTTTTGTTTGACACATTTGGTAAGTTTCCAGTACATCTTGTACGGTGTCATTACAGTGCACAGGATGAATTGTATAATTGTCTAAAGTATTTGATATTGTAGCAGGATCTAGTAGCTCAAATTTACCAGCTTCTTGTGTTTCTTGAATTATTTCAGTTGTATCTTTCAAGTTTTCGTCAATATTAATTTCTTTGTAATATTCATTATTCTCTTTAAGATATTGGAAGGCTTGTCTAACTTTATATAAATCTACCAGCTGTTGCCATATTTTTTTGTCTTTTGTAGGTACTCCATTTACTAATATAATTAAAGATTGCTGCATTGGACGTTGCACTCCTAGAGTATGCACATTTTCTTTTAGATTTAATCGTAAATAAACTACTTTTCCACGAATGCCTTTTACCAATTCAGAGGGAGGTAATTTTGCTGTTTTTGTTTGAAGGCGTATTATTGCTTGAAATGGGTGTACTGTTTGAATTATGATGCTCTCATATAAATTAAGTTGTGGTAGAGGTTTTGGTACTGGGTATAATTCCAAATTATTTGTGATAGAACGTGAAGGAGTTTGGTTGTTGTCAAGTTTTGTAGTGCAGTAACTGCAAAGTATTAAGGGCTCAGTTATTTCATATTTGTTTTCTGCTACAAGGTAGAGAGCTAATTCAAACCATTTAGAATCTTCATTGTCTTCTATTTTGTATGATAGGTCCACAGTTTTGTGGTACTTTTATAAAAAATTCTACGGCAACATACACATACATGGTTTGGTACTTCAGCTGATGTACTTTTAAATTTTAGTATTTCTTTTTTGTATGTGTTTAGCAACAGGTTGTCATGTGTAGAATTGTTGCTTAATTGGTTTAAAGCTATTTCATTCTGTAAATGGCTTTCACTTCCAAAATATTTTTTCTGGATATAGTGAATTTCTTCAAGTAGGTCTTTTGCTGTACCATGTAGAAGGATGTTATTTAACTTTGCTAGTGCTAAAGCAGGACTTTTAGCATAGTACAGTTTATAGACTAGATTTCTTATAGTTGAATGATGTGTTGATATCCTTTTGATATCATGGAAAGTGGTTTTACAAGTAGGTCCTGTAATGCAGGCCAATGAATGTCCTTGTAGTCCTGTGTACTTGCGCACTGGACAGGTATCTATATTTTGCAGTAATTTAATTTTGATTTTGTCTTTGCTTTTTACATATTTATTGAGGAATTGGCGTAAAGATTTGAAACATTGTTTGGGAATGTTACACATTGACATGCATGGCCATTTGTACACTAGACATTCTGATTCAGTTGAATGGAGGGGTAATTCTAGGTTTTCAGGGCATATTTTTGTAAGAAGTACTTCTTGTTCCATTATGGTATTATTCACTTTTTCATAACCTCGACCACTGCTATGTATGGCAATTGTATTAGTTTGCTTTTGTTTGTACGCTTCTTCATTAAAATATGGTTCTGTGCTTGTAGTGTGATTCCATTCACCTCCGCTGATACTTAAGAAGTTCTTTCTGTTGATATTTCGCTTATTGAGAAGTCTTTTTTGTAATTTAGTTATTAGTTTTGTTAGTGGTTTCATTTTGTTTAACAGTAAAATAAATACATTTCTTTTGAGAAGAATTGCACTGTCCATCAATGCTTCTAAGATTAATTTCCTACGATAGGTTTTAAGCTTTGAACCTGATTCCTCTCCTGTTTTTATAAGATTTTGAAGGACTTTGTGACGGTATATTTTGGCTAAAATACTTTTATTGGTATGCTTACTTTGCACTATATTAAAATTTGAAGAAGTAGTTTTATCTGTACTGATAGCTGATTTCCTGTTAATTGTTTTTTGGTTTGTTTTACATTTTGATAGAGGATGCAAAGTTGTTGTACTTGAAACTTCTTGTGTTTCACTAAATGACTGTATTAGCTGTTTTGTTTCAACTTTTTTTTACAAATTCTGCTAGAGATGGATGCTTATGTTGGACACCTTTATTTTCATTTGCTCTACTTTTGCGTTCGTTGCTTTCTACGGACTTGACTTTTGGTAGGCATTCTTTAGGGTCTGTTGAAAAAAATAAAGAAGATATGGGTTGGGGTGCTCTGGAATGTATGTGTGCTCTGTGCATGAGTGTTTGAGTAAGATGATAAAGATGTATGTAATGGTGTGTGATTGTGCATTGGGAACTAAAACTAGTAGGGATAGGTATGCTTGAATTTATGTGTTATTAAACTGGGGTTCAGATGACAAAAAAAAGTAAGCTAGTGGTGTGGAAAAGTACAAATAGTAAATCTAATGTATACAATTAAAACAGTTGTTTGTTCTATAATATGAAAATTGTAGTGGTTCAGTTGGCTAATTTGTTTGTCCAAAAATAGAAATTTGTGGGCCATTCTGGCTGTAAATCGCTGTTTAAGACATGGACATTTTTGGACAAAATGGTACAAAATCTCTATTTTTAGAAACCGAAATAGCTCGTATTAATGTTATAGTATATTTGATTAATAATACAAATATTATGGTCATATTTTACTTACTTTTTTTAAAATTAACAGGTAACTTCTTAGTTTTTCTTTCTTCTTCGAATTCGGCTGCTTCTTTTCAGGAAACTGGTCTTCACTGCAATTGTAAAAGCTTCAAATTAGTAACTTTGTTTGTATATAGCACTGTTCTTAATTTAGATATTGATTTTTTTAATTGAAATCCTCAGTGCCTTCTGTAAAACCATTAAACTAATTTATTTACATAAGATACATTGCATCAGTTCAGTACATATGATATGTTCTTAATGAACAAATTGTATTGAATGACTAACTGTAGCAAAAAAAAAATCTTTACTATGTCTTGTGAAATTTATAATATATTAGTGAATACCACTATTTCTGTAAGTAAACTGTTCTAGGTAATGGCGCCTCAATGTCATGTCTAATTTAAAGTAATTAAGTAAATAAATAAATAAAAACAAAAAATATGAAATTGTATAAGTATTTTTATAAAGGTTTAAACATAGATTGTGTTTGCATGCAATTTTGTTTGAATATATGTAGTCTATATATTTCATTTAAAAAATGTTAGTTTAACATGATTTGAGTGTGTGTGTATAAATAAAGTAAAAAGTATAAAGGTTTATAAGTGATAGTTGATTTTCGGAAATTGAAAGAAGTACAGTAAATTCATTTTACAGATTTTACAAGGTAAAAGTCTGTTTGAAAATGTGTTCATCTACTATACAGAAAATATGCATACCTGAAGTTTGTGTTCATGCATATGGATATGCATGGAGCTACAAGTAGAAATCTTGAAGACTTGTACAGTATTTCTGGTAGATGCTGCTTGCCAATGATATGACACTTGTACTCAGAGAGATTCAGAGTACATTTGCAGTGCTGATCTATGATGATGCAGTTAGATGTAGAGGTCTTGAATGTGATTGGTGCATGGTCATGTGATTTTTGAGGCACATCCAATGAGGGAATGGCAGAGAGAGTGTAGTGGAAATGGTAGAAGGGCTGTTCATGTTACGATATGTCTGCGGACATGGCGGTAGTTTGCGGACATCGGGAGTTACATCCGGGGATTTTTGGGTTCAGAAGTCATGCAAATGAGAATAAGCACTGAAAGGGATTGGTCAGGAAAGTTTGGTGGGTGTGTTGTGCCAGGAGAGATTTTCTCAGATACTCTTTTTGATGAGAGAACAAAAGATAGCTATGGCTGTGTGTTTCAGAAAACAGATTGTTTGGATTTTAGGAGATTCGTGGATACATTGGTTGAAGGTGCATGCAGAAAGCTGTGGAGTAGCTGTAGATCTTGGATTCCCACATGTGGAAGTACACTGGCATGGAGTACGTGGAATGAAGTGGTTGGACTTGCTACCTCTCTGTGCTACTTTGGAGACAGAGCAACATCCAGACATAATTGTAATTCATTGTGGAGGGAACAGTTTAGGACATGTGACTGGAATTTATTTGCAATTTGCTATGAAAGAAGGACTTAGGAAGGTTATGGACATGTTTCCTAATTCTCAAGTGATATTTTCACGGATTGCGCAGGGACAAATGTGGCTTCGTTCTTTTTCATTTGGTCCACAAATTGAAAAAGCAAGGCGCAATGTTAATAAGGCTGTTTGTGGCTTTCTAAGAGATTTTGGCATGTCTTCTTTTCACAATGAAAATATTATGTTTTGTAGTACATACATTTTTCGCAGAGATGGAGTCCATCTTACTTATGCTGGCAATCAGATTTTTCTGAGAAATGTACAAAATGCATTGCGACCTTTTTTGGAATTACAACAACGATTTTGAAGTAGATGTTAAGCATTTACAATTTTTGACTTACAAACACCACCCAAAGGCTCTTTTCAGAGCCACCACTTCTTTCCAGAGAAAATTACAATGTTTGTGATGGAGTAGCAACCCAATTTTTTTAATGTTCTCGAACTGTCCGCGGACTTCTAAAAAATAGAAAGAGCCCTGCTTCATTTATTTTCACTTCTATTTTTTAACTGGGAAAGGCGGCTCTGAAAAGAGCCTTATATTTTTTTGATTTTTGTAATTTTGTATTTTTTTGGGTTTTTCAAACACGACACACTAGGAGAGGAGGGTAAGGGAGGGTAAAGGGGGGACACCAACCACAGAGATAAGAAAGGGCGACCTGAGAGAGGAAGATGTAGAGTGGGTTTTATTTGGGTAGTGAGCAGGTCTTCTCGTGCTCTGAGACGATACTCTCAAAAGCACTCTGAAGTCGCTCCCCCCTGCAGAGTACTGTGTCACAGTACATACATACAACTGTGACCCTCGAAAGGTAAGGGTCATCAGCATTCTGTATGGCCTGTGAGGCAGCTTGAGAAAGACGCTGTCCCACAGAGGTGGTCCTTGTGGTGACAGGATCAGAAACAGAGGATGAAGTAGAGGAAATTAACCTGCTACGTTCTTCGCAAGGTACAACCCTGTGAATAGCCCCAGAGTGAAATGACCTCAGGTGTCACTTCATAGTAGTGGTCCCAAAGCTGTACTTACCGTGCTTCCCGCGACTGAGTATCATTTTGCACTCATTGCAGGTAACACGGTTCGCACGAGCCTTAGGACCATTCCCATGAATGGTAAATAACCGCCACACCCAAGACTCACGCCTAGTGCGGGTAGTAGGGATTTCCTCTACCTCATTCTCATCATCCTCTTCTTCCTCCTCCGCATCCTCACTCCTGTTCCCCTCTTCAGGCCCTTGGGGAGGTGGTGGTGGTGGAGGGGGTGGGGGTGGTGCTGAAGCAGGTGCAGCACCAAGTGGCAGTTCAGCAGCCAAGGATGCCATCTCGATGATGGTGTAGTCTGCAGGTGGCAGCAAAAATCACTGTGTTCTGAAGAATAGCCAGAAACACAATGGGAATAAGCTCTTGGGCGTGGTCTTTTATAGGGGTGCTTCTGCGCGGTCCGCGGACTTGCGCACTGTCCGCGGACAGATTGAACACAAAAAAAGGATCGGAAAGTTTCAAAAGGTATATAGAAACTCAAGATTGCTATGTGGGACTTGTGCCATGGTGAGATTTTATTGAAAAATATTATGGATTAACTGAAAATGTACTTTTAAATTGTTCGGGGACACGAACAGTGTCCGCATTTCAGGACACACGATGAGCGTGGGCGCCGTCATATGATCTGTTTGCGAACTAGTCCGCGAAGGAAGCGCCTGTCCGCAGGACACCAAGTGCACGGAGATTGGTTAGCGCATGCGCATTGATGTCCTACGGACACTGTTCGGGTTCTGAAGTAATTAAAAAACTGCATCACACGTGAAACGAACATTTCAGGACACCGCGTGTGTTCTTAGAACAGTTTAAACTTGGTAGCAAACAGTAAGGACAGATATAGTGTTCTAAAGGACACGTGTAATTTAGTTTATGTACGAACATTTCAGGACACCAATTGTGTTCTTAGAACAGTTTCAATTGGGTAGCGAACACTACGAACAGGTATAGTGTTCTTCAGGACACCTCCATTTTTGTTTACGTACGAACATTTCAGGACACCAATAGCGTTCTTAGAACAGTTTGAACTTGCTAGCGAACAGTACCGGACAGGTATAGTGTTCTTTAGGACACTTTAATTTTTGTTTGTTTACGAACAATTCAGGACACCGCGTGCGTTCTAAGTACAGTTTCATGTTGCTAGCGAACACTACGAACAGTTGTACTGTTGTTCAAGACACATCATTTTCGTTTATTTACGAACATTTCAGGACACCAATTGTGTACTTAGGACAGTTTTAAGTTGATAGTGAACATTACGGACAGATATAGTGTTCTTTATAACACTTTAATTTTGGTTTCTTTACGAACATTTCAGGACACCACGTGTGTTCTTAGAACAGTTTCAACTTGCTAGCGAACAGTACGAACAGGTGTGGTGTTCTTCAGGACACCTCCATTTTCGTTTATGTACGAACATTTCAGAACACTCGCACTGTCCGTGGACACTTTTATTGTTTTAAAAAAAAAACGAAAACTATTCACAATACAATATAAAAATTAAACTTTATTTAACATATATTAATAATTTATGACAGAGAAGGTGAGGCAGAAACAGAAACAATAACAGGAGAATTTGGGGTTTCAACATGATTGGTATTAGGTGAAGAAGGGATGGAAATCTCATCAAAACGTTTTGGATTATGGAGAGGGTTTGGGGATAATTGACTGGGATATGGTGAGGAGTGACAAGTACATGTGGGGCAATGGTACAAGGTTTTTGGTTTGAAATGATTTTCTACAAAAGTTTTTAAATTATTAAAATTAGCCAACAATACATCCATTTTTTCTTCTATATTGTGAAGACTGTTATCCATAACAGGGTTTTCTGAAGTTTTTTCTATTCTGGTATGCTCTGTACAAAAAAATAATATATATGTTAAATGTATATAAAAAAAAATAATAAATAAATGGTTTATATTATAAAGTGTTTACCATTAGTTTCACTATCTTGTGACATTTCTTCATGTGGGAAATTGTCCTCTAGCCATTCCAGAGTACTAGACATTTCTGTGAGAAAAAAAAAAAAAAAGATAATATATTTTTTAATCTAATACAGAAAGTTTATAAATATATGAGTAAAATGAAGTACACTTACTATTTCTGGTAAGATAAGTCCTGTGTATTCAGTGGGTCTGGTCTTGTTCTCAGTTCTGTTGTGTCTGTGAGGTAATTATGTTGGAAGCCAATTTATCTTCTTGTGGTATATTCCATTTCAGAACATATTGTATTTAAATGAATGGTTAGTGTGTTACATATATGGTTACATTTCTTATGTATTACTATATATAATGTGTTTGTGTGCTGCTTTTTGAATTTGTTAAATGTTCCTATATTATGATATAACAATCAAACATACCCCCCTCACCCCCCCAGAGTTTTTAGGTAGTGGTACTGTTCTCCGAACATGTCCGCGAACATTAAATAAGTTCGCGGACATCAAGTTCATAAGAAGAGATCTAGTCAGTTCCATATGACATGTATATAAAGTCAAAGTCATTATTGTTAAGTTGTGCTACTAAAAAACTATGAAATTCAGTGAAAAAACTTTGTTAAAGGGACGTTATGGTTAAGTTGCGCTACTAAAAACCTATGAAATTCAGTGAAAAAAACTTTGTTAAAGGGACGTTATGGTTAAGTTGCGCTACTAAAAACCTATGAAATTCAGTGAAAAAACTTTGTTAAAGGGACGTTATGGTTCCAAGTAAAACCGAAAAACCCTTGAAATTCGGCAGTTATGGTAAGATAAGCAACCATAACTCGCGCCGCCACCGTGCACTGCTAACACTAACACCCAGGACATCAAAGATGACATCACAAATGTCATTGATGACATCACTGATGACATCACATGTGCATTTACCTTTCATGGAAAGTCTGTACAAGGGATTCTTAGTGTAATGTTAATAAAAAAAGTGTCAAAGATTATTGGAATAAATATCAAGTGCTAATCAGTGCATTAAGCTATGCATTGATATAAATAGCATTCTATTATTAACTTCCATCCAGTATACTAAGGTACACATGTAGAAACATAGGCATTGTGTGCAGCATACATGATGGAGGTGCAATATTCATAAGCTTGCCATGTTGAATATTGAAATGATAACTCTTTTCATATTAGAGTTTTGCGTAAAGTGAAACTTGTGATAAGTAGGTAATAAAACCCACTTACTACATAATTGCATTATTATACACAAATCACAAAGAGACAACACCACATACAAATATGAATATATACAAGGGAATTGAAGTAGGAAAAAGAAACAGCAATAGTAGCAGAAAGTGTTCATAACCTAACTGATTACCTTTATGGAGAGAAATGATTGCTCTGTTTCAAAGCTGTTACTTACCCTATCTATATATATCACATGATGTGTCTGGACCCTAAGAAAAATAGTGTCAGTACAACATATAAAAATATGACCATATACAGGGAACGCACAGTAATAAAAAAAACATCAAAAGTATCAGAAAGTGCTGATAAATCTACTGATAATTTTAATGCACAAAAAGGATTGCTGTCTTTCAAGGTTGTGACTTCTCCTATGTATATGTTTCATATGATATGACTGGACCATAAGGGAATTATTCTAAGAACATACTTGAAAGATAAGTCTACGAATATAGTAATTTACAATTTTTAGTTCCTGACTGTTACTGAAGAAAATCATGTGGCCTAGATATGTCAGGAAAGGAAAAAAAGGGAGAGCCAGCCACGTGATGTTATCAGTGATGTCATCAATGACATTTGTGATGTCATCTTTGATGTCCTGGGTGTTAGTGTTAGCAGTGCACGGTGGCGGCGCGAGTTATGGTTGCTTATCTTACCATAACTGCCGAATTTCAAGGGTTTTTCGGTTTTACTTGGAACCATAACGTCCCTTTAACAAAGTTTTTTCACTGAATTTCATAGGTTTTTAGTACCGCAACTTAACCATAACGTCCCTTTAACAATGTTTTTTTCACTGAATATATATATTTATAGGGCCACATGTGAATTTGAGTGTGTGTGTGTCAGGGAATTCAGATTTACATGAAGCATAAAATGCTGTTGCACAAGGTACACAAAAGGAATATTTAACGAAGTAAATCACAAGTCAAAACGTTGTTAGGTCTTCATAGATCTGTATCAGAAACAATCCTGTGAAGACAAAAACTATTCTGTCTTCTCGTGTTCATCTCTAAGATTTGGATAGATTCGACCAAGTGAAGAAGGTAGATAACAAGGAGCAGCTGCAATTATGGGTAACCAATTCATAACAAATGTTACATTCTGGGATCATCTCGTGGAGAACAAAAAAGTGGGAGACATAAAATGATACAACAGGAAGTGGAGTCATAAGTCCAACATTATAATCATGTTCAATCTAGATAAAACATTTCAGTGAGAATTCATCATTGAGTCCTCTAGGAAGTAAGGTGTCAAGATAGTGAATCCAAAATGTCTCTCTGCGAAACAACTTGGCTTGGTAATTACCGCCTCGAGATGGTTTTTTTACCACTTCTAAAACTTGAAATTTAACTTGTGCAACCGTGTGGCTATTTTCTAGAAAATGTCTAGCAAGGGGTGATTTGTTGTTTTTACACCTGATGCTAGATTTGTGTTCGGTCACTCTTTCTTTGATAGCTCTCGTGGTTTGTCCTACATATAGTTTCCCGCAAGGGCATTTGATGGCATATATGACGCCTGTGGTCATAGATGTTGCATAGTCTCTTAGTTTGATTTTTTTCCCGGTGTGCGGGTGCGAGATTGTTTTTCCCCTAATTACACTGTTCCAATTTGTGCAACACAAGCACGGGAATGTACCAGTCTTTTTTGATTTAAGTACGCATTGCTTCTCTGTTGGCGGTCTTTCAGCATTCACCAGCTTATCACAGACGTTCTGTCCATCTTTAAATGCTATCATGGGTGGATTGGGGAACAGTTCATGTAGTACCGGGTCATTTTGTAGGATATGCCGATGTTTCCTTATGGCTTTGCCCACCTGAAAGCTCTACCTCGAGTATTTAGATATATGTACTAAAGGTGTTTCCTTCTTTTTCTCCTGTTAATAAATGTTCTTTGCTGATCGAGTCTGATCTCTGTTTTGCTTCCTGTAGTACTGTTTTGGGATATCCCCTTGATTCAAATTTGTCCATTAGCATAGAGCATTCTGTGTTTAGGCCAGATGGGTCCGGTGTAATCCGTTTGAGCCTGAGAATTTGGCTGAAACGTAAACCTTTGAGCATCGATTTCGGGTGTGAGCTTGTGAAGTGTAGTAAGTTATTTACATCCGTTGTTTTGTGGTATGGCGAAGTCTTGATCCGATTGTTTTTAATCTCTAGGCTGACATCCAGAAAGTGTAGTGTTGGTGTTCCCACTTCCATTGTGAATTTGATGTGATTATGTACTAAATTCAAATAGTTAAAAAATTAGTCCAGTTCTTCTCGGGTACCACACCAGATGCCAAACACGTCATCTATGTAATGTTTCCATGTGAGTAACTTGCATGACCATTCCGGGTGGTCTAATACATAACGATTTTCAAACATGTACATGAATGTATTTGCATACAATGGGGACATAGATGAGCCCATAGATGTTCCTGTAGTCTGCAGATAATACTTTCTTTGGAATCGGAAATAGCTGTTGTACAATATGAGATCAAGGAGTTTCAAGATCAACTGGGTATGGCCTTTGGTGGTAGTTGAATTTGATACAAGCCATTCGACTTCTCTAATGCCTTCTACGTGGGGTATGGACGTGTAGATGCTGAAAATTAGACAGTCGGTACTGAGAGCTGAGATTTCATTAATACAATTTAAGAAATCAATGGTGTCACGAAGATAAGTGGGTGTCTCTTGTACCAGTTGTTGCAGAGATCTGTTGATGTATACTGCCCGGGGGTCAAAATGCTGTCAGTACCAGCCACTATTGGTCTCAGAGGAGGATTGATAGGGTTCTTGTGGATCATCGGGAGTCCATAGAAGACCGGGGTGATGGGATTGGGGTTTCTCAAGAATTCACTTGTTTTCATGTCAATCCAGTTCTGGTCAAGACCTTCTTCAATGATATTTTCAATTAGTGTCTTAATTTTATGAACGGGATCTTTGTCCAATTTAGTCTAGGTATTCTGATCATTTAGGAGTTCTAGGCATTTCTGTGTGTAGTTCTCAGTGTCCATCACTACAATTGCTCCTCCTTTATCCGCAGGCTTAAATGTCAACTCTTCATCCTTAGCTGGTGATTCGATATGATCGAGTTGACATTTTTTGACATTAATTGGGGATGTTTTTCCAAAAGTTGATCCTCTCCAGTCAAGTAATGGGTTCTGAATATAAGGATCGAAATTACTTTTGGGGCGGAATTCTAGAGTTCCATCCTCTGAGGTGGTGGGTCCCATATCTAGTTCGGTACCAAAGAAGATTTTCAGTCTCAATTTCCTAAGTAATCTATGGAAAGATACTTTTTCTTCAAATAAATTTGTGTTTCTAGTTGGCACGAAAGAGAGTCCTCGGTTCAACATATCGAGTTGATTACTTGACAGGTTTTTATTGGATATATTCACCACTAGATTTTTAGTTATTTGTTTTTTCTTTTTTGTGTTCCCTTTGCATCTCCTCGTTTTTCTTTTGGCCTGTCCCATGTCCCGTGTTCCTAAAAAAACACCTGATGTTCTTGGACTAGTCGGCGTCGGTGGTCTTTCTGGATTGGTTGAGGTTGACTCTTCTGATCTAGTGTCTTCGTTGGCTTTATCTGTTGGCCATCCTCTTTCTTCCTGTTGGATGGGGTCACCAATGCTGCTACTACTACTGTCGCTGCCGGAGTTGTTAGGATTTGGATTGTTCGGTTTGTTCCTTTGGTTGCGATGATGGTAAACTCTTGCCATGTGCAAACAATCTCGTTGAGGTAATCAAAGGTATCCCTCTTGAATTTCCTTAGTTTATGTTGTTCAATTTCAGATTTATAATTTGCAAGTTTCAAGTTAATGTCGTTCAGTAAGTCTGACAGTTCTTCTGAGGACTTGAATTTGCTCAGCTGAGTCTTTAGAGTAGTTACTTCCGTGTCTATAGATGATAATGATTCAGACAGTTCTTCAATTGTCAAGAGAATCAAGTCTAATGAACATGTATTCAAAATTTGGTCCCATTTCTCCACAAATGTTTTGTTCTCGCTGTACAGGGTTGGTTGCAGATAGACTCTTAGCCCCCGTGGTATTTTTTGTGACTTGTAATATTCCACCAACGTGGTGGCGTGTAACTTTTGTGAGATCTCTCTCCTAATGAGTTTTTCTAATTGGAAAATTAGTCGTTCTGAGTTAGCTCTACTTTGTAGAGATTTATCTGTGTCCTTAATTAGGGACAATATACGTTTAGCTTCATCAGCGTTGAACGCTAATGTTGCTCGTTTGTCTGTGAGCTCATTGATTCGTGAGAAGGACATATTCTGGTAATGTTTAATCACAGTTGAGTGCTGCCTCCTGATTGTGCCACACTGGTGTGAGAACCAGTGACAAAGAACTGCAATCAGGGAATTAGGTGGAGCACTCCTAAATTACAAAAGTTAGCGTTTTAAAATTAAAGATAGAAAAATATTTTTAGTAATTTTTAGGTGCAGGGGAGGAAAAGTGTCCCTGGCACAGAGCCATCACAATACAATAGCACAAAGAAAAGAGGATCCGTAAGTGGAACCCTCCCGTCCCCTGCACACCTTACAATCCCGCCACAGGACAGTCAAATCATTAGTCATTGAAACCTATGTGGATACGAGTTTGTTTAGTTTGTACATTCAAAAAAACCCAGATATAGATATGAATATAAAGAAATATTTAATGGTAAAGTGAGCAAAACAAATAAGCCAAAACATTGTTTTGCAGTTCAATTTAAAAGTGGCTGACGCGTTTCGAGAAAAACATTCACTTCTTCCAGAGCCAGATGGTAATTCTGAACTGCAATATTGGAGATAAAATATAAAAGAGAGAGACCATAAGGCATAAGCCAATGTAAATGCAAATAAATGCACATCATCACATAAATTCAAACACAAAAGCTATTATACTTTCATCAAATGTTGCTGTAAAAAGATCTTTAACATTCAAGATCTTTATCAGAACTCACTGACAGTCACGTGTTGACAGCAACCCCACTTGGGGTGCTGTATGATCCAAGTGAGGATTTAGTCCAAATATCAACTTACACAGTAATGGTCTTAACAGGATTCTAATCTCTCACTTATAGTGGTTCTAGCACTATAGAATCTAAATCAGGATAATGAATATAGAAGGAATGGAACCGGGCACTCACCAATCTAAGATGTTAGAAGTGGACACAATAATATGTCTAGTGAAGGTTCCATAAGACGGTAGCCATGTTTCATAGGTAGTGCGGCAAAAAAGTCGATCCTGCAAGAAAATGGTGAACTTAGATGAAGAAGACATGAGGCAACTGTGTGGTGGCTGGGGTTAAGGAAATCACAAAAGTGACTCACCAGGGTGGAAGAATCCTAGTGATATATCCAGTCGGATCTATAATTTGTAGGTGGAGCCGCGCAGCGTCATGCCGTGTAGAACTCTTGCATGCAAAATCCTATTTCTTAATAGGGCGCTGAAAAGAGCACACGGCCGCGTTAAGGAGAAAAGGTCAATGGCGGTATGGGAATAGATAGTGCATATCTATAGTTTGGATGGCTTGCCAAGTAGAATCAAGGCACTGAAGCCAGTGAGAAGTATAACCGGCGAGCGGATGATGGTCCCAGAAGGATGTAGACGCGGGTGGTCTGCGGCGCGTCCTTTGTGTAGAAAGTGAAACTATCGTGTTGTGGACAGTGAAGACAGACACATTGGCAATGTCGGTTTCACTATGGAAGTAGATTTTTGTGGCAGCCATGTTGAAAAGGAGTACATAGTTGTATTTTGAACTTCAAGTTGCAAGTGAGTATATCAATCCAAGGCTCGTGGGTCATGAAACCCATGAGGCAAGTGGTTGTGTAGCTACTCTAGAAATCGCAGAGAGAAGCGAAATGCATAGGGCAAAAAAGATTTTTTAAAAAAAAAAAAATATATATATATATATATATATAAATATATAGGGCCACGTGTCAATTTGAGTGTTTGTGTCAGTGAATTTGGATTTACATGAAGCAGAAAATGCTATTGCACAAGATATACCAAAGGAATATTTAAGTAAATCACAAGTCAAAACGTTGTTAGGTCTTCATAGATCTGTATCAGAGACAGATAGATAACAAGGAGCAGCTGCTCCTTGCTATTTACCTTCTTCACTTGGTCGAAGCTACCCACTTCTTACAGATGAACACGAGAAGACAGAATAGTTTTTAGCTTCACACGATTGTCTCTGATACAGATCTATGAAGACCTAACAACGTTTTGACTTGTGATTTACTTCGTTAAATATTCCTTTTGTGTACCTTGTGCAACAGCATTTTATGCTTCATGTAAATCCGAATTCACTGACACAAAAAAACACTCAAATTGACACGTGGCCCTATATATATATATATATATATATATATATATATATATATATATATATATATATATATATATATATATATATATATGTTTCACTAAAAAAAACTTTGTTAGAGGGACGTTATGGTTAAGTTGCACTACTAAAAACCTGTGAAATTCACTAAAACAACTTTATAAACGTGACATTATGGTTCAAAGTACAATCGAAAAACCCCTGAAATTCGACAGTTATGGTAGGCTAAGCAACCATAACTGCCCGCACCACTGTGCACTGCTAACACTAACACCCGGGACATCAAAGATGACATCACAAATGCCATTTATGACATCACTGATGACATCACATGTGCATTTACTTTTCAGAGGAGGGGTTGTCAATGTAATTTTAGCAAAAAAATATCAGGGATTATCGGGACATGTGTAATAAAGTACATACTTCATCAGGCAATGTAGTGTTCTAAAGAAAATTCCATTGCAGTGTTCTTTCTAGTACAGGAACCTACTCATACAGAAATGTAGGTATTGGCTGCAGCATACACCACAGAGGTGCTAAGTTTGTACTTTCCAAAGTTGTATAATAAAAAGGTGAATGTTTCTGTATCACACTTTTCTGGTCTGTGAAACATGTACTAAGTTGCTAATAATGAATCACTTACTACATATTTCTAGTAATACACACAAAACATAAATAGACTACAATGCATACAAAAATGGGGCATATATGTGGAGAGTAAAGTAAGAATACAAGAGGCAGTATCATTAGCAACTGTGTCTAATCTACATGATTGGATTCACACACAAAAATGATTGCTGTGTTTCAGGCCTGCTTCTTCAGCTATATATGTACATTAAACGATGCGATTAAATTCTAAGGAAAGTAGTGTAAGAACATGTGAGAATAGCAACATTTATAAATGTAATACCTTTTGAAAGTTAAGTTTCTGACTGTCAGTAAATAAACCCACCTGGCCCAGATATGGCAGTGAACAAAAAAACTAAGGGGCTACACTGTGATGTCATCAATAACATTTGTGATGTCATCTTTGATGTCCTGGGTGTTAGTGTTAGCATTGCACAGTGGTGCGGGCAGTTATGGTTGCTTAGCCTACCATAACTGTCGAATTTCAAGGGTTATTCGATTGTACTTTGAACCATAATGTCACGTTTATAACGTTTTTTAGCGAATTTCACAGGTTTTTAGTAGTGCAACTTAACCATAACGTCCCTCTAACAAAGTTTTTTTTGGTGAATTTTAGGGGTTTTTAGTAGGCCAACTTAACACTTTTTTTTATTATTATTTTATTAACAACACTCCAAACATTACAAACAGTGAGGACATCCGTTTTACAGCTTCGCAACATTACATTACAAATTAAGCGTTTCGGTCCAACCCCCTCCCTCCACTTTAACTCCAGCCCCTCCTTCCATGTCATCATCCTGCTTGTCTTCAGGCATATCGACTTCAATTATTCTTTCTGTGTCATTATCACTATGGTCGGCCTAGGAGGGTCCCACCATCGAGGCCACCAATTGTCTCCAGGCTATTAGTGGTCCCACCTCCCCCCCCTACTGACTGATTCATACCAGACAGCTGTTTCTGCTTCCGCCCACTTCATGAGGTCTGCCCACCACAACTCAATTCTAGGCCATAGGGCTGCTTTCCAGCCCATTGCAATTCTCCGTTTAGCCAGGATGTAGGCCAGGTCTTTCAGCTTAATAATGTGCTTCAGGTTGCTTGGTCTGGTAAAACCCCCTAGCATGCATGCCCGAGCTGACTCCACCTCCAGCGCAATCCCTTTTTCCGCTAAGCGTATCTTCACATCTGTCCAAAACCTTCCCACCTCTGGGCAAGCCCCAAACATGTGACATATAATTGTATCTGCTGAAGCCTCGCGTTTCGGGACACCTTCTTGTGATACCTTTGGGTTCTGTCCCATTGCCCCTCCGACATGGGTTCTCCCACCTCCTCTTCCCAGTCTCGCCTCAGTTGCAGCAGCTCCTTTACTACCCTAGTCCCCAGTAGCTCATATAGGCTAGATATTTCGTGCCCACCCTCCGAGATATCATACATCGTCTCAATGGTTGCATCGGGTTGTTCCGCAAGCACTGCCTCTGGCCACCTTTCTCCACCCGTTTAATAATTCTGGAGTAAGTAATGTGTTGACCTTTGTGCACCCCGGTGTCCTCCATTAGCCTCTAAAAGTCCACTGCCACCCCCTCCTGCCATATGTCGCCCAGGGTAGCCAGGCCCATCGGTTCCCAGTATCTACGGACCCCTTTTATCATTTGGGAGTCCTCTCCGCATAGCACCACTAGCGGCACCTGCAGGGAGAACGGGACTGGTTTTCCCACAATTTGTCATGCTCTGCGCCACATTTCCCAACCAAGCACCAACAGTCTTGCCATTCCTAGTACCTTTGGTTTAGGCAACCACACTGTTTCCCTGAGAAAGAAGGGAGCAGGGTCCTTAAACAACAGCCTGGCTCCAGTCGTTTCTTCTTCAGACAACCACTTAGCCATGTATTGCAGCTGTCCCGCCAAGTAGTATAACTCAAAATTCGGCAGGTTTATACCCCCCTGTCACACGAGTTTTGTAGTTTCCAGAGGTCCAACCTGTTCCTGGAATTGTGCCATATGAATCCCCTGCACAGGCTGTGGAGTTTAACGAAAAAGCGGTTTGGGATCACATACGGAATGTTTACGAAAAAGTGTAACAATCTGGGCAGGACCACCATCTTAATCGGAGCCGCTCTATCCATCTTGCCCAGGGTCAATCTGGACCAAAATCCCATACTATTCTTGATACCTTCAACTGCCTTTTCCGTATTGTGTTTGTGTTCCTCTCCTGTCGTGTGGTATATATCAATACCTAGGTATCGGAACTTCTCAGTTCGCCAGGGTATTGGCAAGACTGGTAGGCTTCCCGGTAGGACACGTGTGTACCTCCTCAAGGGGAACATGCTACATTTCTTGGGGTTTACAGCTATGCCCGAGAGGGTGGCGTATTGTTACATCACCTGCAGGACATATTGTAGGTTTTCCTCTGGAAAGCGCAGATATAATAGTATATCATCGGCATACAATGATATGGGATGCGAACCTCCCGCCGTATGGATCCCTATCTCACCATATTGTTGTGTGAGGCAAACTGCCAGTGGCTCCAACGCAAGGATATGCAGCATGGGCGACCAGGGGGAACCCTGTCTAGTGCCCCTGCTGAGTTGCCATTTGTCTGAGATTGTAGCGCCCGTTTTGACCCTTGCAATTGGGGAACTGTATAACATTTTGACCCACCTCGTATACCCCGTTCCAATCCCATATTCTTTCAGAGCCGCTAGCAACCATGGCCATCTCACTGAGTCAAAGGACTTAATGGCATCCAGCGAGACAATTATCAGTTCGCCGGGGTCCTTCTCTGTTTGGTCAATAATATGGTGAAGTGTCCTATGATTGTCGATTATGTTCCTGCCAGGGACATAGCCTGTTTGGTCGGGGTGTATTAGTTTAACGATGACTCGCTTAAGCCTGTTTGCCAGCACTGCTGTGAAAATTTAGCTATCTTGATTAAGCATAGATAAGGGCCTGTATGACCCGCAGTTTGTGCTTAGCTTACCTGGTTTTAAGAGAGGGATGATCACCACCTCCCGTAGGACTCTGGCAACCTACCGTGCTCAAACGCCTCATTAAGCATGGCCAGCAGCGGGGGAAGCAACTCTTGTTTGTATGCTTTATAGAATTCGCTGGGAAGCCTGTCCGACCCCGGGGCTTTGCATGTGGGCAGGTGATGAATCACTATCTCTAATTCTTCTGAGGTGATTGGGGGGTCCAGGTCTGCCCGCTCCTGATCGTCTAATTTGGGCAAGCCGATGTCCTCTAATGTTTCCTGAATCTCTTGATCAATGTCTTCCCCTGCGTCCCCATAAAGACGTTTGTAGTATCTAAGGAACTCTTTGTTTACTCCCTCCTGGGTGTCCCTGCTCTGGCCCCCGTCCCCTCTAATTTCCTGATCACTGGCTGTGTTGTTTCATTTTTACATAACCAGGCCAGTAATCTGCCCGGCTTGTCTCCTCCCGCGTGCTGCCTTTCGACATATTTCTTGTAGCTCAGCTTACATAATCTATCCCAGTGCTCACTGCTGGCTCGTTGTAGCTGCTTCATCCTTGCCTCATCCTCCTGTGAGGTGCCCCCCCTTACGCATTATGTCTTCCAGCTCCCTCTCCGTATCTTGCAACTCCCGTTCTATTCCCCCTCAGAGCCCTTTGGATTTTGATATGGCTACGCCACGCACTACTACTTTGAATGCCTCCCATAAGGTTCCCACCGATTGAACGCTTCCGGTGTTAGTGTCAAAGTACTCAGTAATCGCCTCCCTCAGATCCTCCCGGAATCTCGAATCCTGCAGGGCCTCAGCTCTGAGCTTCCACGTCGGGATTTGCGCTCTAGGGGGCTGCTGTCGCCACTCCAGGACCAACGGGGAGTGGTCCGTGAGCACTCTGGCCTTATACTCCGCACCCGTCATTTCTCCTACCAACTCAGCAGCGGCAAAGATATAATCCAGCCTCGTGTGCAGGTTATGTGGGGCAGCGTAATGTGAGTACTGCCTATCAGCTGAGTGCAGCTGCCTCCAGACATCCTCCAGCAGGGCCTGTAACACCTTTGCGGCCGGAGTGGGTTTGTCTGGTCTACCATCTGATCTGTCCATTTTAGGATTTAATGTACAGTTAAAGTCCCCTCCCCATAGGATCGCGCCACCCACTAGGGGGCTAATTTTGCCATATAGGGTCCTAAAGAAAGTCGCTGTATCTTGCTTAGGGGTGTATAAGTTTATAATGCTCACTTACCTGTTCTCCAACATCCCTGCACCAATATCATTCTGCCTTCTGGGTCCGTTGTAGACTGAATCAACTGAAATGGTACATGCGGTGCCACCCATGTGTTGACTCCCCTCGTGTAAGATGAGTATGCGGCTCCCGTTGTACTCCCCCTCCACTTTCTCTTGACCACCTCCAGCGTCTCCCTTGTAAGGTGGGTTTCCTGTAACAATGCTATGTCAATCCTCATCTTTCTTATGTACATCATTACTTTATTACGCTTCAGATAGCTGTTGAGGCCCCTCACGTTCCAGGTCACCACTCTCAGGCTACCCAACGCCATCTGTGGGATATCCCGCCTCCCCCTTCAGTTTCCCCTCCCACCTGATTTGACACAAGATTTGGCTTGTTCCCCTCCCACTTCCAACAAAAACTCCCCAACTAACCCCCTCTCCCCCTTTACACAACTGTCAATCACTGCACACAACCCCTTACCACCCCCCTCCCCAACCCAGCCCAACAAGTGCCCAGCAACATCCCTGGATCTCAGGCTCCCCCGTGTTTGGACCTGCCTCGGAATGCCGAGGACAGGGACCCGGCAGGGTGTCACCGGTCTACCGGTGACCCAACTAATTTCTTCACTGTGGGGGTATGAGGACTAGTTCCGTTAGGCTCCTACGCTAAGTTTCTCGTGCACAAGGATCATGCCCATATGTGTAGCCCTAGTGGCACGCCTTCTGCAGGCCATATCCTGTACTATGTTCAAGTCCCAATGTCATGGGCTGCGACACCCGGGGTGCCACAGTCGCATATTACTTATCTGCGCCGTCTTCCTTCTGGATGCCCGTTTCTTGGGGGCAGCTCCGCGAGTCCAGCCATTCCATAGCGTCCTCTAGGGTTTCAAAAAACAATGTTCTGTTCTTGTGGAACACTTTCAGTTATGCCAGTTTAGATCAGCATGTATTTGTAACCTGCTTCACGCAGCCTCCTTTTCACGGTCCCAAAGTTCATGCGTCGGCATTGCACCTGCAGGGTGTACTCCGGGTATGCAGTTATATTTGCTGACGCCCTTTGTATCGTTCTACCCTTTCGGAAGTGCTCAAGGATTTTCTCCCAATCACGATAATTCAGGATCTTAGCTATCACCGGCCTGGGGGGGTTCCCCGGTGGTGGCTTCTGTAGTGATACACAAAATTGCAAATTTGCCAATCAGGGCTTAAGATGACAGCATTAGCCGCTGAAAGCCAATAGTTTATTCAAAGTATGTGCCAAAAATGCTGACAGTAGTCTGTTGTAGCACTTCCATTACGCAGTAGTGAGCTACAAGGAATATGCAGGCCTAGTAGGGGTGGTAGGTCACATTATGCATTGTAGATAGACAGGCAGGGCGAAGGCCCCAGCTCTGTAGCTAATAGACATTATTGGAGTGTTTGGAACATTATGGCACCTATATAGCTCTTAGATAGCCAGTCTTAAGCGCTATGAACACTAAGTTATGAGTGCATGCCTTTTAGAGCTTGCTCACATAGGCTTAATTCATCTCGACTTTCTAACTGTAGCCCTGCATGGTTTCGTAAACTAATCTTCTTTTCTCTGGGAAGGCACTGATAAGACATTCCTGAGCTTTCGCGCAGATGGGCTCCAAGTAGGGAGGGGCACAGGAAAGGAGCACAGTGGAAATTCACAGAATTGGGTTTTTCCATGAGCAAGCCTATATTTTGCACAGGGAAGGTTCTGGAACTGTGCGTCATGGACTGACAGCACACGATTATAAAAATGCATGCCCACATGACTCAGGTGGGAGATCGATCTGTGGACTTGGTTCGAGCAAAATCGAGTGTCCGGAACCTGTTGCTCTGTCGGCACCCTACAGCGCTGTCCTCTGAGCAGGGCTTGTTACAGCTAGCTTATGAGGGCCAGGGTCTCCCAGTGCTGATTGAAGGGGCGTAAGACTGTGTTTCTCTATGTTTCTCTAAATTCTATGTTTCTCTATATTTTGCATTTCTCTAAGTTTGTGCTTTGTAATCTTCTCTAACTTGAATCCCAAGATGTTGCTGAAATTCACTGTTTAGAATAAATACTAAAACTTTTTGAAGGTGTCATTTGTCACTAGCATGAGTTCACTGCTCGGCACAATAGAACCTGTATTTTGGGCTGAATTGGGTAATTTTTGCTCCCAAGGGCTGGTCCCGAGGAAGATTTGCCCAATATCAAGAAATTTGGTGGCAGCGGTGGGATTTGTGCAGAGCAGTGCCTTGCTGTGAAATGACAAATTGTGTGAGAGAACACAGTGCAGAGTGATGAGCAGGCTGTCGCATTTCCTTGGTGGTCTCACTGCAGCTCTGAGACACAAAAGACAGCAACATTTGTGTCGGCTTGCCGCGGCCGATAGCTTGTGTGGTTAAGACTTTCCCCTTCAGTAAATCAGTCGTGGCTGACTTATTGCTTGGGAATGAAGCCAGGGAGCACAAGGCGATAAACAAGCGGGAAATGGCTTTGTTTAAAGCGCTCCGATGAATGGTCAAGAAAAATTTATGTTCAATTAGGAAAGAATTTTATCATGCGGTTTCCCCGGTTTAAAGTTGTAATTTGAAATGCAAAGTGAGACGGAGTTCTCAACTCTATTCTGTCATGAGGGCAGGAAAATAGTTGCGAGGATTTGACATGCAAATTGTGAATAGATCTAACCATTGATTCAGCCCCAGTGTGCTAGCGAGTGGGGGGCTGTAATGTAAGGAGGCGAAGTTTGCTTTTTTAATGTATGCTTTTGAAGTGTTGACATTCCTGAAGATAACATGGGGAATGAGCCGTGTTTAGGAGAAAGAGTAACATCTGTGTTGAGAGCCTAAAGGGTTTGTTTTTTGGGCAACTGTAAATTCCATGTGCTGGTGGTGTCTTCTGTTTAAGGAAACACACTAAAATGGCTACATTGCATTTTAGCTGTGCCATGCTTACAATGGGTGAGAGACTCACTTAAAAAAGAAAGTGAGTGAATGGCATTTTGATTTCCGATTTTTGTGTATTGATTTGGAATTGCAGAATCAGTTTGCAATGGTTTGGGCGGAAAAGACAATTTATATTTTTCTAAATTGCCCCTAAAGTGCCCCTGGAGTATTTTTGACTGTTCCCACGCTAAGCCATGGATTTGTACTGTTGCATTATAAGTGATGTATGTTTTGGAAATAGTGACCTGTTGACTGCGGTACATGGTGAAAAATGCTGACACATTAACAGCCCACAGGCAATATAGAGTGTGGGTTGCACTTGCAGAGAAAAACATACAGGGAGCAGCACTACACATGACATGATTTAAATGCACTGAAATAATTGGTTTTAATTTGGCAATGGTACAACAGAATGGAAAATCTGTGTGTGATAAGACAGCACAAAGATTTAGTGGGTTGCGGGTTCTTTTGAAAGATCGCACATTGCATTGGAGTGAGTTTGTGAAGCCAAACTACAAGGTTACGAGGAAAAAGAAAAATGTATGCCTTTACATGGAACATTGATCAGTTCAAAACAGGCTAAAAGACGCTTTCACATTTTGCTAAATTACATGGAGTAGAATCTGATGACAAGAAAAAATGCCTCTTTTGAAAATAAGAGTCTTGCTGTGCAGAGCTTGTGCCTTGAAGATAACTTGCACTGTCTTGGGCGAGGTGCGCGAACAAATAAAAAAAGAAAACTGTTGGAGGAAGGCAGGAAACAGTTAATCTGGATGAACTGTCTGAAACGAGTGCCTTTCATTGAAGCCGCCACAGTTTAAGAGTTATAGGCCAAGAGATAAGCTTGCTGCGTGGTATGGCGCTGCCATGTTCACAGGAAATATAAACAATGACATTCCTGCATTCCATCCCCTGTGAGGGACACCGTCAGTGAGAGCAAAAACTGAGGAGGGGGTGCAAAGACAGAATGCTGAAACAGAACTGAAGGCAATAATTGCTGTGAGTGAGAAGATGAAAAAGAGCGCAATCTACCTTACACATGCTGATGTACGCATGCTTTCTGACACTGGCATGCAATAACAGAGCTGATCAGAAGTAAAGAATTTGCCCAGTATCAACACGGGAAGGAAAATGCTGCATGCAGAATGGGCACATCGCATCTGAACATTTGGGGAACCTGTGCATCTGTGAATGGGCTAAGAAAAGACAGCTGCCCATTTCAAGAGTCATTGCCGTGCAAGCTGCCTCCCCATGTGCCATGTGATGTGAAGTGAAGAGACATTGCCGTGCAAGCTGCATCCCAGTGCTCCATGTGATGTGAACTGAAGTAAAGCGCTGTGCACTGGAGAAGAAACCTCTAGGCGCTTTGAGAAGTGAAAATACACAGCTGGCAAAAATGCAAGCTACATTGCCAGGGCTGGAGTAACTGACAAAGACATTATGGTGTTCCAGATGGAAGCAAACTGACAAAGGTAGCCGTTTTGCAAGAGACAACATGCAGAGCGGAGCTTTGGAGTATAACATGAACACTGCACATTAGCCATGATCCAGAAGCCTCACGGCTTAGTGCAAGAATGAATGATTTGTTGAAGCAACAAAAGGAACTGATTCAGACTATCGCGCTCAAAGGTGTGGCCCAAGAAATCAGCAGACACCCTTTGGGAAAATGGCAAGTGGAAGACCAGAGGCTTGAAAGACACTAGCTGTATGGAAAAAAATAAACAAAGCTGCTTGTGCAACTGCAGGCGGTATGGGACTGAAGGACTTTACCTTTGAAATATGGAGTGATGCCAGCAGGGCAACCTAAATCAAGATCATGAGACACTGGAAGCAAGTTGGCGCCTGGCATTCGTGATCGCTTTGGTGAAAAAGAAAAGCATTGATCCATTGAGAAGTGCGACCTGGGTAATTATTATATGGCTTTTGTAAAATCACAGATCAGTCTGAAGTACCATTGACCAACTATGATCGCATTGCACAACTGGGTTTATGATTAGGCAATTACACTGCGTATGGTTGAGTGTAAATAAGCCCCCAGTAACATGCAGAAGGGTGACAAATAATTGTGGTAGCAATGATAAAGTGTGTAGTTACCTGATGAGACTTCTGAAGGCGGGGTGGTGTTAAGGGAAGGGGTGGATAACGCTGATATTGTAGTTTTGATGACATCCTGACGTGAATAACAATGACATTGTACTTTTGATGAAATCCCAACATTTCTGTTTGTATTTTGCCTAGGCAAAAAACCAAGACAGTTGCGTGCCATGATTGGGGTAGATGTGTGCAATTTGCGGGTGACACTGATCAGTCAAGCAGATGCAATCTCAGAGAAAGCGAGTCACTGCAAGATGATATGTGAACTTTGAACCTGTCCTGCACTGCACTCAATGCTGCTAACATGCATGACGTATGAGGACATTTGTTCTGCAACCTGCGAAAGGTGTCCAACAGAGTAATAACTTTTGCTGAACTGGCATGGTGCAGACTTGGCTAGTTGTCAAACATTTGATGCTGCACATTCAAATGATTCAGTTGCTGGAAATAACCTGGTTGACATGTTTTGCCTTTCTTGTTTAAAGGACTGTGGACAATGGGTTGTGGACTGTAACATCATGCAACACAAACAGCTGTGTGACACAGCACTTGAATGCTAACACATTGAAAAATGGTTTTTAAATGCACTTTTTGAGATGAATCTGAAAAAACGAAATGTTTTGCTCTTCCAACTGAATTGCTTTAACCAGAGATGCTTTGCTTTTTTGAAGAAAAAAAAAACTTCTACGTTGTACGTAGCCAGGAAAATGATTTATGAATTGTTGGGGCAGCAGGATTATGCAAGCAGGAGTGTAATATATTTTGAGATAAAATGAGTGCGCACACCAAAGTCAGCTGTGCGTAGGTTAAGGTTCTTAATTGGAAGTAATGCTGCCAAGTGTGTGAGCTCTAATTTGAGATGGTAACCTTTGAAACACTGGATACTTTTACAGCCAGCCTTAAGGCAGGTAAATGAAACCATGACTGACTTGATACTTGATTTTATGACACAGTGTGTGACATGGTTTTTGTTAAACCAACCAGTTTCATGTTTTTGTGGGAACAGCTGTCTCCAGCACAATAATTCAAAGAGTCACCTTTTGATTGTAGACATGTAGAATAATTCCTTGGAAAAGCGCTACAAATGAGTATCCACATGGAATTGCTAGCGTACTGGCCTGGCACATTGTCGGGCATCTTTTGTCACTGACTCATATGACTGGTGCCTATGAAATCCTAGGCCCAAATGTTTCAGTGAATGGATCCAACAATTTGTTTGTTTTATGTTTTTTCTGACCAAGAACTGCAGCGAGTGTTCTCGCCAAGATTTTATGGACTATAAATTGACTAAATGCATTTCACACAATGGTGTGATGAAACAGCCACTGCCGAATGGTAGTATGGTGTTTGTATCTAAAACTAATATTGTATATGGTAGGCATCCCACTTGGAGAAGGGTATTCTCCAAGTCACACAAGGTAGAAACTGTGAACATGTTAGATTTTACATTAGTAAGGCAACATTTAAATTGTAGGCTGGTAATGCACACCTCTATTATTACAGTGATACACTTAGACATAGATTTATCACAAAGCAATGTTTCCTTAGTACTACCAAGCTGCTACAAATGGAGTCCATTTCTATGGCCCATCACTAGAGTGCGCGTAGCTAGGGAGCTAGATTCATTAATTGCGGGAGCAGCGGGGGGTAACAGGAGCTTTAAACGATTTTGACATAGAAACTGTGCGTAATAAGCTAGCCACTATGGGTTCTGATGCCAGCTCTGCTATAAAACTTCTGGCCTAGTGGGGCCCATTGATATGCCCAACACTGCTGCAAGTATTGGCCACCACCTTAGATGGCAGAATTTTAGGTATGAAGACATTTTTTCTGCCATAGGGCAGGTCAACAAGACTGCTAAATACACACGATGCATTTTATGGCAAACATTGTTAAATCAGCAGGTGTTGGCTTTTCACTCTGAGTGGGGGCGACCATCCTCAACACACTGGCACACAGAGCTACAGTTACCAGCAAGCATATGGATCAAATCGCTTGCTTTTGATTGCATGAATAACACATGTCATGCTTTAATGCAAATTAGTAGAATTGTTTTTATTTTGATAACCTGGTGCCCATAGGTTCACCTTGCTCATGAAATTAGATGGTTTTTGGTTGGGTTCCACATACATGGGGTAAGTGTCTAATCACACAGCCCATAGGCACGTTTGAATGCCCTTAGAGTGAAAGGCTGCCAGGTTTTAGAATTGGTAACCATACATAAATGCAATAGTGCATTGTAGATTAGACTACACTGGATTGCCTTGACATTCTAACTGCATGCTGCTTTTTAACTGACAACCAGTTATACAATAATTATTTAGGTATTTTTGTGTAGGCCAGGTTTTGGCTAGAGTAAATGTCCATGTTCACTTTGTGTAGGTATTTTTGTGTAGGCCAGGTTTTGGCAAGGGTATATGTCACTGTTCACTTTGTGTACATTTTTGTTTAGGTAGTGTTTTTACTAACCTTGCATGCCACGCTGACTAACCGCTAGAAGATAGTTTGCTTAAACCTCTTGCAAAGCCCCAAGGTCTTTATCACTGCACTACATACTATGTTGATGGGTATTAGCCAGCATTGTCGCACACACTTTGAATAGGGGTGGAGTGTAGTGATACACAAAATTGCAAATTTGCCAATCAGGGCTTTAGATGACAGCATTAGCCGCTGAAAGCCAATAGTTTATTCAAAGTATGTGCCAAAAATGCTGACAGTAGTCTGTTGTAGCACTTCCATTACGCAGTAGTGAGCTACAAGGAATATGCAGGCCTAGTAGGGGTGGTAGGTCACATTATGCATTGTAGATAGACAGGCAGGGCGAAGGCCCCAGCTCTGTAGCTAATACACATTATTGGAGTGTTTGGACCATTATGGCACCTATATAGCGCTTAGATAGCCAGTCTTAAGCGATATGAACACTAAGCTATGAGTGCATGCCTTTTAGAGCTTGCTCACATGGGGTTAATTCATCTCGGCTTTCTAACTGTAGCCCTGCATGGTTTCGTAAACTAATCTTCTTTTCTCTGGAAAGGCACTGATAAGACATTCCTGAGCTTTCGCGCAGATGGGCTCCAAGCAGGGAGGGGCACAGGAAAGGAGCACAGTGGAAATTCACAGAGTTGGGTTTTTCCATGAGCAAGTCTATATTTTGCACAGGGAAGGTTCTGGAACTGTGCGTCATGGACTGACAGCACGAGATTATAAAAATGCATGCCCACATGACTCAGGTGGGAGATCGATCTGTGGACTTGGTTCGAGCAAAATCGAGTGTCCGGAACCTGTTGCTCTGTCGGCACCCTGCAGTGCTGTCTTCTGAGCGGGGCTTGTTACAGCTAGCTTATGAGGGCCAGGGTCTCCCAGTGCTGATTGAAGGGGCGTAAGACTGTGTTTCTCTATGTTTCTCTAAGTTCTATGTTTCTCTATATTTTGCATTTCTCTAAGTTTGTGCTTTGTAATCTTCTCTAACTTGAATCCCAAGATGTTGCTGAAATTCACTGTTTAGAATAAATACTAAAACTTTTTGAAGGTGTCATTTGTCACTAGCATGAGTTCACTGCTCGGCACAATAGAACCTGTATTTTGGGCTGAATTGGGTAATTTTTGCTCCCAAGGGCTGGTCCCGAGGAAGATTTGCCCAATATCAAGACAGCTTCCTCATCAGGGCTCTGTGCGCCCTTTCCACAGCAAACCCCTGGGTCAACACTCCTCCGGTTATCTCTTGCAGCAGCATTGACTTGATGTACTCCGTAGGGTTGGGTCCCTCAGCGCCTTCAGGCAATCTCACAATCCGTATGTTATTCCTTCGGGCGCGTCCTTCTGCCTCCTCCGCCCTATTTTCCAAGTTGCCCACACGTTGTACTAGAGAATGGAGTTCAGATTTGTGGGCAGCACACGCCACCATATTCGGGGCCACCTCTTTCTCTAGGTCCCCTGTGCATTCTGCCAGTGCTCTAACGTCTTGCCGGAGGAGATTCACCTCCTCTTGTACTGCCCCGACCTTAAGCTCTAGTGCTGCCTTCAGCTCGTTCATGGCCAGTCCTAGTTTTGTTTCCCAAGCCACTTTTAGGTCAGCAATCGCAGTGAGGATCTCCTGATCCCTGCCCATGGTGTCTGTGCTTCCAGCGAGGGATTTGTCTTTGCTCCTGGCCCTTTCTACCCCTGGTGGCGTCCTGGCGTATTCCTCAAGCGTGGGTTGCTTGCCTTTCATTCTGGGCAGTTTGTTAGTCATCTCGGTACATCAGGGCAACGTGTGCAAGCGCTGCAAGGTGTGGCCGCTGGCCTTCGTTAGGTTAGGCTGTTTTTGGTGCTCGGGCCCGGGTGGGCTGAGCCAAGGGAACCCCCGAACTGCTAGATCTGCTCCCCGAGTGGTCTGTGTCCTCCCACGTAGTTGTACTTAGGCGTTTCAATACACTCGAACAGTGAGCACCTGCCACTGCATGTCTGACTCCGTGGGCCCACACTCCAGTTCTCATGTGTCTCTCCAAATGCGAGCACCGGCCCAGTGCATGTCAGCCGTGAGCCCTGCCAGATGATTGCAGAACTCTCCACCATGCGCCCCTCCTTGTGCTCCACCCTTTACCTCATGCGTGGGCTAGGGGGTGTCTCCTTCCCTTTGCCTCTGTGATCCCTCTTTGCGGTCCTTATGCAAAGGGGGCCCATTCGACAGTTTCCAGTGTCCACCGTGTCAATCTGCTTTCTGTAGGCATATCACTGATGGCTACATTCCCAGTGCTGATCCAAGCATGCCTGCAGGGCTAAACACGTCCTGTTTCGGATGTGCCTTGCTCTGTTACGCGATCGTCACCAATGAATCTGATACTCGCATGCTGCTTCACACGTCTTCCACTTTTTATTATGGTCCTATTACTCCGTGCTCCCCTCATCTCCAGCTGACATATTATTCAGCATCTTCCGACTCCTCCGGTATGTGTGTGTCATTGCCCACGGTGCTCCTGAGGCTTTGGCCCCCCTCCGGTGTGGGATCTCATCTCTTGTTCCAATGGGATGCTTCCAGCTGTTACATGTGCAGCCGCTCGCTCTGCATTAAGCTCCGGCTCGCTCCAGCCAGCCGGCTTTCATGCCTCCTTCTCTTCCAGAGTTTGTATGTATTCAACAATGTATTCCGTTCTCTTCACAACTGCGGCCTCAGCAGCTACAATAGGTCTTCATTTACCGCACTTCCCCCTCCGCTACTCGGGTCTTCTGATTCGTTGTTGAGTGCTCGTTCCATGTCACCCCAGCCGCTCGATACCTTGTGCCTTTGTCTCAATGTAGATTGGGCGCCATCTTTAGGGTCCTTTGTCCGGGTCCGCGTTCAGCTCTATGCTGTTTACACAGTTTGCTCACTCAGTTTCTCTTGATGTGCGCACCGATACCTGCTCCCCACATTCATATTGCTTTGAGTCTGCGTGTGGAGGTTTTCACCAGCATATTCGTGCCTTTTCGTTGTCGGATCAATTCCGGACCGCATGAGTCCACGGGATCCACGTCCTAGCTCATGACTCTTAAGCCACGCCCCCCCAACTTAACCATAACGTCCCTTTACCAAAGTTTTTTTACTCAATTTTACAGGTTTTCAGTAGAGCAACTTAACCATACCGTCCCTTTTGCAAAGTTGTTTTGTTAAAGATGATCGGTTTATAGTAGTGCCATGTTACCATAATATAAAGCAACTTCTGACTTATTTAAACACCTTGCGGAGAATACCACTTGACAATATGCTGGTGTACAGCACAGTAACGTGTCCCAGAATCGGTAAACACTTAATAGTAAGATGTTTGTCTCGTGGACAATGTGGAAACATATTTTATATTGATGTAGGAACGCCCACCTGCAACATTTGCCTTGCACAGCGCCAACACGTATTGGTAGTCAGCCATTAACAATGTAGTAAACATTTCATACTTTCAGCAAAAGTTTTAGTTATCTGAAAATGACATCAGCTAAGGCAATCCCTCCTCCCCAAGAAACAGCAGCACTACTGTAATGAAGGAGCATGACAAACACTGCCCCAACCTTAGAAATAACAAACGCACAATATTTTTGCACCGGCCACCCACTCCCCCATATCACTGTTTGATGCGTCTTGCCTCATTTCCGTTTGCAAATGGCCTTATTAGCTGTCCTACCAAAAAAGAAAGCCATCCGTTAACAAACTAAATGTTGCGTTAAGAACCACCTTTCACAGTGTAAAAATATATTTTAAAAAAATGTGCCTACACTCCATGTACTTCATATTTCTCAGTAAAGGACATAGACGCAATAAGATTTGACAATAATAGTATAGATGTGCACAGCATTAACGTGTGCTACGGAAAAATAGGATTTCTGGATATAATCCAGCCTTTTTCAAGATGGCCACCATCGAAAGGAAAGGCGGTTGTTCCATACATGGCCCCTCTTCGCTTTCCATGGCAGCAAGCAAAAAGCAAAAGTACGAGCCGAGTCGCAGAACCTGTACATAAACATACAGAGATTACAAAACAAAATCCTTTTTCAAGATGGCCACCAGAGAAAAGGAAAGCGGTTGTTACATACATTGCCCCTCTTCGCTTTCCATGACAGCTTCCAAAAAGCAACAGTACGTACCGTGACGCATAACCTGTAAATAAACATACAGCGACGTATAACGTGGTACCTTACATTTCGAAATGATACACAGGATTTTAAAAAAAACGGTAACATTTTAGAATTTGTAAAGTACTTTTATTTAACAAACAACTGTCAGAGACCAACGGACTAATTCCATTTCAAAATAAATTGTAGCAATGGTTGTAAGGCTGACATTGAAAATGTTCATGGTGAGACACTACCAGTTATTTTCGCATACACAAAGTATGCGTTTCTGTTAAAGCACCTGCTTTGTTTGCACAGGTATTTCCAAGACGGCGCCATGACCATTGCCTTACACCACCATAAATGATGTTATGTCACTCCTAATCGCTAGTTTAGCGTAGGGACAGCGCGGGCCTGGCCGATCATCACATAACATTACAATGGACAGGCAGCCGGTCGCGAGCAGTTTAATCTGACGTTGAAAGAAGCTGTCACTCGGCATCTGGAAACCATGGCACGCACAGTACGCCAAAATGTAGCTAGGCAGAAAACGTAAGAGAAAATCTGTGTCAATACCCAACCTTTAGGAAAAAATTCCAAAACAGACACAACGATTGTGGAAAGTAGTACACAAATAGAAGAGAGCAAACATGACATTTTAAAGAAATATTAGCGTTGACCATGGGTACATATGACACCCTACAAACGCTGAGAAACAGCAGTCGACGTAATGTTAAAAAAAGGACAACTACACAGTAAGATGATAATTCAGTTATGAAGGCAGCATGAATGGACACGCAAGAAAAAATGACATGTCTTAATGTTACACAAGACCAAAAGAATGTGCAAACTGATACACAAAGCTATGTGGACATGCATAACATATGAAAGAAAAGGAAATAACGGTCAACAACGGTGACTCTAGTCATAGGGCCTCATTACGACCCTGGCTGTAAGTAGCCGACATTACCGCCATGGCGTAATGAACGTTTACGCCGTGGACCGATGGCGGAAAGAGCGCCACATTCCGACCCATCGCGCACGAGCTTTACGCCATGGCGGTAATGTAAATAACGCCATGGCGGAAAGGGCACCTACCGGCATCGTAGGCCGCGCAAGGTGCACTACCGCCACCCATCTCAGCGGCCACCTTAATTAGCGGCCACCGTAATCAGCAGTGGCCGCAATTAGCGGTCACCGTAAAAAGCGGAACCGGAAATAGCGTCATCGCGGCGGAACGGGAAACAGCACGGCGGCCATCTTTAAAAACACAATCCATTGCCATCCTTCCCAACAACACCAGATCCAACCCTGACACCTGTCCCAACCCATCACCCACCCACTTAACCACCCAAAAATGCCCAAAGTTGTCAAGAAGGCATGCGACTGCCAGCGCCAGGACAGATTCTCCCGGGAGGAACTGAGCATGCTCGCGGAGACCCTACAAGACAATGCAGCCGTTGTTTTTTCGCTGCAAATGACCAGGCCGGCGATAGCCAAAAAGAAGGACATATGGGCCCTGGTGGCAGAGCGCGTCAGCGCGGTGGGGACCGTTCCCCGCACCCCACAGCAGTGCAGGAAGCGGTGGGATGACCTTAGGCTACGTGTAAGAAGCATCATCTCTGCCAACCGCAACCTTGCCCTGGCTACCGGTGGAGGTTCTGAATCCCCACTGAAACTCCAACCGTGGGAGGAAATTTGTGCCAGCACGATTGGCATGGAAGGCATTGAAGGCGTTGGAGGGATGGAAAGAGGAGTACCGACATCAGGCGATGAAGATAGGTGCCTCAAATCAAGACATGCCATAGTCACTGAAGTCCATTCATGTGTAGCACAATGTTGCCCTAGAGTGTAAATGCAACACATTAGCTGGACACTGCCGACAGCCTCATGCGAGCTCCACCCTGTATACATGTAGCATGCACACCCTATCTGCCGGCACCCACATACCTCCATCCTCATTCCACACAAAAAGGCGACAACCTGCATGCCCCTGCCTCAAATGTGCCTCATCTACTGACCAAAATCATGTCAATCATTGTCATTCCAATGTCCGCAGACCCATCAATAACGCTCTCCCTCCTTTGCTCCACCACAGGCTCAGAATCACACCCCGAGGACGAGGACACCTCTGCGACAAAAAGAGCCAAGAAGGCCAAGACAACCATACACGCACCCTCAACCTCAGCTGCAGTGAGCCAGACCCCACAGCAAGCACAATCCACTGCCAGCAAACAGGACGGCCCAACGGCAAGCACCCCAGTAGGCAGCAGGCCAGCAGCAGCAGCACCACCTGTTCCAACATTGCCTGCCACAGAAGGCACCGGTTCTGCGGCCAGCAGCACCATTGGAGAATCAGCTGCCATTGCAGCATGCTCAGACTCCGACATTTAGGAGCACAACGTCAGACGCCACACTGACCTTCCACATTCCCCCTGTTTGTCCCATGCCAGCCCCCATGAGGATCCCACACAGGGGCACACAGAGGAAGAGGAGTGGCCATCTACCCCATGCCCAGCTCTAAGTCCACAGGAGGGGAGCAGCCCCTCCATCACACCACCGGCAATGGGCATGGCCCAGCAGGGGCAACAGTCCCTTGAGGACATCATTCAACGGCAGCAACAGCTGTCCATGCTACTCACCGAGCATGCTGCGGAATGTGTGGGGGCCAGGGCAGCAATCGAACAGGCTACGGAGACCCTAAGGGCCGAAATTGCGCGCAGCACTGACACCATGAGGGATGCAATGCTGTCCTTGTCAAGGGACATTTGTGGCGAACTTGCCGGGGTGCGCCGTGTGCTCACAGAGCTCTCCCACACCCTACAGGACATGCATGCACGGGAGCAGACAGGGACATCCTCCGCTGCCAGTTCCGTCCAGAGCAGCCCCATCCGACGTTCAGGACGGAACCTGCGCTCCACAGGCAGGGGTGCCCCGGGGACCAGGAGAGGGGGCTTGTAATAGCCTGTGCCCACTGTTAGAGGCACCTGTAGACACTCACAGGGGGTGTGTTGGGGTGTGCAGGGGGGAGGGGTAGGGGGGAGGGGCTGTGTTGGGGTGTGCAGGGGGGAGAGGGGAGGGGGGAGGGGGGTGTGTTGGGGTGTGCAGGGGGGAGGGGGTGTGTTGGGGTGTGCAGGGGGAAGGGGGGAGGGGGGTGTGTTGGGGTGTGCAGGGGGAGGGGGTGTGTTGGGGTGTGCAGGGGGGAGGGAGTAGGGGGGAGGGTGTGTGTCACGACAATTTATAATTAAAATACACTTTTTCCTTTTTCCGAAATGAAATGTGTGGACATTTTCATTGCATATGTGTGCTTTATTGGTGTACAGTCCACAGTGTGCATGTCCCAGAGACACACAGTGCCCCAAGTGCCGTCTCCATGTGATACACACCAGCCGTGTGTGCTAGAAGCATTGGTCGATGATATTTTGACGCATTACACGCCCCTCCTGTGCATCGCCTCCTCCATGAGGTGCGGCCCCATCTGCACCCTCCTCCTCCTCATCGTCAGGTGGTTGCAGTTCTGCGTCAGGGGGCAGGGGCACATGTCGTCTGATGCACATATTGTGTAGCATGACACATGCCATGACGATCTTTGCCACCTTCTCATGGCGGTACAGGAGTGCCCCACCAGACCTGCTGAGGCATCGGAACCGTGCCTTCAATAGGCCGAATGTCTGCTCAATGACCACACGGGTACGTGTATGTGCACGGTTGAAGTCCTCCTCGTGCTGGTTCTGCGGGTTCCGGACTGGTGTGAGGAGCCACCTCTTCAGGGGATAGCCTGCATCACCTGTATGTAGGCGAGAATGTATGTGTCAGTCATGACGTCTGATCAAGAACATGATGTGCCACCATGGCTTGCATCCAACTGTTACTTTGGACCACTTCTAAATGCACTAATTGATTCACACAATGCAACCAGTATATGCTCATGGCTCTCATGGCCTGTTTTGCATGCCATCACCCAATGTATGCAGAGGGGTGGAGTGCATTGTGAGTGCCCATCCACTGTGTCCGTTCATTCCGTTTGTTTTGTTGGCCTGGCACGTGTCCTGTGATGTCAATGCGCACATCATTGCAACATTGCTGTGGGCCTCATCATGACCCCAGTGAGCAATGCTGATGTTGATAGGGACATTTTGGGGGCCCTGCTGTCTGTGTAATGGTGTGTTGATGTTTCTGTCCGTCATGTGCCTCCGTCGTGGGCAGTTATGGGGGACAGGCCTTTTGGTTGATGGTGTTTGGTGACGTGCATGTAGGTGCATTTCATTGTTGACAATGTGGTCTGATTTGGTAGAATGCACTTGCAGATGGTTGTGTCATGGTTGGGACACAACCTCATTCACATGGTAGGGCTGCATACATTGGGTATTGGCTTTCCTGGTGTTGGGTGGAGTTTGGGTTGCTGTAGGGTATCATCTGTCTCCGTTCTCTCTGCTACTCACAGCCAGGTGGAGTATGCATCATCCCCCCCCCTTTCAGCCAGGTGGAGTATGCATCATCCCCCCCCCCTTTCAGCCAGGTGCAGTATGCATCACCCCCCCCACTTTCAGCCAGGTGGAGTATGCAGCATTCCCCCCCCTTTCAGCCAGGTGGAGGGCATCATTCCCCCGGCCCCCTTTCAGCCAGGTGGAGTATGCATTGGTACGTCGATCACCTACCCACTTCACATTTCCATGGTCATGACATTAGACTCACCGAGTAGCCAGGATCTTGGGCCTGCATGTCGCTCCATGTAGCGTGGTATTGTGGAGTTCCTCAGGACCATTGAATCATGGGTTGATCCGGGGAATCGGGCACAACAATGTGTGATGATCTTGTTGGAGTCACAGACCATTTGCACGTTGATTGAGTGGAATTGTTTCCGGTTGCGGTACGGTACCTCCATGGCACGTGGAACCACCAATTCCACATGGGTGCAGTCGATGGCACCAATGCAACCAGGTATGCCGGCTAGTGCATGGAAACCCACTTTGGTGTTTGCAATCTCCTGGGCAGTCCGTGGTAATGAGATGTGGTCGTCTGTGTGCTTGATGAGGGCATCGAGCACTTGGATAAGTGTACGTGAGAATAATGGTTGTGAAAGGCCATGCAAGTGCCCCACTGTGTGCTGGTAGGTGCCTGTGGCCAGGAAGTGGAGTACAGTCACTACCTTCAGTAGGGGTGGGATGGCGGTTGGACTTTCTATCATGCTGACGATGTCGTTGTGTGTCATGTCTACAATGGCGTTGATGGTGTCCCTGTCCAAACGGTACAGGGTGTGGATCTGCTCAGCAGTGAGGTTGAATGGACTGGCTCTGATGCGTGGGATTGGGGGCTGCCTGCGTGGTGGCACTGGCTGTGCTGGTGGGGCTTGCTGGCCCTGCCTTGCCCTCCTTCTCCTCCTGCGTCTCCTCTGTGCTGCCTGTTGTTGTTGTTGTTGTTGTTGTTGTAGCACTTGCATTGCTATCAGGTCCTCCAGCCCCAACATTGCAAGTCGTATTGGTATCATTGTGGAGTGTGACTGGGTGTGGAAAGGGGTGGGGTGTGCTCTTTTTGTACTTCCTGAGTCTGTATTGCCTCCACCTGTGCTGTTTCTGTGCACCTGTGGCAGCTGGAT